>NC_080385.1:138381138-138707754 GCF_014773155.1 Arachis stenosperma
ATAAATCTTAACCCAACAATAATAATGTATAAAAATACTATTTGTTCATCAATTTTACAAATTATTTTTAATAAAATGTTTAAATCAAAAAATTAGAAATAATATAATTAATTTCTCTATTTTCCAAAATTGCAGTATTAATATATTAAAATATTAATTATTTAGTCCAAATCATATAAAATTATTATTATTTCACAACTACCAACTCTATAATTTAATTATAGAAAATAATTCAATAAGGATAAAATTGGATAATAATCTTAATTTGTTTCAAATTCAATTAATCAAAACTTGCCTTAATTATCTTTAATAAAATAATTTCTGAAATTAAAATTGTAGATAACTATATGATTTGAACTTTGATCATAATAAGACTTTTCAAAAGTTTTGGGTCTTACATTCTACCCACCTTATAAAAATTTTCATTCTCGAAAATTAAAATAATGCATAAGATAGTACATAGCCTTAGTGATCTACTATTTAAATACTTTTTAAGAAACGTAAGAGATCTTAACATATATATGTATATATATAAGTTCAAATACCTGATATCCATAAGATTCAAATATAAGGGGAATTATAGTGCAAGGTAGAAGATAAAGATAGGCTCGATGCAAGAAGGTTATATAGTTTCAAAACTTTACAAAAGCTTGGAGAAATAAAATAGGGTGCAAGTCAAGATAGGCGTCCATAAAGCAAAGCGGTGGTTAACATGGCAAAAAGGCTACAAGGCAAGTTGGTACTAAAATAACGAATATAACGTTCTCTCACATCTCTTACCCATTCGAACTTCAACTTTCCAACTCCATCAATCACTTCACAACTCCATAACCGCTCGCAAGCCTAACATCTACAACTTGTCTGCGAGAAACGAAACTTCCACAACTTCGCATAACGTTACACTTACTACTTCACCTTCCGTATCCACAAACAACTCTTAAAGAACTAACGCATCACATTACTATTCCTAAGATCGCACATGACATTACAACAATTCTCAAGTTTACTCAGAAGGATAAAAGACTTTGAAAAGAAGGACAAACAATAAGGATAATCTCCGCCAGAATTTTGAAAGAACTGTTGAATCTACAAGTAAACAAGGATGTACAATTAATGAGGAGTATTGGAAAGAAATTCAGTTTAACAACTTCAAGGATGACTCCCGAACCAGAGATAACTGATAGGAACTCAAAAAGGATAAGCAAGGGAGTAGTTTGAAACTAAATCAAGCTGAGTTAAAAAGGTATAAAATCATAGAAGAAGGTTAACTAAAGCTAGTGAAGGCACCCTCAAGGTTTAAAGTTTATGATTAAGTACACATAATACATTCGAATATAAAGAATGAAAAGCTGAAGGAAGATCACCTCATGTGGTAAAAGAAAGGTATGTAACTCGCATTTCACAAAAGGGTGATAGAAACATATATCAAGACTGTAATAAGGTCAAAAGAAAACTAAACTGCATTTTGTCCAAATAGTTTCCAAGTAAAAGACATAATAGGTGAGGTTTGGAAAATGAAAATCAATTGAGTTAAGGCCAAACAATTTTGAAAATCCTGAAAGACATTTAGGTACTCAATCAAATAAAGGTATACACTGAAATTGTGGCAAAGTTGTAAGAAAATCAAATGTTTGTTCAAGAATTCTCAAAGTTTATATTCAAACAAGCATGTATAAAATTTTATAGCAAATATGGAACAAGTTAAACTTTATTTAGAAAAGAAAACTCCGAGGTAAAAATTTGCTTATCATTCGGTGTCAAAACTTTATTTAAAACAGTGCATGCCAACTTCAAAACAACTTTGTCAATTTAAAGAATAACTATGGATGCAATTTTAAGCGAGAATTTATTGATTTAAATTTCTTAAGAGAATCCAAAACTTGTTTCAAAAGTTCACATCAAAACTCTAAGAATACACTTGAAATTGCCATCACATAAAAACATTCAAGAATATTAAGATGTACTTAAAAAGAAGTCAGACCAAACAAGAAAGGATCTTAAGTCAAGGGAGTTCAAACAAGATCCACGAAGCATGGGACACCAAACAAGCTTTCCATTGGTCCAAAAGAATGCAAAACTCATCAGCAAAGACAACTCAATTAACAGTGAATTTTCAAGAAAGAACCTTTAACTAAAGAAGGACAATTAAGAGGACAAACAACACACTTGATAGAAACAAATTCAAGTTGACTCAGATGAGTATGAGATTTACAAGAGAAGGGAAAACTAAGACTAATAGTGATGTTCATAAAAGTAAAAGAATAGTAAAAAACAAAATCAAGTATCACAACCATAGAAACAAAAGCTTAAAGAATTAGCCCATACTTGAGAGGAAAGGTATGAACCCAATATTTTCGAAAGAACAACGAATGCATAAATAATGTATCATGCCAAATTAAATTCAATTTGTCAAACGAAAGTTAACTGGAATAAAAGCGAAAATCTTTTCTTTTAAGAATAAAAAATTACCTAAGTGCATTGTCAAATAAAGTTACGTATAGGAACCGTAGAAAAATTATTTGAAAAGTCAAGTTGTACTTAAAGTAAGTGTAGTTTTGTAAACCAGTAAAAGAACATGTGAGGTATTAGAAATAAATAGTTTTTAAATTGCATAAGGAATTTTCAAAGTTTTATATAGATAGGTGTATATTAAATCAAAAGCGATCTTATAAAAGTTTGAAAATTGGTTATAAATACAGTCAATTAAGAGAAAAACTAAATCACCATTTCTATTAAAAAGGACTCGGAGTAAGGACATAAAAAGGCACACTACATCAAGACAAGTTCAAAGTCATGTTGAAAATCACATGGATCAAGAAAAAGAGTTCAAACAGAGAAAGACAGATACACCAAGAAGTTCAAACCGGCATATGCAATTTAGGATCAAATAAGAATGCATATGAATAGAAAAAAGAATCGGAAACACCAAACTGCTTTCCAAAAGAAAAGGCAACAAGAACATCAAGATAGGTTAAGAAACAATAAGTCACATGACTCCAACAGAATCCAAAGCACACAACTGAGTAACCACGAGAAATAGTTTCTAACATTCCCAAAACCCTCGAATCGCGTTACCTATTACTCGTATATCATCTATGATAACCCATTAGTGCTTTTATATACATAACTCACTAGTATTAAGCCGGCCAAACTTAATATCAGGAATTATGCAATGCAAGACTAATGGCATTAATCAATAGACCGTCATGTGCATAAAGCTCTAATTCTTGTTATCTGAACAAGACCTATTACATGACAAACGCTCAGAGTATGTAATTGAAGCATAATCGGTCCATTCCTCAGGCTCTACAGGAAAGACCACTCTGATACCATAATGTAACACCCTAACTATCAAAATGTCTCGCTTCTGGCTGCGCCACTCTGATAGCTCGAGTATTACGACGACTCTTATAATATTTAATAGTAAAATATGAGCCTGTTTAAAACTTAAAACCGCATAACCTTTCATAAACACATTTTCATTGAAAACATAAACATACATGTTCATACAAACCAGATACAATATATATATACACACACACACACACACACACACACACACACACACACATAACATTAGCTTACAAACATACATATCATAATTTCCTATCCCTCTTACAAACTTAATAAAGATAAAGGCGAGGGAAAAATAATAGTTAAGATAATACAAAAATACCGAATAAACAGAAAATAGACATAACTCTTCTGAAGTTTCATCGTCTATGTCCTGAAAAGAAATAACCTGTAGGGGAGTGAGAATGTTGTCCTCGCTTGTTCTCACTATAGGATTTACATAAATTGCTACAACAAGATACGTAAAATAAAATTATTCTTAGAGTACAGTGATCATTGCTCGTCTTATAAGTCTTCCCAAAAACCTTGGGTACACATTCGAAATCCAGAAAATCCCTTTTTGAAGACTTGATAAATTTCTCAAATATGTTTAAACAAAACCTTTTTCCTTTCTTGTAAAATCTGAAAAGTTTTTCCTAGACAGTATGAATGACTAACATGTCCCAAATATAGCTTCAGTTAAGTCTATGCTGTAAGAGTTTGATTTTTCATACTTTTCTAGACCGCAACCATGAAAGCAGTTACCTACGCGGTATAAATGATCATCCCATTCCAAGAATAGGTTCATTAATTATATGCTGAACCGGTCAGATATTTTATACAAAACTAGAACTCAATATACCAATCACGGTCTCAAGCCCATCCAATCCAACA
The DNA here is from genome assembly GCF_014773155.1 of Arachis stenosperma. Classification (NCBI taxonomy): domain Eukaryota; kingdom Viridiplantae; phylum Streptophyta; class Magnoliopsida; order Fabales; family Fabaceae; genus Arachis; species Arachis stenosperma. The sequence continues at coordinate 138,385,366 of NC_080385.1, forward strand.
CGGCCCCCGGCCCAAACAACTCAATCATCAACCAATTCATCACAAACCAACCAATCAAATTCAGTTACAATTAATGTAGTTCAAGCACAATCAATAGCAATTACAATAATTATAGCAGTTAGCAGTTAACATAAGTATTCACATAGGCAAACCAATTACAATATGCACACCCAAACAAAGTCACATAAATGCATATGATGCATGCCTGTCCTACTGGTCATGAGCTCACGCGTCGATTATGTTTCCAAACCCGACTCGGATAAGCGGGATCCAACCACCGTCCTTACCCGTAGGTCCCACAGACAAGCGGAATTAAACCACCGTCCTTCCCCAGAACACGCAAGCGGGATCAAACCATCGTCCTTGCTTCCACCGTAAGCGGGATCAAACCACCGTCCTTACGCGGGCGCTGCACCCTCGACAAGCAGGATTAAACCACCGTCCTTGCCAGGTGCCAACGGCTTATTGATAAACCACTATTTTGTGATTCATATTGTGTTTAATTGTGTGGTTTTATCAGGTCTTCGCCCACTTATTCATATGATTTGCATGTATTTATAATTCCTTCCTAAAAATATTCTATGATTGAAAACTTGCTTCCTAAAGATCTTTTAGTTGTATATTTTTATTTTTCTTCGTACCATTCGATGCCGTGATCTGTGTGTTAAGTGTTTCAGGCTTCATAGGGCAAGGATGGCATAAGGAATGAAGAGGAAGCGTGCAAAAATGGAAGGAACACAAGGAATTGAGGAGATGACCAGCGAGAAGTCACGCGGTCGCATGGCTCACGCAACCGCGCAAAACGAAAGAAATCAGAGTGACGCGTTCGCATGCCTGACGTGACCGCGTGGATTGGAAGCTGCACGAACGACTCGAATGTGTGGACGACGCGGTCGCGTGACGTGCGCGATCTGCAGAATTACAGAAGTCACTGGCACAGATTCTGGGCCGCATTTTAACCCAGTTTTTGGCCCAGAAATACAGATTAGAGTCAGGGAACATGCAGAGACAACAACAACAATTCATTCCGCATAATTTCAAGTTTTTAGATCTGAATTTACTCCTCCCCTAGGTTTTCTCACTTGAACATTCATAAATTAGGATTTTGAAGAATTTTGGCTTTAACTTTTGAGAAGAGTCTACCTCCGGTACTGGTCATTATAGTTTGTTATTTACTTTTCATTTACTCTTCCATATTTTCAATCTGTTCAGAGTTGACATTGGATTATTTTCATAGTTTATTAATCCAAAAGTATTTTTACTTTTAATTAATCTCTTTCATTATTATTTATTATGTCTTTTCTTATTTCCCCTATTGATTTTGTGAAGTCTACAAGTACGATTATGGAGTAGTTCCCCAACTTGATTGGGAGATGATTAAAAGGAGAACCTTGAGTTAGAATTTTCAAGAGTTCAATTGTAATTGGTTCATTGTTGGTTGGCTTGTTAGTCACTAACTCTAATCCTTCCCAAGGGAGAGGATTAGGACTTGTGAATAGAAGTTGACTTTTAATTTGACTTTCCTTCATTCATTGAGGGTTAACTAAATGTAAACAATGACTAATTATTAATTGCTCTTGATAAAATTCTAACAAGAATAGAACTTCCAATTAATCTTCTCCCGGTCAAGATTTTATTTAAATCATATAAATTCTCTAATTTAATTTTCTATTCATCAAATTCAAAATCCCTTTTGAAAACCTCTGATTGATAAAATAGCACATCTTCCTGCAATTCGTTGGGAGAGGACCTGGGACTCATATTCCCAGTATTTTATTTCTAAAATTTGTGACAACCCTTTTCTAAATTGACGAGTGGATTTTTGCTGGTTAAGAACTGTACTCGCAACGCCATTTTTCTAATTAATTCTTAATCTGCCAATTTCCGCTCACGTCAATTTTTGGCGCCGTTGCCGGGGAGGTGCAATAGTGTGCTAATTTATTGATTGGAATTTATTTAATTGCATTTTTCTTTTTATTTTTGTTACTATGAGCTGCACGTTTCTTTCGTTAAATGACACGTTCACTTCCTGATCCAAGCTTGCCAGTATTTGACCCTGAGATTGAAAGAACTATTTCACGTATAAGGCAAGCTCGGCGTCGGTTAGTCCTCTCCGAGGACGAATCTAAAACGTCATCTAAGGGAGAAACAAGCTCCCCCTCTATTGATCCAGTTGATTCACATGCAGGTGACATGGCAGCACCTAGGATAGTCACTATCCAGGAGGCTGGAGCCCCTGATTTTACACTACAGCCATTCCGGGCACACCACCCAGTGGTGGATGTGGACTTTGAAATAAAGACTGCACTACTCAACTTGATGCCCAAGTTTCATGGCTTACCTTCTCAAGAGCCTATCAAGCACCTTAGAGATTTTCAGACTGCTTGTTCTACTGTTAAGCGTGATGGTACTGACGAAACTTCTATTCTGTTAAAAGCTTTCCCATTCTCTCTTGAGGGGATGGCAAGAGAGTGGTACTACACTCAACCCGAAGCAACTATTTCTAACTGGGATACGCTTAGAAGAGAAATTTTGGAAAAATTCTTTCCAACTGAGGTTACTGATAAACTGAGAAAAGACATGTCCATGATCGTTCAGGACGAATCTGAGACTCTCTATGAATATTTGGAGCGCTTCAATAATCTTCTGGAAGCATGTCCTCACCATATGATTGACAAGATGGTGTTGCTCGGCTACTTTACACAGGGCATGAAATCTCAAGATAAGACCACATTGGAAGGTGCTAGCAATGGGTCTATGAAAAAGTACAAGACCACGGAAGAGGCATGGCAATTGATCAGCGACTGAATCTACTAGAAATCATAGGCAGAAACAAGGTCGGTCAAGAGCTGTTGTAGAGGTATCCTCTAGCAAAGAGACTGCTGCTATAACTCAGAGCTTATGTGAAATGACCAACTTGCTGAAGTAGATGCAACTAAGTCAACAACAAGCTCAGCAAGTTCAGCCTTCTCCACCACAACACAGCCAACAGTTGGTTCCACAAAGAGTATGCGGGATCTGTGCAGATTACAGTCATTATACTAATGAGTGTCCGCAACTCCAACAGGAAGACCACATTGTGGCAGCCACTCATAACTTCTATGACCGCCCCAATCAAAGGTATAATCAAGGTGGCAGCTACAACCATGGATGGTAGGATAACCCCAACCAAGGTTGGAGCGACAATCATAACAGAGGAGGTAGAGATAACAATGGAAACCAGAGGTGGAATAACAATAACAACTTCAGGCAGTAGAATCAGAATCAGGCCTATAGAGCACCTCATCTAAGGCAGCCTCAAGCATCTCAGCAGACCCCTCAGATCACTTATCCCTCTTCATCTCATAATGACGAGTTACTATAATCTATTGATCGGAGACAGCAGGCCATGGAAAACAACCTTACTTCTACTCTAAATGGTCTGAACTCTACCTTGCAAGCCCTTGTCTCACAGATTGGATCACTGAATAACTCTAACAACCAGTCCTCAAGCTCTGGTGGACTCCCCTCTCAACCATTACCCAACCCCAAAGGTGGCATCAATGCCATTATCCTGAGATCTAGAACCACACTACAAGAGAGGAATCCAGAGAAATCGAGCACGCCAGAACACGCCCCAGCTGCGAACACGGCTGAGGTAGAGGATGTTGAAGAAGAAGATGAAGCACAAGACATGGCTGAAGCAGAAGCAGCCCAACCAAGGAGTGCGGAACCCCAGCAAATTGAAGCTATAAAAGACGCCACTCCTATTCTATTTCTACACCTTGCTAAGAATCCCAGAAAGCAGATGGAACTTGATCCCAAAATGGTAGAGATCTTCAAAAAGGTTGAGGTAACTGTTCCCCTTTTTGATGTTATTCAGCAAGTGCCTAAATACGCAAAGTTTCTAAAAGAGTTGTGCATACATAAAGATAAAATTAATGAATTAAAAACTATTCCTTTAGGTAGTTCTATATCTGCTTTAATGGGAAATATACCTGAAAAATGTAGTGACCCAGGCCTATGCATAGTTAAATGTACCATTGGAGGTGTGATCTTTTCTGACTGTATGTGTGATTTAGGAGCATGCGTGAGTATTATGCCTTTGTCTATATATAATGCTTTAAGGCTCCCTCCCTTAAAAAGGTCGGCAGCTCGTTTTGTATTATCAGATAAAAGCATTATCACAATGGTTGGAATTGCTGAAGATGTATTAGTGAGCATTAAGGGGCTTACGTTTCCCATTGATTTTTATATCCTGGAGATGCCCCAAAATGACTCAGGGAGACCTTCGTCAATCCTGCTTGGTAGACCATTTTTGAAGACTTCAAAATTCAAGCTGGATGCCTTTTCGGGAACCTATTCCTTTGAGGTAGATGACAGAATAGTGAGCTTCAATCTAGATGAAGCTATGAAGCATCCCCCAGAAGATCACTCCATATTTCAATGTGACATCATTGATGAAATTATAGCTACAACCCACCAGGAAGAAATGGAAGAGAGTCACATGGAGCGAGATCCAAGTGTGGGGACACCCTCTGAACATACTGAAGATTCATCACCATTTTCGCCAGCCCCAGAGAATCCAGAACCAAACCATGAGCGGAAAATGGAATTAAAGCCCCTTCCTCTACACCTCAAGTATGCATACCTTGAGGACAAGCAGAAGTTCCCAGTTATCATTGCAAGGGAGCTCACTTTCCAACAAGAAGAACAACTGCTTAGTGTATTGAGGACGCATAAAAAAGTAATTGGATGGAGTTTGGCGGATATAGTCGGCATCAACCCTCAAGTTTGTGAACATAGAATATTCTTAGAAGAAGGAGCAAAGCCTGTCTGTCAACCTCAGAGAAGATTGAACCTCACCATCTTAGAAGTTGTCAAGAAGGAAGTAACCAGACTACTTGAGGCAGATATCATTTACCCCATTTCTGATAGCGAATGGGTCAGCCCAGTACAAGTGGTGCCCAAGAAGTCTGGAGTCACAACAATAAGGAATGAGCAAGGAGAACTTCTAACAACCAGAGTGCAGAACGCATGGAGAGTCTGCATTGACTACAGGCGTCTCAACCAAGCCACTCGCAAGGATCATTATCCCTTGTCATTCATTGATCAGATGCTTGATCGCCTGTCAGGTAAATCTCACTACTGCTTTCTACATGGTTACACAGGTTATTTTCAAATCTATATAGCTCCTGAAGATCAGGAAAAGACTACCTTTACATGTCCTTTTGGGACTTATGCTTATAAAAGAATGCCCTTTGGCTTGTGCAATGCACCAGCTACTTTCCAGAGGTGTATGATGAGTCTTTTCTTTGATCTCATTGAGACTTGTATGGAAGTTTTTATGGATGACTTTAGCGTTTATGGTGATTCATTTAACCTTTGCTTGGATAGTTTGTCTAAAGTATTGGACATGTGTGTTAGTTCAAACCTTGTTTTAAATTTTAAAAAGTGTCATTTTATGGTAAAACAAGGTATTGTTCTAGGACATGTAGTTTCTGATACTGGTATTGATGAGCGGATAATTTGTACGCTTTTTGGCATTATTTTTAGTATGTTTTTAGTAGTTTTAGTTGAGTTCTTAGTATATTTTTATTAGTTTTTAATTAAAATTCACTTTTCTGGACTTTACTATGAGTTTGTGTGTTTTTCTATGATTTCAGGTATTTTCTGGCTGAAATTGAGGGACCTGAGCAAAAATCTGATTCAGAGACTGAAAAGGACTGCAGATGCTGTTGGATTCTGACCTCCTTGCACTCGAAGTGGATTTTCTGGAGCTACAGAAGCCCAATTGGTGCGCTCTTAACGGCGTTGGAAAGTAGACATCCTGGGCTTTCCAGCAATATATGATAGTCCATATTTTGCCCAAGATTTGATGGCCCAAACCGGCGTTCAAAGTCACCTACAGAAATTCCAGCGTTAAACGCCGGAACTGGCACCTAATTGGGAGTTAAACGCCCAAACTGGCATAAAAGCTGGCGTTTAACTCCAAGAGAAGTCTCTACACGAAAATGCTTCATTGCTCAGCCCAAGCACACACCAAGTGGGCCCGGAAGTGGATTTTTATGTCATTTACTCATCTCTGTACACCCTAGGCTACTAGTTTTCTATAAGTAGGACCTTTTACTATTGTATTTGGGGAGATAGAGAGTCTTTTGATCATGTTTTGATGATTAAACTCACTTTGGGAGGCTGGCCATTCGGCCATGCCTAGACCTTGTTCTTATGTATTTTCAACGGTGGAGTTTCTACACACCATAGATTAAGGTGTGGAGCTCTGCTGTACCTCGAGTATTAATACAATTACTATTGTTCTTCTATTCAATTCCGCTTGTTCTTTGTCCAAGATATCACTTGTTCTTCAACTTGATGAAGGTGATGATCCGTGACACTCATCATCATTCTCACCTATGAACAAGGTGACTGACAACCATTCTTGTTCTACAAGCATCTGAGGCTTAGTGAATATCTCTTGGATTCTTTAACCGGAATCCTCGTGGTATAGGCAGGACCTGATGGCAGCATTCAAGAGAATCCGGAAGGTCTAACCTTGTCTGTGGTATTCTGAGTAGGATTCAATGATTGAATGACTGTGACGTGCTTCAAACTCCTGAGGGCGGGGCGTTAGTGACAGACGCCAAAAGAATCACTGGATTCTATTCCGGTCTGATTGAGAACCGACAGAGGATTAGCCTATGCTGTGACAGAGCATCAGGGACGTATTTTCACTGAGAGGATGGGAGGTAGCTACTGACAACAGTGAAACCCTACACGAGCTTGCCATGGAAAGGAGTGAGAAGGATTGGATGAAGGCAGTAGGAAAGCAGAGAGACGGAAGGGAAGGCATCTTCATACACTTGTCTGAAGCTCATACACCAATGATATACATAAGTATCTCTATCTTTATCTTTATGTTATTTTCGTTCATCACCATTATACATTTGAGTCTGCCTGACTAAGATTTACAAGATGACCATAGCTTGCTTCATACCACCAATCTCCGTGGGATCGACCCTTACTCGCGTAAGGTTTATTACTTGGACGACCCAGTGCACTTGCTGGTTAGTTGTGCGAAGTTGTGTTTATGCCATGGTATTGAGCACCAAGTCTTTGGAGCCATTACTAGGGATTATTTGTGTATTAAAAAGTATTGATCACAATTTCGTACACCAAGTTTTTGGCGCCGTTGCCGGGGATTGTTCTTGTGTATGGACAACTGACGGTTCATCTTGTTGCTTAGATTAGGTATTTTTCTTCAGAGTTCTTAAGAATGAATTCTTGTGTTTCAAGGTGATGTTCTTATCATCACCAAGGCTGATTGATTCTCATCAATTTAGCTCTTGAATGGAGTGTCCTGCTGAAGCTTGGCCGGCCATGTCTAATTCCTTTAGACTAAAGCTTTAGACTAACATTGCATGATTCCTGGAATTCTCATTAAGAATTTTGATACCTTTATTTTCTTTCTCTACTTAATTTTCGAAAAATTCACAAAAACATAAAAAAACCAAAAATATTTGATGTTTCTTGCTTAAGTTTAGTGTCTCATCTTAAGTTTGGTGTCAATAGCATGCATTCATTCATGTGTCTTAAGGATCTTCAAGTACTTCTTGATGATTTCTTACTCTGATCTTTGAATTCTTTTAACTTGAGTGTTCATGTGTCTCATATAGTGTTAGTAGTATACAAACTGCTAAGTTTGGTGTCTTGCATGCATTGTTATTTGATTCTTGTTGCATTTTGATTATTAAAAATCCAAAAAAATTTTTAATTTGTGTCTTTTCAAGTCAATGATACAAAGAATTGAAGATTCAGAACATACTGCAGAGGAATTACACAGAAAAAGCTGAGCAGTCAAAAATGCCCAGTGAAGAAGGCAGACTGGCGTTTAAACGCCAGCCAGGGTACCTGGTTGGGCGTTTAACGCCCAAAAAGGGTGCATTTTGGGCGTTAAACGCCAGAATGGATACCATTCTGGGCGTTTAACGCCAGGATGGTGCTAGGGGGAAGATTTTGTTTTCAAAATCAATTTTTTTCAAATTTTCAAAGTTTTTCAAAATCAAATCTTTTTCAAATCATATCTTTTCAATCAAATGTTTTCAAAATCAATTTCTTTCCTTTTTCAAAGATACTTACTAACAATTAATGATTTGATTGAACATTTTTTGCCTTTTCTGTTAAGGAAGGTTTTATGTTTGATTCATATCTTTTCTTGTTAGGCAAGTCACTAATTTTCAAAATCAAATCTTTTAAAATTGTTTTCAAATCATATCTTTTAAAATTGTTTTCAAATCACATCTTTTTAAAACCAATCATATCTTCTTAACTACATCTTTTTCAAAATAGTTTTCAATCAAATCTTTTTGATTTCTAATTTAAAAATCTTTTTCAAAAATCACTTGATTTCTTTTCCACTCTTATTTTCGAAAATCAATTAAGTGTTTTTCAAAATGTTTTCAAAATCTTTTACTTAAATTTTCGAAAATTACTTCCCTTCTTCTCACATCCTTCTAATTCTGAACTAACTCTATTCCTTAATGCAAAATTCGAACTCCATCTTCTTTGATAAGTTCGAATTTTCTACTTCTGTCTTCTACTTTTCTTTTCCTCTGACACCTCAAGGAATCTCTATACTGTGACATAGAGGATTCCATATTTTCTTGTTCTCTTCTCTTTTATATGAGCAGGAACAAAGACAAAGGCATTCTTGTTGAAGCTGACCCTGAACCTGAAAGGACCTTGAAGAGAAAGCTAAGAGAAGCCAAAGCACAACTCTCTTTAAAGGACCTGACCGAATTCTTCAAAGAAGAAGAAGACATGGCAGCCGAAAACAACAATAATGCAAACAATGCAAGGAAGGTGCTGGGTGACTTTACTGCACCTACTCCTGATTTTTATGGGAGAAGCATCTCTATCCCTGCCATTAGAGCAAACAACTTTGAGCTTAAACCTCAATTAGTTTCTCTAATGCAACAGAATTGCAAGTTCCATGGACTTCCAATGGAAGATCCTCATCAGTTTTTAGCTGAATTCTTGCAAATCTGTGACACAGTCAAGACTAATGGGGTTGACCCTGAGGTCTATAGACTGATGCTATTCCCTTTTGCTGTAAGAGACAGAGCTAGAATATGGTTGGATTCTCAACCTAAAGAAAGCCTGGACTCTTGGGAAAAGCTAGTCAATGCCTTCTTGGCAAAATTCTTTCCACCACAAAGATGGAGTAAGCTTAGAGTGGAAGTCCAAACCTTCAGACAGAAGGATGGAGAATCCCTCTATGAAGCTTGGGAAAGATACAAACAATTGATCAGAAAATGTCCTTCTGACATGCTTTCTGAATGGAGCATCATAGGTATCTTCTATGATGGTCTCTCTGAACTATCCAAGATGTCTTTGGATAGCTCTGCTGGAGGATCTCTTCATCTGAAGAAGACGCCTGCAGAAGCTCAAGAGCTAATTGAAATGGTTGCAAATAACCAATTCATGTACACTTCTGAAAGGAATCCTGTGAACAATGGGACTAGTCAGAAGAAAGGAGTTCTTGAGATTGACACTCTGAACACCATACTGGCTCAGAATAAAATATTGACTCAACAAGTCAATTTGATTTCTCAAAGTCTGTCTGGAATGCAAAATGCACCAAACAGTACTAAGGATGCTTCATCTGAGGAAGAAGCTTATGATCCTGAGAACCCTTCAATGGAAGAGGTGAATTACCTAGGAGAACCCTATGGAAACACCTATAACTCTTCATGGAGAAATCACCCAAATTTCTCATGGAAGAATCAAGAGAGACCTCAACAAGGTTTCAATAACAATAATGGTGGAAGAAACAGGCTTAGCAATAGCAAGCCTTCTCCATCATCTTTTCAGCAACAGACAGAGAGTTCTAAGCAGAATACCTCTGACTTAGCAACCATGGTCTCTGATCTAATCAAAACCACTCAAAGTTTCATGAATGAAACAAGGTCCTCCATCAGAAATTTGGAAGGACAAGTGGGACAGCTGAGCAAGAAAGTTACTGAACTCCCTCCTAGTACTCTCCCAAGCAATACAGAAGAAAATCCAAAAGGAGAGTGCAAAGCCATAAACATGGCCGAATTTGGAGAGGAAAGAAAGGAAGTGGACGCCACTGAGGAAGACCTCAATGGGCGTGCACCAACCTCCTTTGAGTTCCCCAATGAGGAACCATGGGAATCTGAGGCTCAAAATGAGACCATAGAGATTCCATTGGATTTACTTCTGCCTTTCATGAGCTCTGATGAGTATTCTTCCTCTGAAGAGGATGAGTATGTCACTGAAGAGCAAGTTGCTAAATACCTTGGAGCAATCATGAAGCTAAATGACAAGTTATTTGGAAATGAGACTTGGGAGAATGAACCTCCTTTGCTCACCAAAGAGCTGGATGACTTGTCTAGGCAGAAATTACCTCAAAAGAGACAAGATCCTGGGAAGTTTTCAATACCTTGTACCATAGGCACCATGACCTTCAAGAAGATCTTGTGTGACTTAGGGTCAAGTGTGAACCTCATGCCTCTCTCAGTAATGGAGAAGCTAAGGATCTTTGAGGTACAAGCTGCAAAAATCTCACTAGAGATGGCAGACAACTCAAGAAAACAAGCTCATGGACTTATAGAGAATGTTTTGGTAAAAGTTGAAGACCATTACATCCCTACTGATTTCATAGTCCTAGAGACTGGGAAGTGCATGGATGAATCCATCATCCTTGGCAGACCCTTCCTAGCCACAGCAAAGGCTGTGATTGATGTTGATAGAGGTGAACTGATCATTCAAGTGAATGGAGAATCCTTGGTGTTTAAGGCTCAAGGATATCCCTCTGTCACCATAGAGATGAAGCATGAAGAGCTTCTCTCAAATCAGAGACAAACAGAGCCCCCAAAGTCAAACTCTAAGTTTGGTGTTGGGAGGCCACAACCAAACTCTAAGTTTGGTGTTGAACCCCCACATTCAAACTCTAAGTTTGGTGTTGGGAGGTTCCCACATTGCTCTGATCATTTGTAAGGCTCATTGAGAGCCCTCTGTCAAGCTACTGACATTAAAGAAGCGCTTGTTGGGAGGCAACCCAATGATTATATTCTATATATTTTTTTTTGTTATTTTATGTTTTTTGTAGGTTGATGATCATAAGAAGTCACAAAATCCATTGAAAAAAGCAAAAACAAAATGAAAAACAGGAAGAAAAACAGCACACCCTGGAGGAAAATGCTGCTGGCGTTCAAACGCCAGTAAGCCTAGCAGTTGGGCGTTTAACGCCCAGTCTGGCACCATTCTGGGCGTTTAACGCCAGAAAGGGGCACCAGACTGGCGTTAAACGCCAGAAAAGGGCTAAAACCTGGCATTAAACGCCAGGAATGGGCATCAGCCCGGCGTTTAACGCCAGAAATGGGTCAAAACGTGAATTTTGATGCCATTTGGTGCAGGGATGACTTTTCCTTGACACCACAGGATCTGTGGACCCCACAGGACCCCACCACCATTCTCTCTCTTCTTCCCCCATTCACCAATCACCTCAATACCTCTTCCCTAAAAACCCTTCACCTATCAAATCCCATCTTTCTCTTCACCACTCACATCCATCCTTCATAAATCCCCACCAACCTCACCCTTCAAATTCAAACCACTTTCCCTCCCAAACCCACCCATACATGGCCGACCTCCTCCTCCCCTCTCTCCTATAAATACCCTTCTTCACTCCTTCATTTTCACACAACCTAAACCCCACTTCTCCCCCTCTTTGGCCGAATACACCACCATCTCCCTCTTCCTCATTTCTTCTTCTTCTACTCTCTTCTTTCTTCTTTTGCTCGAGGACGAGCAAACATTTTAAGTTTGGTGTGGTAAAAGCGTTGCTTTTTCGTTTTTCCATAACCATTATGGCATCCAAGGCCGGAGAAACCTCTAAAAAGAGGAAAGGGAAGGCAAAAGCTTCCACCTCCGAGTCATGGGAGATGGATAGATTCATCTCAAGGGTGCATCAAGACCACTTCTATGAAGTTGTGGCCTTGAAGAAGGTGATCCCTGAGGTCCCCTTTTCACTCAAAAAGGGTGAATATCCGGAGATCCGCCATGAGATTCGAAGAAGAGGTTGGGAAGTGCTTACCAACCCCATTCAACAAGTCGGAATCTTGATGGTTCAAGAGTTCTATGCCAATGCATGGATCACCAAGAACCATGATCAAAGTATGAACCCGGATCCAAAGAATTATCTCACAATGGTTCGGGGGAAATACTTGGATTTTAGTCCAGAAAGTGTGAGAGTGGCGTTCAACTTGCCTATGATGCAAGGAGATGAACATCCTTACATTAGAAGGGTCAACTTTGATCAAAGGTTGGACCAAGTCCTCACAGTTATATGTGAAGAGGGCGCACAATGGAAGAGAGATTCAAGAGGCAAGCCGGTTCAATTGAGAAGGCATGACCTCAAACCCGTGGCTAGAGAATGGTTGGAGTTTATCCAACGCTCAATCATTCCCACTAGCAACCGGTCCGAAGTTACTCTAGACCGGGCCATCATGATCCATAGCATCATGATTGGAGAAGAAGTGGAAGTTCATGAGGTTATAGCCCAAGAACTCTACAAGGTGGCGGATAAGTCCTCTACCTTGGCAAGATTAGCCTTTTCTCACCTCATTTGTCACCTCTGTTATTCAGTTGGAGTTGACATAGAGGGAGACATCACCATTGATGAGGATAAGCCCATTACCAAGAAAAGGATGGAGCACACAAGAGACCCCTCTCATCATGAGATCCCTGAGATACCTCAAGGGATGCACTTTCCTCCACAAGACTATTGGGAGCAACTAAACACCTCCCTAGGAGAATTAAGTTCCAACATGGGACAACTAAGGGTGGAGCACCAAGAACACTCCATTCTCCTCCATGAAATAAGAGAAGATCAAAGAATCATGAGAGAGGAGCAACAAAGGCAAGGAAGAGACATTGAGGAGCTCAAGCACTCCATAGGACCTTCAAGAGGAAGGAAGAGCCGCCATCACTAAGGTGGACCCGTTCCTTGATTTCCTTGTTCTTTATTTTTCTGTTTTTTCGAAAATTTCATGCTTATGTTTGTCTATGTTTGTGTCTTATGATCATTAGTGTCTTAGTGTCTATGCCTTAAAGCTATGAATATGAATCCATCACCTTTCTTAAATGAAAACTGTTTTTATCACAAAAGAACAAGAAGTACAGGATTTCAAATTCATCTTTAAAACTAGCTTAATTAGTTTGATGTGGTGACAATACTTTTTGTTTTCTGAATGTATGCTTGAACAGTGCATATGTCTTTTGAATTTGTTGTTCATGAATGTTAAAATTGTTGGCTCTTGAAAGAATGATGAAAAAGGAGACATGTTACTGAGGATCTGAAAAATCATAAAAATGATTCTTGAAGCAAGAAAAAGCAGTGAATACAAAAAAAATAGAGAAAGCAAGCGAAAAAAAAAAGAAAAAAGAAAAAGAAAGAAATAAAGTTGTGATCCAAGGCAAAAAGAGTGTGCTTAAGAACCCTGGACACCTCTAATTGGGGACTTTAGCAAAGCTAAGTCACAATCTGAAAAGGTTCACCCAATTATGTGTCTGTGGCATGTATGTATCCGGTGGTAATACTGGAAGACAGAGTGCTTTGGGCCACGGCCAAGACTCATAAAGTAGCTGTGTTCAAGAATCATCATACTTAACTAGGAGAATCAATAACACTATCTGGATTCTGAGTTCCTAAAGAAGCCAATCATTCTGAACCTCAGAGGATAAAGTGAGATGCCAAAACTGTTTGGAGGCAAAAAGCTACTAGTCCCGCTCATCTAATTTGGAGCTATGTTTCATTGATAATTTGGAGTCTATAGTATATTCTCTTCTTTTTATCTTATTTGATTTTCAGTTGCTTGGGGACAAGCAACAATTTAAGTTTGGTGTTGTGATGAGCGGATAATTTGTACGCTTTTTGGCATTGTTTTTAGTATGTTTTTAGTAGTTTTAGTTGAGTTCTTAGTATATTTTTATTAGTTTTTAATTAAAATTCACTTTTCTGGACTTTACTATGAGTTTGTGTGTTTTTCTGTGATTTCAGGTATTTTCTGGCTGAAATTGAGGGACCTGAGCAAAAATCTGATTCAGAGACTGAAAAGGACTGCAGATGCTGTTGGATTCTGACCTCCTTGCACTCGAAGTGGATTTTCTGGAGCTACAGAAGCCCAATTGGCGCACTCTCAACGGCGTTGGAAAGTAGACATCCTGGGCTTTCCAGAAATATATGATAGTCCATATTTTGCCCAAGATTTGATGGCCCAAACCGGCGTTTAAAGTCACCTACAGAAATTCCAGCGTTAAACGCCGGAACTGGCACCTAATTGGGAGTTAAACGCCCAAACTGGCATAAAAGCTGGCGTTTAACTCCAAGAGAAGTCTCTACACGAAAATGCTTCATTGCTCAGCCCAAGCACACACCAAGTGGGCCCGGAAGTGGATTTTTATGTCATTTACTCATCTCTGTACACCCTAGGCTACTAGTTTTCTATAAGTAGGACCTTTTACTATTGTATTTGGGGAGATAGAGAGTCTTTTGATCATGTTTTGATGATTAAACTCACTTTGGGAGGCTGGCCATTCGGCCATGCCTAGACCTTGTTCTTATGTATTTTCAACGGTGGAGTTTCTACACACCATAGATTAAGGTGTGGAGCTCTGCTGTACCTCGAGTATTAATGCAATTACTATTGTTCTTCTATTCAATTCCGCTTGTTCTTTGTCCAAGATATCACTTGTTCTTCAACTTGATGAAGGTGATGATCCGTGACACTCATCATCATTCTCACCTATGAACAAGGTGACTGACAACCATTCTTGTTCTACAAGCATCTGAGGCTTAGTGAATATCTCTTGGATTCTTTAACCGGAATCCTCGTGGTATAGGCAGGACCTGATGGCAGCATTCAAGAGAATCCGGAAGGTCTAACCTTGTCTGTGGTATTCTGAGTAGGATTCAATGATTGAATGACTGTGACGTGCTTCAAACTCCTGAGGGCGGGGCGTTAGTGACAGACGCCAAAAGAATCACTGGATTCTATTCCGGTCTGATTGAGAACCGACAGAGGATTAGCCTATGCTGTGACAGAGCATCAGGGACGTATTTTCACTGAGAGGATGGGAGGTAGCTGCTGACAACAGTGAAACCCTACACGAGCTTGCCATGGAAAGGAGTGAGAAGGATTGGATGAAGGCAGTAGGAAAGCAGAGAGACGGAAGGGAAGGCATCTTCATACACTTGTCTGAAGCTCATACACCAATGATATACATAAGTATCTCTATCCTTGTCCAGGAGATTCATTAAGGACTTCAGTAAGGTAGCACTACCCTTGTCCAGACTACTACAGAAAGATATTGAGTTCGGGTTCAGTGAGGATTGCAAACAAGTGTTTGATAAGCTAAAGACCGCCTTGACTCAAGCTCCGATTGTGAGGGGATCGGACTGGAGTCAACCATTTGAAATCATGTGTGACGCCTCCAATCATGCAGTAGGAGCAGCACTGACTCAACATGAAGGTAACGACCCTTTTGTAATTGCTTATGCATCTAAGACTTTAGATGCTGCTCAATCTAATTACACTACTACTGAAAAAGAGCTTCTAGCTATTGTTTTTGCTCTAGATAAATTCTGAGCCTATTTACTTGGTACTAAGGTAGTAGTGTACTCAAATCATGCAGCTCTAAAATATTTATTAGCTAAAAAGGAGTCTAAACCAAGGCTAATACGTTGGATACTACTGCTGCAAGAATTTGATCTAGAAATTAAAGATAGGAGTGGTAACCAAAATTTAGTGGCTGACCACTTGAGTCACCTTGAGCACATTAAAGTTGAATCCATTCCTATCAATGATAATTTCCTATTTGATAGATTCCAGGTAGTATCTGATGTAGCCCCTTGGTATGCACTTGTAGCTAATTATCTAGTTAGCCATACTTTTCCTCCAAATTTTACTAATCATCAGAGAGACAAGCTGAAAAGTGAGTCCAAATACTATGTATGGGATGACCCATATCTATGGAGGTGTGGTGCTGACCAGGTAATTAGATGGTGTGTACCTCAATCAGAATTCCAGTCCATTTTAGAGGCCTGCCACTCATCTGAGAGTGGAGGACATTTTGGCTCTCAACGAACTACTAGAAAAGTTTTAGACTGTGGATTCTGGTGGCCTACTCTTTTTAAAGATGCTGTTGATCTTTGTAAATCTTGTCCTCCATGCCAAAGGTTTGGTAATATATCCCAAAGGGATGAAATGCCTCAGCAAATTATGCTCTTCTGTGAAATTTTTTATGTTTGGGGCATTGACTTCATGGGTCCATTTCCAAATTCTAATGACCACCTTTATATACTGTTAGCTGTAGATTATGTTTCTGTTCATACCCTAGGTCGAGCTGTCCGACCCGGGATGTTCAACAGATAAAGCGACCGACCTCTTCAGGTCAGGACAACCCGACCTCTTCTCAAAGAGCGCGGGCAAGTCACAGGAAAGCCCAAACAAAGGGCCCAAATAGAGGAACACGCCCCAAATCCAAGGGCAGCCCAAGCCTACAGAGAGAAGGGCGGTTCCCTTGAAGATAAGATGACCTCACCTGAAGATAAGATAAAGATAAGATAAGATAACTAACTTATCTTATCCACAGAAGGTCACATCTCACCATTATAAATACACTGGAGCACCCAGGTATAACTCATACTCTGATTCTACTCAATACCTGTTTAATACCTTGCTAACTTAAGTATCGGAGTCCCTTGCAGGTGCCCCCACCCTTCGGTGACAAGGGATCAGCAGCATTCTCAAATTCCACAAGTCGAACACACCAGCTCCGGCCGCTATACACCTGCCAGACATGTCGGCTCTGACCAGCACAGAAGATCTCGTCCGAGATCGACCTACAGTTTCAGGTAACCCTCAGAACATTGGCACCGTTGTCGGAGAACCTGGAAGTCATCCCATCACCATGGCGAACGACCATGACAACGACCACGATTCAGGTTTGGAAGATAGAACACCGCACAAGAACGTGGATGTCACGCTACAAGATACTCCGAAAACCAACAAGGACAAAGACCCACCAAATTCTGGGGCAATAGAAGCGCTCCTAGACCGCCTAAAACAACTTGAAAAAGAAACCCAACAACAACGATAAATCGGAAAGGATCTACAAAGAGAGGTGCGGCGACGTCGAGAATTGGAAGAAAAACTACAGCAATTGGAAGCCGATCTTAAATTAAAAGTCCCCCAGGCCAATCCTGAAGAAAATTCACGCAAAGAGCAGGACCCGTTCACCAGGGAAATCATGAAAATCAAAATTCCAAAAGACTTCAAACTCCCAGATATGACCCTATATGATGGCACCACGGACCCCAACCACCACCTCAGCAACTTCAGAAGCAGAATGTACCTTACCGACGCCCCAGATGCTGTTCACTGTAAAGCCTTTCCAACAACTCTCACAAAGACAACAATCCGATGGTTCGACAACCTACCCCCAAAGTCCATCTCAAGGTTTGATGATATAGCTAAAAAATTCCTAGCCAGATTCTCCATTCAGAAAGATAAGGCCAAGCACGCCCCCAGCTTGCTAGGGATCAAACAAGGAGATCGGGAGAGCCTCCGCAACTACATGGAAAGATTCAACAAAACGTGCATGGATATACAAAGTTTACCAACAGAAGCCGCCATCATGGGACTCATCAACGGCCTGCAAGAAGGACCTTTTAGCCAATCTATATCAAAGAAGTACCCGACCTCCTTAGACGAAGTACAGGAACGAGTAGAAAAATATATCAACATGGAAGAAAACGCTCGGTTAGGAGAGACCTCGAAATCAGGGACCTCCTACCGAGACAAAGACAAGGAATCCAAGAGAAAAGAAGATCGACAAGGGGAGAAAATAAAAAATACCACAATTCCACTCCTCTCAGGGCATCCCTGGTCGAGATATACAAAGAAGTCTGCCATACAGAAAAAATCCCCCCAGCTCGGCCACTCAAAGGAAAAAAGGGAGGAAGAAACCGGAAGGAATATTGTGAATACCATCGAGTCCGTGGACACTCCACAAACGAATGCTTCGACTTAAAAAATATCATAGAGAAATTAGTGAGAGAAGGAAAATTAGATCGATTTCTGGCCACCCGAGATGATGATCAAAGAAATAGACGAAGGGATGAAGATACTGAGTGAACTGAACGATCACCTCGGACACCAGAGAGACATGTCCACATGATACATGACAGATTCGCAGGAGGTGTGATCTCCAAATCATCTCGCAAAAGATATCTCAAAGAAGTATATCATGTCAAGGGAAAGGAGGAAGCACTCAACATCCCGGCAATAACATTCACTAAAGAGGACGCCTTCGGCATCATCTCAGGACACGACGATCCCATGGTCATCACCATCATATTGGAAAACGCCAATCTACACCGCACCTTAATAGACCAAGGGAGTTCCGCTGATATCTTATTCAAAACAGCCTTCGATAAACTCGGCTTAGAAGAGAAAGAACTTAAAGCATATCCAAACAGTCTGTTCGGACTAGGAGATACCCCGGTTCAACCGCTGGGATACATACCACTACATACAACCTTCGGAAAAGGGAACCAATCCAGGACCCTCAGAATAGACTACATCGTGGTCGATGTAAGTTCAGCTTACAATGCTCTCATAGGTTGGACAACACTCAACCAACTTGACGCGATAGTCTCGACCCCACATCTATGTATGAAATTCCCCACTACAAAAGGAATAGCCACGATAAAAGCAGATCAAAAGATGGCACGTCGCTGTTATAACGAAAGCCTAAACCTCAGAGGCAGGGGAGAAGAGTTCCACACAATCGAGCTGGGCAGAGCCCAACAACGAGAAGAGCTTCGTCCACAACCAGAAGGTGCGATAGAGAAGATTCAGATCGGGGATACTTCGGAAAAAACCATCAATATCGACACAATCCTAAGAGAAGATTCAAAAGAATTACTAATACAATTCTTACGAGATAATGTTGATCTCTTCGCGTGGAAAGCCGCAGACATGCCAGGAATAGACCCTAAGCTAATGAGCCATAAGTTGGCGGTCTATCCAGGATCTTGGCCGGTACAGTAGAGACGAAGAAAACTTGGGCCAGAGCGATCCCAGGCTGTGGAAAAGCAAGTACAAGCACTACTAGAAGCAGGATTCATAAGAGAAGTCAAATACCCACTATGGCTATCCAACGTTGTCTTGGTGAAAAAATCAAACGGGAAATGGCGAATGTGCACCGATTACACCGATCTCAACAAAACTTGTCCAAAAGATCCATATCCACTCCCAAGTATTGACGCTCTGGTAGATGCTTCCTCCGGATATAGATATCTCTCATTTATGGACGCTTACTCGGGGTACAACCAAATCCCCATGTACCCACCAGATCAAGAAAAGACCTCGTTCTTAACACCAAAAGCAAACTACTGCTACATTGTGATGCCTTTCGGTCTCAAAAACGCAGGAGCTACTTATCAAAGGCTAATGAATAAAGTCTTCTCGGATCACATCGGAAAGGTCATGGAAGTCTACGTGGACGACATGCTAATAAAAACACAAAGCGAGGAGACATTATTGTCCGACTTGGCCCAAGTGTTCGACACCATAAGAAAGCATAACATGCGACTCAATCCCGCGAAATGCACCTTTGCAGTAGAGGCGGGCAAATTCTTAGGTTTCATGCTCACACAAAGAGGAATTGAATCAAATCCAGACAAGTGTCAGGCCATACTCAACATGAAGAGCCCAACCTGTGTCAAAGAAGTACAGCAACTCAATGGGAGATTGGGCACCCTATCCCGATTCCTAGCAGGAGCTGCGATAAGATCTCTCCCCTTCTATGCTACTTTAAGAAAGGGAAAATAGTTCGAATGGACAACAGAATGTGAGCAAGCCTTCCAAGAATTTAAGAAGTTCTTAGGACGGCCACCTATCCTATCTTGACCACGAGAAGGAGAACCACTCATATTATATCTCGCAGTAGGAAGCCGGGCAATAGCCTCAGCACTAGTCAGAGAAGATGAGAATGGACAACAACCCGTATACTTCATCAGCAAAGCACTACAGGGATCCGAGCTGAACTACCAGAAAATAGAAAAATTCGCCTATACTCTCATTTTAACATCCCGACGACTCCGCCCTTACTTCTAGGCTCACACCATTAAGGTTTGAACTAACCAGCCCCTAAAAGGAATATTGCAGAAAACAGATTTAGTAGGCAGAATTCTACAATGGGTAGTCGAGCTCGGACGACTCTAGTATGAAGCTCGAACGGCCATCAAATCACAGTATCTGGCCGACTTTATCGCAGAATTCACAGATGTCCTGAAAACCGTCACAGAATGGAACCTCTATGTGGACAGTTCTTCAAATAAAACTGGAAGCGGTGCAGGTGTAATAATAGAAAGCAACCAAGGAACCCAAGTCGAGCTCTATCTCAAGTTCGGGTTCCCGGTCTCAAATAACCAGGCAGAATATGAAGCATTGTTAGCTGGTTTGAAGCTGGCTGAAGAGGTGGGAGCTAAAAAACTCAACATTTATAGCGATTCACAAGTGGTCACATCAAAAATAACAGGGAGCTACCAAGCCAAAGATCCTACCATGAAAAAGTATTTGGATAAGACCAAGGAACAGCTCGGACAAATCGGGGAATATAAGATCTGCCACATACCCCGCGAACAAAATGCCTGAGCTGACGCACTCTCGAAACTAGGCAGCACTAAACCAGGGGGCAACAATAGAAGCCTCATCCAGGAAATGTTATAGAACCCGTCAATTTCCGAAGAAGAAAAAGTCCTAGCCATAGTAAACCAGGACCAAGGATGGATGACCCCCATAATCAACTACCTCAAAACAGGAACACTCTCGACAGAAGAAAAGGAGGCGAAAAAGCTAAAAAGGGAGGCACAGTACTACACCATCATAAACAACATACTGTACAAAAGAGGGATCTCAGTACCATTATTAAAATGTGTTCCGACCTTCCACATAAGGAAAGTGTTAGAAGAAATACATGGCGGCATTTGTGGCAACCATCTCGGAGCACGGGCTCTTATCAAAAAAGTACTCCGGGCAGGGTTCTATTGGCCAACATTACAGAAAGAAGCCACAGAATTTGTAAAGACATGTCCACCATATCAGAAACATGCCAACTTTCACATCGCCCCGCCAGAAGGGCTCATCAGCGTGACTTCTCCTTGGCCGTTTGCAAAATGGGGACTCGATCTTCTTGGCCCCTTTCCCCAGGGATCAGGACAAGTTAAATTTCTCATAGTAGGGGTAGACTACTTTACAAAGTGGATCGAGGCAGAACCCCTAGCTAACGCCACCGCCCAAAGAAGCCGGAAATTCCTATATAGAAACATTGTTACAAGGTTCGGAGTTCCATATTCAATAACCACAGACAATGGCACTCAATTCACAGATGCAGGCTTCAGAAAACTAGTAGCCGACTTGAATATAAAGCACCAGTACACCTCCATCGAACATCCACAGGCCAATGGACAGGGCGAAGCCGCCAACAAAGTCATATTGGCCGGGTTAAAACGGAGATTACAAGATGCAAAGGGAGCCTGGGCAAAAGAGCTTCCATAGGTCCTATGGGCATATCGAACGACGCCACATTCCACCACAAAGGAATCCTCCTTCCGGTTAGCATACGGAATAGAGGCAATGATTCTAGTAGAGATTGAGGAAAGATCGCCTAGAGTAGTTCATTACAATGAGGGAGCAAACTCCCAACTTCAGAGGGAAGAGCTCGACCTACTACCTGAAATCCAAGAAAGAGCTCGGATCAGGGAGGAAGCTCTAAAGCGCCGAATGGCTTCCAGATATAATCAAAAGGAGAAGGAAAGCTGGCAGCAAACTGGAAAGGACCCTACCGAGTTATAGAAGTACTTGGGAAGGGCTACTACAGACTGTCCGAACTCGATGGACGAGAGCTTCTCAGATCATGGCACGCCTGCAACCTAAGAAGGTACTACAGTTAGAAAAGGTAAAGGATCTCATTATTGGATGCACTCTTTTTCCTGAAAAGGTTTTTTAATGAGGCACCAGGTTGATACCTAGACACTATCTGACTTAAAAGGATGAAAAAATTCCCACATGTATATATTTTTTGCACTTTTCTTTGAATGAAATTTATTTAGATATTCTATAAGATTTCAAGACGCATTAATCTGAAGTATTCATCGTCCGATTATAAAGCAACAGATCGGCAGAAAGTGAAAAACAATTTCACTGCACGATCACGATAAAGATAACTGTCCGATAAAGGTGAAAACGCGATTCACCCAAAGGACGATCTAAAGATGCCAACCACTTTCTACAAATCGGCAAAGATGAACACAGAATAATGTAAGAAATTATTGAAAGCAATCCAAAAAAGAGCCTGACGAGGCCTTACGGATAGCTAAAATAATAACTTAAAGACTGGCCGACGTTTAGAAGTCGGACCAAGTCAACCCAAGTTATAAGTAAACCCTGGAAAGAGGTCTGGCCAACCCTATTAAAGAGGATTACTTTAACTTAGGAAGAGATCGACCTAACGAAGTCGGTTTCCTACAAAACCAAGTTATAAAAGTAATCCCTGAAAGAGACCTGACAAAGGTCCAAGAAAGAGGATTACAAAAATAACTTAAGAAGAGATCGACCTAACGAAGTCGGTTTCCTACAAAACAAAGTTATAAAAGTAATCCCTGAAAGAGACCTGACAAAGGTCCAAGAAAGAGGATTACAAAAATAACTTAAGAAGAGATCAACCTAATGAAGTCGGTTTCCTACAAAACAAAGTTATAAAAGTAATCCATGAAAGAGACCTGACAAAGGTCCAAGAAAGAGGATTACAAAAATAACTTAAGAAGAGATCGACCTAACGAAGTTGGTTTCCTACAAAACAAAGTTATAAAAGTAATCCCTGAAAGAGACCTGACAAAGGTCCAAGAAAGAGGATTTCAAAAATAACTTAGAAAGAGATCGACCTAATGAAGTCGGTCTCCTACGAAAACAAAGATATAAAAGTAATCCCTCAAAGAAACCTGATCAAGGTCCAAAAAAGGGGATTGCAGAAATAACTTAGAAGGGACCAATGCAAAAGAATCGGTTACGGAGCGCCAAAAATACGTACAAAGGCGAGAAAACCGAGAAACAAGTCAGACCCACATAGACACAAACTCAAAGGAGAAGAGAAAACAAAGTCAAGAACCTTGATATAATCTACAAAGTTAAAAAAGCCTCGGCGGCCATCAACACCTACCAAAGATAGCGAGCTACTTTTGTTTTTCAAAATAAAAGTTGCTAAAACAAGCAACTAGAGACCGTCAGCAAAATAAACAAAGTTTTAAAAAGCCCACAAGCCGGGCCAACTACATAAATATCCAGAAAGAGATCAGCAAGCATCAGGAGCCTTCTTGGCAGCCTCAGGACAAGGAGAAGGAGGGCGAGTCTGAATAAGCACAGCATCTATAGTTCCATCCTCCCGGTTCAGAACCTGGCAATCCGAATCAGGTGCAACCGAAGGAGCAGAAGAAGTCGACACTTTGGCAGAGGACACAGGGGGAGGATCAACATCATCATCACCCTCGTCATCAGGGACAATCTTGCCATCCTTGACAACGTTGTCCAGGCTGAAAAGGGCGAGATCGACCTCGGGAGCAATGACTCGAACTTGCTCCATCAAGTTCTCGTAAGCAGCAGTTACGCTGCCAACAAGATGACCTTGGAGCTCAGAATAATCCTCCCGGGCATTGTCCAACTCCCCCCTCAGACGCATCACCTCCCGATAAGTCGTAACGTAACTCTCCTTATGCATCAGGGCTGTGTCCTCGGCCAACCTCAAAGAAGCTGCCAGAGAAAGGGAACTCGCCTTCTCATTCTCTAGATCCTTCTCCAACTTGGTCACCTTTAATTCAAGTTCCTCCTTTAGCCCCTTCATCCGGTCGAACTCCTGCTTTGCCTCCTCCATAAATGCTTTGGTAGCATGGAGAGGAAGATTCTGAGCAGTCCGGTATATAGCAGCCGACATATATGCCATCTGTACATGATTCCGGGCCATAAATTCCAAATGATAGAGGATGGACACATCGTCCATTGAGCGGGTACCATAGGGACCGATTTGTTGATCCACAAATTCAATGGCATTAAAATCGGGAGCATTGAGGTCGAAAGGCTCAGCTATTTTTTGTTTTTTATTGGGAGGAGCAACAGAAGGAGCAGCAGAAGTAGGGTGAGGTTCCACCAGACGAACTCAGGGAGTAGGGATCACCTTCTTCATCCTAGGGGAACTCGGCACAGACGGCTTCACGTGCACCTGGGAGGATCCTTTCCTAGCCGCCTTGGCCGAGATGTTTTTGGCAGCAGTCGCCCTCTGCGCTCTTTTAAAAGCTTTCATGGATTCATTATTCTTCATCGCCTCTGCAAATAAAATAGAAATTAAGCTACAAGTCGGAAAAGACAATTACGAGTAATATAGAACAGATAAAAAAGGAAACACAAAATACCCAGCTCAGTTTGAAGAAGAGAGGGATTGGTTAGAAATTTCTTTGTGTCGAGTTGGGGAGGTTGACCCCAGTGTTCTTCCAAGACAGTCACAAAGGCTCGCTCAGCCTCATCCAATATTTTCCACGTATATCGGGACACCCTCACATCTTTTTGCCATTCCAAGGGAAAAGCAGGCTCGTCATTTTCATCCAGAAAGAAGGGCCGAGCTCCTTCAACAGCTCAAACCTTGAAAAAGTAGTTTTTAAAATCACGGAATGACTCGTCAAACATGGAAAAAACCTTCTTTCCTTGGGTAGAGCAGAAGGAGACCCAAGCTGTCTTCTTTTTTACCACTCCAGGCTTAGTCAAGACAAACAGATAGAAAAAGAGAGATTGCGAGGCTGGGATACCAAAGCCATTGCACAACAATTGAAAGATTTTTATGAACCCCTAGGAATTAGGGTGAAGTTGAGAGGTGGTGACATTACAGGACCATAACAGGTCGGTTTCAAATTTAGTAAAAGGAAGGGTGATACCCAGCTGACCAAAGAAAAAGTCATAAACATAGAAAAAATGGCGATCGTCAACAACCCGAGTAGAGAAGCAAACTCTCTCGTCAGAAGAGGGAGGGACAAGCTCATAGTTCTTCTCATCGCCAGGATTACTACAGACACTATGAAACTGCCTAAGCTGCGCGCAAAACTCAGAATCAACCAGAGTGACACACATAAGAACCATCGAGTCCACCCAATCGGCCATACCCTCAGGAACATGGGAAGGCATCTCTACAACGTTATTTCGGGATGACATGAGGCCAACTAAATCCTACAAAAAGAAAAGAAGAACGAATTACTTAAAAACATCTCGGACGAGGGGCAAAACATCTCGACGGGCGGATAAACAGAAAAGGAAAACCCCAAGACTCAAGCCAAAAAGTCCTGGGGCATCCCTTGGAGGCAATAACAAAGCAAGGTTTTCAAGTTATTTCTACAGCTTACGTCCCGACACTCATCAAAAAGAAAATAAAGTCTCAAAGTAAGTAAAAACACAAAATCACCACCTTTCTACAGTTTATCAGCAAAAAGCATTACTTCTACAGTTTATCAGCAAAAAGTATTGCTTCTACAGTTTATCAGCAAAAAGTATTGCTTCTACAGTTTATCAGCAAAAGGCATTATCAAAACACCAAAAATGCCAAACAAAAAAACAGCAAAGACGCAAACTTTTTTTCGGAATCAAGCAAAGAACCATCACCAAAGGCACAAGCAGAAATGGCGACAACATGCAAAAATCCTAAAAGAAAAAGATTCAAGCAACAAGAAAAAAGATTCGCACTAAAAATGAAGAAATTCCAGAGCACGCAACAATCAGGCATGGTAAAAGCAGAATGACCCAAAAAACTTCCTCTGAGCAAAATGCAAACTTTCCACATATAAGGAAACAGAAGAAAGAAAAATCGAACCTGGAGAAAGCAGAAGAAAACCTCGAAAGAAAGCCGAAGCACAGAAGAAAAGCCACCCCTCGAAAGTGGAGAACTGCGAAGGAGAAAAGCTGGAGATCACCCTCTTCCACAGAGAGGAGTGACAGAACAGGTGGAAGAAACTACGAAAGAAACAAAAAATGAGAGAGTAAAGGGAGAAGTTACGAAGAAAGAATGAAGAAGAGAAACCGTTTTTTGATTGAGAAATTCAAAATAAGAAACCAAGAGAAATGGGGCATTAAAACCAATTAATGAGGGCATTAAAACCCTCGCACATTCCAAGGCTAGGGCACTAAACACAAAAGCGCGCGCTTTCAGAGGAAACGAAACAGAAACGTTCCGCATTCAAAAGAAGGAGAACTCTACAAAAAGAAATCGACAAAATGCTCGAGTTCGGCTTCACCAAAGAAGGATCGAAGTCCTAAAACTAAAGACTCGACCTCAAAGAGAAGACCAAGCTCGAGCAGGGGCACTGTTCATACCCTGGGTCGAGCTGCCCGACCCGAGATGTTCGACAGATAAAGCGACCGACCTCTTCAGGTCAGGACAACCCGACCTCTTCTCAAAGAGCGCGGGCAAGTCACAGGAAAGCCCAAACAAAGGGCCCAAATAGAGGAACACGCCCCAAATCCAAGGGCAGCCCAAGCCTACAGAGAGAAGGGCGGTTCCCTTGAAGATAAGATGACCTCACCTGAAGATAAGATAAGATAACTAACTTATCTTATCCACAGAAGGTCACATCTCACCATTATAAATACACTGGAGCACCCAGGTATAACTCATACTCTGATTCTACTCAATACCTGTTTAATACCCTTGCTAACTTAAGCATCGGAGTCCCTTGCAGGTACCCCCATCCTTCGATGACAAGGGATCAACAGCATTCTCAAATTTCACAAGTCGGACACACCAGCTCCAGCTGCTATACACCTGCCGGACACGTCGGCTCCGACTAGCACAGAAGATCTCGTCCGAGATCGACCTACAGTTTCAGGTAACCCTCGGAACAGTTTCTAAATGGGTGGAAGCAATTCCTACCCGTACTTATGATGCTAACCCCGTTGTTTCCATTGTTAGAAACCATATTATTTGTCGCTTTGGATCACCACGAGCAATCGTGAGCGATCAAGGCACTCACTTTTGTAACAGGAGACTAACAGGTTTACTAAAGAGGCATGGGATCATTCAAAAAGTATCAATAGCCTATCATTCTTAGACTAATGGGCAAGCAGAGGTGTCTGGTAGGCGAAATTGTGAACAATACTTTTTCACAACTCAAATAATCCCCGGTAATGGCTCCAAGAACTTGGTGCGCCTAATACCATGGCATTACACAACTTCGCACAACTAACCAGCAAGTGTACTGGGTCGTCCAAGTAATAAAACCTTACGTGAGTAAGGGTCGATCCCACGGAGATTGTTAGTATTGAAGCAAGCTATGGTCATCTTGTAAATCTTAGTCAGGCAGACTCAAATGTATATGATGATGATAAACGAAAATAACAGAAAAGGTAAAGATAGAGATACTTATGTATATCATTGGTGTATGAGCTTCAGACAAGTGTATGAAGATGCCTTCCCTTCCGTCTCTCTGCTTTCCTACAGTCTTCATCCAATCCTTCTTACTCCTTTCCATGGCAAACTTGTGTAGGGTCTCACTGTTGTCAGCAGCTACCTCCCATCCGCGCAGTGAAAGCTAATGCAGAGCACTCTGTCACAGTGCCGCCAATCACCGGTTTGGTTCCCTCCCCTACCGGAATAGAATCACTCTTTTGCGTCTGTCACTAACGCCCAGTAGGTTACAGGTTTGAAGCACGTCACAGTCATTCAGTCATTGAATCCTACTCAGAACACCACAGACAAGGTTGGACCTTCCGGATTCTCTTGAATACCGCCATCAGTTCTTGCCTATACCACGAAGACTCTGATCTCATGGAATGGCTGGCTCGTTTGTCAGACGAGCACTCGGTTGTCAGGCGATCAACCATGCATCATGCAATCAGAAATCCAAGAGATATTCACTAAAGCCTTGAATGCTTGTAGAACAAGAATGGTTGTCAGTCATCTTGTTCATAGGTTGAAGAACAAGTGATATCTTAGATAAAGAACAAGCGGAGTTGAATGGAAGAACAATAGTAATTGCATTAATACTCGAGGTACAGCAGAGCTCCACACCCTTAATCTATGGTGTGTAGAAACTCCACCGTTGAAAATACATAAGAACATAGTCTAGGCATGGCCGAATGGCCAGCCTCCAAAGTGAGTTCAATCATAAAAACATGATCAAAAGGCTCTCTAATACAATAGTAAAAGGTCCTACTTATAGAAAACTAGTAGCCTAGGGTGTACAAAGATGAGTAAATGACATAAAAATCCACTTCCGGGCCCACTTGGTGTGTGCTTGGGCTGAGCAATCAAGGAAATTCGTGTAGAGACCTTTTCTGGAGTTAAACGCCAGCCCCCATGCCAGTTTGGGCGTTTAACTCCAACTTTTATTCCTGTTCCGGCGTTTAACGCTGGAATTTCTGAGGCCGGATTGCTTCGCGGGTTTGGGCCATCAAATCTTGGACAAAGTATGGACTATTATATATTGCTGGAAAGCCCTGGATGTCTACTTTCCAACGCCGTTGAGAGCGCGCCAATTGGGCTTCTGTAGCTCCAGAAAATCCACTTC
Organism: Arachis stenosperma; assembly: GCF_014773155.1. Taxonomy (NCBI): domain Eukaryota; kingdom Viridiplantae; phylum Streptophyta; class Magnoliopsida; order Fabales; family Fabaceae; genus Arachis; species Arachis stenosperma. Next base: position 138,414,032 of record NC_080385.1, read on the forward strand.
GAGTGCAGGGAGGTCAGAATCCAACAGCATCTGCAGTCCTTTTTGGTCTCTGAATCAGATTTTTGCTCAAGTCCCTCAATTTCAGCCAGAAAATACCTGAAATCACAGAAAAACACACAAACTCATAGTAAAGTCCAGAAAAGTGAATTTTAAATAAAAACTAATAAAAATATACTAAAATCTAACTAAAAGATATCAAAAACATACTAAAAACAATGCCAAAAAGTATACAAATTATCCGCTCATCACAACACCAAACTTAAATTGTTGCTTGTCCTCAAGCAACTGAAAATCAAATAAGATAAAAAGAAGAGAATATGCAATGAATTCCAAAAACATCTGTGAAGATCAGTATTAATTAGATGAGCGGGGCTTTTAGCTTTTTGCTTCTGAACAGTTTTGGCATCTCAATCTCTCCTTTGAAATCCAGAATGGTTGGCTTCTTTAGGAACTCAGAGTCCAGATAGTGTTAATGATTCTCCTAGTGAAGTATGATGATTCTTGAACATAGCTATTTATTGAGTCTTGGTTGTGGCCCAAAGCACTCTGTCTTCCAGTATTACCACCGGATACATACATGCCACAGACACATAATTGGGTGAACCTTTTCAGATTGTGACTCAGCTTTGCTAAAGTCCCCAATTAGAGGTGTCCAGGGTTCTTAAGCACACTCTTATTTGCCTTGGATCACAACTTTATTCTTTCTTTTTCTTTCTTTTTTTTTTTTTTTTCGAAATTTTTTTTTTTTTTTTTGAATAGCTTTTTCTTGCTTCAAGAATCATTTTATTGATTTTTCAGATCCTCAGTAACATGTCTCCTTTTTCATCATTCTTTCAAGAGCCAACATTCATGAACCACAAATTCAAGATACATATGCACTGTTTAAGCATACATTCAGAGAACAAAAATATTGCCACCACATCAAAATAATTAAACTATTATAAAATTCAAAATTCATGCAATTCTTCCTTTTTCAATTAAGCACATTTTTATTCAAGAAAGGTGATGGATTCATAGGACATTCATAACTTTAAGGCATAGACACTAAGACACTAATGATCATAAGACACAAACATGGATAACATAAAGCATAGAATTCGAAAAACAGAGAGATAAAGAACAAGGAAATCAAGGAATGGGTCCACCTTAGTGATGGCGGCTCTTCCTTGCTTTTGAAGGTCCTATGGAGTGCTTGAGCTCCTCAATGTCTCTTCCTTGTCTTTGTTGTTCCTCCCTCATGATTCTTTGATCTTCTCTAATCTCATGAAGGATGATGGAGTGTTCTTGGTGCTCCACCCTTAGTTGTCCCATGTTGGAACTCAACTCTCCTAGGGAGGTGTTTAGTTGCTCCCAATAGTGGTGTGGAGGAAAGTGCATCCCTTGAGGTATCTCAGGGATCTCATGGTGAGAAGGCTCTCTTGTATACTCCATCCTTTGTTTAGTGATGGGCTTGTCCTCATCAATGGGGGTGTCTCCCTCTATGTCAACTCCTACTGAATAACAGAGGTGACAAATGAGATGAGGAAAGGCTAACCTTGCCACAGTGGAGGTCTTGTCCGCCACTTTATAGAGTTCTTGAGCTATAACCTCATGAACCTCTATTTCTTCTCCAATCATGATACTATGGATCATGATGGCCCGGTCTATGGTCACTTCGGACCGGTTGCTAGTGGGAATGATTGAGCGTTGTATGAACTCTAACCATCCTCTAGCTACGGGCTTGAGGTCATGCCTTCTTAATTGAACCGGCTTTCCTCTTGAGTCTTGCCTCCATTGTGCGCCCTCTTCACATATGACTGTGAGGACTTGGTCCAACCTTTGATCAAAGTTGACCCTTCTAGTGTAAGGATGCTCATCTCCTTGCATCATGGGCAAGTTGAACGCCATCCTCACACTCTCCGGACTGAAATCCAAGTATTTCCCCCGAACCATAGTAAGATAATTCTTTGGATTCGGGTTCACACTTTGGTCATGGTTCTTGGTGATCCATGCATTGGCATAGAACTCTTGAACCATCAAGATTCCGACTTGTTGAATGGGGTTGGTAAGTACTTCCCAACCTCTTCTTCGGATCTCATGGCGGATCTCCGGATATTCACCCTTTTTGAGTGAAAAAGGGACTTCGGGGATCACCTTCTTCAAGGCCACAACTTCATAGAAGTGGTCTTGATGCACCTTTGAGAGGAATCTATCCATCTCCCATGACTCGGAGGTGGAAGCCTTTGCCTTCCCTTTCCTCTTTTTAGAGGTTTCTCCGGCCTTTGGTGCCATAATGGTTATGGAAAAACGAAAAAGCAACGCTTTTACCACACCAAACTTAAAATGTTTGCTCGTCCTCGAGCAAAAGAAGAAAGAAGGGGGTAGAAGAAGAAGAAATGAGGAAGAGGGAGATGGAGGTGTATTCGGCCAAAGGGGGAGAGAAGTGGTGTTTAGGTTGTGTGGAAATGAAGGGTGTAAAGAGGGGTTTATATAGGAGAGAGGGGGAAGAAAGTTCGGTCATTTGAGGGTGGGTTTGGGAGGGAAAGTGGTTTGAATTTGAAGTGTGAGGTTGGTGGGGTTTTATGAAGGATGGATGTGAGTGGTGAAGAGAAAGATGGGATTTGATAGGTGAGGGGTTTTTGGGGAAGAGGTGTTGAGGTGATGGGGGAAGAAGAGAGAGTGATTGTAGGGTCCTGTGGGGTCCACAGATCCTGTAGTAGGGTCCTGTGGGGTCCACAGATCCTGTAGTGTCAAGGAAAAGGCATCCCTGCACCAATTGGCACCAAAATCCACGTTTTGGGCCAATTCTGGCGTTAAACGCCGGGCTGATGCCCATTCCTGGCGTTTAACGCCAGGTTTTATACCTTTACTGGCGTTTAACGCCAGTTTGGTGCCCCTTTCTGGCGTTAAACGCCCAGAAAGGTGCCAGACTGGGCGTTAAACGCCCATCTGCTAGGCTGACTGGCGTTTGAACGCCAGCAGCATCTTCCTCCAGGGTGTGCTGTTTTTCTTCCTGTTTTTCATTCTGTTTTTGCTTTTTTCATTATTTTTATGACTTCTTATGATCATCAACCTACAAAAAAGATAAAATAACAAAAGAAAATAATTAATTATAAAACATTGGGTTGCCTCCCAACAAGCGCTTCTTTACTGTCACTAGCTTGACAGAGGTCTCTCATGGAGCCTCAGAAATGCTCAGAACCTTGTTGGAACCTCCCAACACCAAACTTAGAGTTGAATGTGGGGTTTCAACACCAAACTTAGAGTTTGATTGTGGCCTCCCAACACCAAACTTAGAGTTTGACTGTGGGGGCTCTGTTTGGCTCTGTTTTGAGAGAAGCTCTTCATGCTTCTTCTCCATGATGATAGAGGGATATCCTTGGGCCTTAAACACCATGGATTCTTCATTCACTTGAATGATCAACTCTCCTCCATCAACATCAATCACAGCCTTTGCTGTGGCTAGGAATGGTCTGCCAAGGATGATGGATTCATCCATGCACTTCCCAGTCTCTAGGACTATGAAATCAGTAGGGATGTAATGGTCTTCAACCTTAACCAGAACATCCTCTACAAGTCCATAGGCTTGTTTTCTTGAGTTGTCTGCCATCTCTAGTGAGATTTTTGCAGCTTGCACCTCAAAGATCCCTAATTTCTCCATTACAGAGAGGGGCATGAGGTTCACACTTGACCCTAAGTCACACAAGGCCTTCTTGAAGGTCATGGTGCCTATGGTACAAGGTATAGAAAACTTCCCAGGATCCTGCCTCTTTTGAGGCAGTTTCTGCCTAGACAAGTTATCCAGTTCTTTGGTGAGCAAGGGAGGTTCATCTTCCCAAGTCTCATTTCCAAATAACTTGTCATTTAGCTCCATGATTGCTCCAAGGTATTTAGCAACTTGCTCTTCAGTGACATACTCATCCTCTTCAGAGGAAGAATACTCATCAGAGCTCATGAAAGGCAGTAGTAAGTCCAAGGGAATCTCTATGGTCTCAGTTTGAGCCTCAGATTCCCAAGGTTCCTCATTGGGGAACTCACTGGAGGCCAGTGCACGCCCATTGAGGTCTTCCTTAGTGGCGTTCACTGCCTCTTCTTCCTCCCAGAATTCGGCCATATTGATGGCTTTGCACTCTCCTTTTGGATTTTCTTCAGTGTTACTTGGGAGAGTGCTTGGAGGAAGTTCAGTAATTTTCTTGCTCAGCTGACCCACTTGTCCTTCCAAGTTTCTAATGGAGGATCTTGTTTCATTCATGAAACTTTGAGTGGTCTTTATTAGATCAGAGACCATGGTTGCTAAGTCAGAATTATTCTGCTTAGAACTCTCTGTCTGTTGCTGAGAAGATGATGGAAAAGGCTTGCTATTGCTAAGCCTGTTTCTTCCACCATTATTATTGAAACCTTGTTGAGGTCTCTCTTGATTCTTCCATGAGAGGTTTGGGTGATTTCTCCATGAAGAATTATAGGTATTACCATAGGGTTCTCCTAGGTAATTCACCTCTTCCATGGAAGGGTTCTCAGGATCATAGGCTTCTTCCTCAGATGAAGCATCCTTAGTACTGTTTGGTGCATTTTGCATTCCAGACAGACTTTGAGAAATCAAATTGACTTGTTGAGTCAATATTTTGTTCTGAGCCAATATGGCATTCAGAGCATCAATCTCAAGAACTCCTTTCTTCTGACCAGTCCCATTGTTCACAGGATTCCTCTCAGAAGTGTACATGAATTGGTTATTTGCAACCATTTCAATCAGTTCTTGAGCTTCTGCAGGCGTCTTCTTCAAATGAAGAGATCCTCCTGCAGAGCTATCCAAAGACATCTTGGATAGTTCAGAGAGACCATCATAGAAAATACCTATGATGCTCCATTCAGAAAGCATGTCTGAAGGACATCTCCTGATTAATTGTTTGTATCTTTCCCAAGCTTCATAGAGGGATTCTCCATCCTTTTGTCTAAAGGTTTGGACTTCCACTCTAAGCTTACTCCATCTTTGTGGAGGAAAGAACTTTGCCAAGAAGGCATTGACTAGCTTTTCCCAAGAGTCCAGGCTTTCTTTAGGTTGAGAGTCCAACCATATTCTAGCTCTGTCTCTCACAGCAAAAGGGAATAGCATCAGTCTATAGACCTCAGGGTTAACCCCATTAGTCTTGACTGTGTCACAGATTTGCAAGAACTCAGCTAAAAACTGATGAGGATCTTCCATTGGAAGTCCATGAAACTTGCAATTCTGTTGCATTAGAGAAACTAATTGAGGCTTAAGCTCAAAGTTGTTTGCTCCAATGGCAGGGATTGAGATGCTTCTCCCATAGAAATCAGGAGTAGGTGCAGTAAAGTCACCAAGCACCTTCCTTGCATTGTTGGCATTGTTGTTGTTTTCGGCTGCCATGTCTTCTCCCTTGAAGAATTCGGTCAAGCCCTCTAAAGAGAGTTGTGCTTTGGCTTCTCTTAGCTTTCTCTTCAAGGTCCTTTCAGGTTCAGGATCAGCTTCAACAAGAATGCCTTTGTCTCTGCTTCTGCTCATAAGAAATAGAAAAAGAAGAAGAGAATGTGGAATCCTCTATGTCACAGTATAGAGATTCCTTGAAATGTCAGAGGAAAAGAGAAATAGTAAGAAAAAGGAGAATTCGAATTTTAATAGATAAAATTCGAATTGTGCATTTAGAAGGAGTAGTACTCCATAAATAGAAGGATGTGGGAAGGAGGGAAGAGAATTTTCGAAAATTCAATTAAAAAATTTGAAAACATTTTGAAAAATGTTAATTGATTTTCGAAAATCAAAGTGGAAAAGAGATAAAGTGATTTTTGAAAAAGATTTTGCAATTAGAAATTAAAAAGATTTGATTGAGAACTATTTGAAAAAGATGTGGTTAAAAAGATTTAATTGAAAAGTTATGGGTTTAAAAAGATGTGATTGAGAAGATATGATTTGAAAACATTTTTAAAAGATATGATTTGAAAACAATTTGAAAAGATATGATTTTGAAAATTGATGACTTGCCTAATAAGAAAAGATATGATTGAAACATTTAAACCTCTCTCAACAGAAAAGGCAACTATCTTGTGATGTTCAATCAAATCATTAATTGTTGGTAAGTATCTTTTTAAAAGGAAAGAAATTGAATTTGAAAACATTTGATTGAAAAGATTTGATTTGAAAAAGATTTGATTTGAAAAACTAAGAAAAATTGATTTTGAAAACAAAATCTTCCCCCTGGCACCATCCTGGCGTTAAACGCCCAGAATGGTATACATTCTGGCGTTTAACGCCCAAAATGCACCCCTTTTGGGCGTTAAACGCCCAACCAGGTGCCCTGGCTGGCGTTTAAACGCCAGTCTGCCTTCTTCACTGGGCATTTTTGAATGCTCAGCTTTTTCTGTATAATTCCTCTGCAGTTGGTTCTGAATCTTCAATTCCTTGTATCATTGACTTGAAAAGACTCAAATTGAAAATATTTTTTGGATTTTTCTATTAATCAAAATGCAACAAGAATCAAATAACAATACATGCAAGACACCAAACTTAGCAGTTTGTGCACTACTGACACTAACAATATGAGAATGCATATGAGACACACAAAATACTTCAAGTCAATAGAATTCAAAGATCAAAACAAGAAATATATGCATGAATTCGAAAATTATAACAAAAACATGCATTTGACACTAAACTTAAGATGAGACTCTAGACTCAAACAAGAAACATAAAATCTTTTTGGTCTTTTTATGGTTTTATAAAATTTTTTTTTTTGTGTTTTTCGAAAATTAAGTGGAAAAAGGCATCAAAATTCTTAATGAGAATTCCAGGAATCAGTGCAATGCTAGTCTAAGACTCCGGTCCAGGAATTAGACATGGCTTCACAGCCAGCCAAGCTTCCAAGGAAAGCTTCGGTCCAAAACACTAGACATGACCAAAGGTCAGCCAAATCTTAGCAAATCACTGCTCCAAGAGCAAGATTGATACGAAATCAACAAGCTCTTGTGGTGATAAGTTGAAACCTCGGTCCAATCAGATTAGACATGGCTTCTCAGCCAGCCAGATTTCAACAAATCATCATGAAACTCTAGAATTCACCTTCAAGAATTTCGAAAAAAATACCTAATCTAAGCAACAAGATGAACCGTCAGTTGTCCAGCCTAAACAATCCCGGGCAATAACACCAAGAACTTGATGTTGTTGCCGGATCTTGGCATCTGATGTTACCACAAGCTTGCTCAAAACATGAACAATCCCCGGCAACGGCGCCAAAAACTTGGTGTTGTTGCCGGATCAAAACTTGGCACTATTATTGCAGAGAACAAATGCGAAACCGTAGTTAGGACATTTAATTCCCCGGCAACGGCGCCAAAAACTTGGTGGGCGAAATTGTGAACAATACTTTTTCACAACTCAAATAATCCCCGGTAATGGCTCCAAGAACTTGGTGCGCCTAATACCATGGCATTACACAACTTCGCACAACTAACCAGCAAGTGTACTGGGTCGTCCAAGTAATAAAACCTTACGTGAGTAAGGGTCGATCCCACGGAGATTGTTAGTATTGAAGCAAGCTATGGTCATCTTGTAAATCTTAGTCAGGCAGACTCAAATGTATATGATGATGATAAACGAAAATAACAGAAAAGGTAAAGATAGAGATACTTATGTATATCATTGGTGTATGAGCTTCAGACAAGTGTATGAAGATGCCTTCCCTTCCGTCTCTCTGCTTTCCTACAGTCTTCATCCAATCCTTCTTACTCCTTTCCATGGCAAACTTGTGTAGGGTCTCACTGTTGTCAGCAGCTACCTCCCATCCGCGCAGTGAAAGCTAATGCAGAGCACTCTGTCACAGTGCCGCCAATCACCGGTTTGGTTCCCTCCCCTACCGGAATAGAATCACTCTTTTGCGTCTGTCACTAACGCCCAGTAGGTTACAGGTTTGAAGCACGTCACAGTCATTCAGTCATTGAATCCTACTCAGAACACCACAGACAAGGTTGGACCTTCCGGATTCTCTTGAATGCCGCCATCAGTTCTTGCCTATACCACGAAGACTCTGATCTCATGGAATGGCTGGCTCGTTTGTCAGACGAGCACTCGGTTGTCAGGCGATCAACCATGCATCATGCAATCAGAAATCCAAGAGATATTCACTAAAGCCTTGAATGCTTGTAGAACAAGAATGGTTGTCAGTCATCTTGTTCATAGGTTGAAGAACAAGTGATATCTTAGATAAAGAACAAGCGGAGTTGAATGGAAGAACAATAGTAATTGCATTAATACTCGAGGTACAGCAGAGCTCCACACCCTTAATCTATGGTGTGTAGAAACTCCACCGTTGAAAATACATAAGAACATAGTCTAGGCATGGCCGAATGGCCAGCCTCCAAAGTGAGTTCAATCATAAAAACATGATCAAAAGGCTCTCTAATACAATAGTAAAAGGTCCTACTTATAGAAAACTAGTAGCCTAGGGTGTACAAAGATGAGTAAATGACATAAAAATCCACTTCCGGGCCCACTTGGTGTGTGCTTGGGCTGAGCAATCAAGGAAATTCGTGTAGAGACCTTTTCTGGAGTTAAACGCCAGCCCCCATGCCAGTTTGGGCGTTTAACTCCAACTTTTATTCCTGTTCCGGCGTTTAACGCTGGAATTTCTGAGGCCGGATTGCTTCGCGGGTTTGGGCCATCAAATCTTGGACAAAGTATGGACTATTATATATTGCTGGAAAGCCCTGGATGTCTACTTTCCAACGCCGTTGAGAGCGCGCCAATTGGGCTTCTGTAGCTCCAGAAAATCCACTTCGAGTGCAGGGAGGTCAGAATCCAACAGCATCTGCAGTCCTTTTTGGTCTCTGAATCAGATTTTTGCTCAAGTCCCTCAATTTCAGCCAGAAAATACCTGAAATCACAGAAAAACACACAAACTCATAGTAAAGTCCAGAAAAGTGAATTTTAAATAAAAACTAATAAAAATATACTAAAATCTAACTAAAAGATATCAAAAACATACTAAAAACAATGCCAAAAAGTATACAAATTATCCGCTCATCAGTGTCTAATAGAGAGATAAAGCGCATACTGCAAAAGGTAGTCAAGCTTCATAGAAAGGACTGGAGCACCAGGCTCCAAGACGCGCTTTGGGCATATCAGACAGCATACAAGACACCAATTGGGATGAGTCCTTTCTGCTTGGTTTATGGAAAGGCCTGTCATCTCCCAGTTGAGTTAGAGCATAAAGCCTTCTGGGCGGTAAAGGAATGCAACATGGACTATGAGAGAGCCAGAGCTGAACGGAAGTTGCAACTACAAGAATTAGAGAGCCTTCGCCTTGAAGCTTATGAAAACTCTAGGTTGTATAAAGAGAAGGTGAAGGCTGTGCATGACAAGAGCATTAAGAGAGGGGACTTAGTCCTACTTTACAACTCCAGAATGCGACTCATGCCAGGCAAGCTGAATTTCAGATGGGATGGTCTGTATCGAGTAGAGCGGGTGGAACCATACGGAGTCTTTCACTTGAGCCATCCTTCAAGCTATGAACTTATCAAGGTCAATGGACATCGCTTGAAGTTATTCCATGGTGAAAAGATGGCGAAAAACCAGGAACTAGAGATCTTTCTCTTAGAAGATCCGCTCACAGCAGAAGACTGAGCTAGTGGAGCGTCCAACTTAAGAATGTTAAAGCAAAGTGCTGGGTGGAAGACAACCCACCATGGTATGATCATTCCTTCCCCTCTCCTTATCCTCCCTTGTCAATAACTCTTCTCAGTACTAATGCCGATCTTTTGCATCTCATCCACATACTGCATATTGCATATTTCTACTTTTAAAAAAAATAAAAAAAGAGAGCACACGACGCGACAGCGTCGATGACGCGTCCGCGTCATAGGTGCCTTAGACACGAGAAGAAAAGAAACAGAGAGTCATGCGAAAGTGTGGCTGAAGGCGTGCATGTGGCAAAAATTGTCCCACACGACCGCGCTGTCCACGCGTCCGCGTCATGTGGAAAAAAGGTCTCCCACGCGTCCGCGTCACCCACGCGAACGCGTGCCTTATAAATCGACGTAAAAAGGGTGTATGGCCAAGAGTTGAGCTGGACTTGGGCTGGACTCGTGCTAAAAGCACAAGCCCTGCCACGCGAATGCGTGCCCCGCGCTTCCGTGCCATTTTATCAATCTGGCCATCCACGTGATCGCGTCCACCACGCGATCGCGTCACCCTAAAATTTGGCAAAACATTGTTTAAACAGAGAGTTGTGCGAGCGCGAAGTTGCCCTCGCGCCACTAGCGCAAATCATGTCACGCGTCCGTGTGATCAAAGCGCCCGTGTCATTTCATCTACGGGCTTTCCACGTGACCGCGTGCCCCACGCGTCCGTGTCGCTTGCGCCACCCAACTCATTCAAATCTGCCAGATTATCTTTTCTTTTCTCATCCCATTCCTATTTTATTTTTTTCCCCTTCCTTCTTCCTCCCTTCTTTCTCTCTTCTACCCCCTCTTTCCTACCACCATTATCAAGGTTTTTCTTCTCTTCTCCCCTTCCTACTTTTTCATTCTTCTTTTTATTTTCATGTTTTCTTTTTTCTTTCTCTTTTACTTTCCCTATCTATGTTTCTTCTTCCTTCTATTGGTGTTGGAAATTTATTTGGGTCATTATTCTTATATGTTGCTTGTAAATTGTTTAGGACTTGTTTAACAATTATATATTATTTTTATAGGGTTACTTGCATGTTCAAAATTAATTTTTTCATACCTTATTTAACATGCATGCTATGTGTTTGTGAAAACGCCCATATGGCATTTTGCACTATTTTTGGATTTCTTTCAATCTACTACTATAAATGTTTGCTTTTCACAACACCCTTTTTATATTTTAATTAATTAAATATAATTGTTATTACAAGCATATTGTTAGTTGGAATGACTTGGTAATCTAACTTGGACATTGAATGCTTGATCTATGCTACTCATGCCCTTGCCGGCATGCTAATAAACACCTGGCATTTGACTGTCATCACATGCACTTGCTTTATTTCCATTGTTGATTTGCCACATGTACTCATGACCACGTGTTCACATCATTATCCTTTTCTGTGCATTGATTACCACCTTTCCCATTCTTTTTCTTGCTATAACCCTTAAAATATTCATGTCTTTACTCGTTTCCTTTCAGGATGACCACCAAGAAAGGCAGGGAGAAAGCTACCCCCAAATCCACAGCAAGAAAAGGAACAAAAAGAGCATTAGTGGCAGAACCTTCTTCAACTACAATTAAGCCCTCAACAAAAAGAATTAAAAGGATTACCAAGGTCGATGAAAAGGAGAAAGCCTTCCCAGCAAAGGACATTGCACGATTTCTCAAACGTTACTGTGAGCAGATGTTCCCCATTCTGGTAGCTCGGAATTACAACAACGAACACCTTCTTATCCTTCCACCTCGTATTGCCAACTTTGTTGAGCCACAAATTGCACAAAGACATTGGGGATTCCTACAGAGACAGCCACGACAAGTTAACCTTTCTTGGGTAGTTGAGTTCTACTCCAATTTCCACCTGCCGACCCTGCAGTCTGTTTATGTCCGTCAGAAGCAAGTCCCCATTACAGAAGAGGCCATTCAGCGAGCTCTAGATCTTCCCCCTGCTCTAGACGGATTGGACGCATTTGAAGAAGCCGCACTCAAGTGCCAGGCATACAAATTTGACTGGGACGCTGTTCTCAGAGTTATTGCACAACCTGGTAGCAAATGGATCTTCGGATATTATCGTTCCCGTTCTAAGGGGATCTCGGCTTCTGCACTCACCTTAGAGGCTCACATATGGGCACAGATTATGTCCCATTACGTCTTTCCGAGCACTCATAAGTCCTCCTTCACCGCAGACATGGCCGTTCTACTATGGTGCATCCTCACAAATCAGCCTCTAAATTAGATCAGATCAGATCAGATCAGATCCATGGATACATTGAGATATACGCGATCGGATCCCATTAGAATGCGGATCATATCTTATTTGATTCGATACTCTACTGATTGGATAATATTCGTAAATTGCGGATCTAATGCAATAAATAAAATAGATATTATCCATTCCACGTTCACTCATAGCAACTGTCCACTTTTTCTTGGTCGGATTTGCAACTTCTTCATCCTAGTGCCAGCACCGCTTTTTAACTTTGCAACGTCAACTGCGTCACCCAAGACCACTGCGTGCGAATTTAGATTTGGTGGCTTTGGTGATGGTTGAGCCACCCCTTGCATTTATTTAGTTTATTAAAAAAATCATTATTCCTTCAAGCATTGAAATTAGAAGAACAGTAAGAGGTGTTACCCTTCCTTTTTGAGCCGGAAATCAGCCATGCCCTAACAGAGCAATTTTTCATCTTCTTCTTCTCTAGCGTAATCTTATTGTGCTCTGATTTCATTCTTGCGACGACATTGGAGAGGGAGGTTCTGCTTCTCCAACGGACCGTGTTTAGAGATGAACTCTGTGACGCTCAAAGACTCTAAGAGGTAATACTTTCATAAACCAAGTGATTCGATGACTGTAACCTCTAAGTTATAAGAGTTGTTCGTTCAATGTGAAAAAAATTAGTTTTGTTGTTGTGGTTATTTATGATAGGGTTTGGATTTGTGGTAACTTAATTATATTCTTGTTCTTCTATTTAAGCTGTATAATTTTTTATGGTTCGAATATTGTGGTAATTATTGTTCTTGAAACCAAATTGATAGTGAAGTTAGGTACCATGATGGTTAGGGTTTGAGTAACTTGGAATTTGTGAGATTGCCACTAATGGTAAATTTTTTATTCTTTTACGTAGATGGCTACAATACATATCACTTTCGAGATATATCACAGAGGAAAATTTGAGAGAACAAAAGATGAAAAAATTGTGTATGTAGGTGGAGAGAAATCTGAAATTTGAAGGGTCAATGCTGATACTCTTAATGAATTTTTTATCAATGACCTCCTTAGAGATATAGGATACACCATGATCAATGAATGCTATTGGTTAGTGCTTGGAATGGAGCTTAATGGTGGTTTAAAGTTTTTGAGGAGTGATAAAGACATAATAGAGGTGTATGAAGCTGTATTAAGAAATGATAGTAGGATTTGTGTATACACTAAACACCCAATAAGCTTGCCAGAAGTTGTTGAAGAGGGTGGTGGTAATGTTGCATCTCCTTCAAAAGTGAGAGCAAAGAGTTGTGCAAAGAAAACTCCAACTCTTAGAAAAAAGAAGGTTACGAAGATGGCCAACAGAACTGATCATCCCAAAGCCCAGCCCACCACACAGTCAAGTACCAGGCCCAATAGCCAACGCAATCAACAGCCCAATATACAACCAAATATTCAGCCCAATGCACAAGTAAGGACAACATTATCACAAGGCATAAATTTTCTTAGCCAACCCACGACAATCATGAGACAGTCTAGTAATCCCATACAATTGTTAGGGATATTTATTTGTGTCTATTTGTATTGTGAACTATTATAAAATCTCAATTATTATACAAGAAGGGCACAATTTTAGAAGTTGCAAGGTTAAAAAGGAAGCCATGGCAGCAGCTGCTACTGCTACAGATACTGCAGCACATGGTCAAAACTCTTTTGCAGCAACAACTGCACATGTACCACATGCTAATGTAGCGCAAGATGAGGATGATGAAATATTGGATTAGATGTATGTATTGGGAGGAAACCTTGGAGGATGCAGAGGCAGAGGCAGCCTTGGATGCTGTAATAGCTGAAGCTGAGGCATCTCTGACTGCCAGAAGCCAACCACAGGTAAAATCTAAATTTGTTAATTGCTTAAGCATTTTTTGAGCTATTAATTTTACTTACATTCATGTCTAATTTAAATCATAGGCCACTACCACATTGAGTCCATCTCCTAATATGCCGCATACACTACAAGTGCCACCATCAATTAGGCCACCAACCACAAAAATAATGAGAACAAAGAGATTCACCAAGAGACCTCTTCCATCACAAGTTCAAACCCTTGTGCCTCAGGCTCCAACTTTGAACACTCCTCAACAGTCATCCAATGCATTTGTTAGGCCACTCACCGTGTTCCCACATATAATACAAGGAGCCAGTGCAGGCACAACTTCCAAGTTCGCACAGTTTATGCCAACACCAAGATCACACCTTACTCCAAGATGGCCAGTTCCTAGATTCAGACCACCCAGACCATTTACTACTGTGCAAGGTACATCCTATGGATGATTCAGTGGGAGCAGCAATTCAACACCAAATTAAAAAAATTAACAGTCTTTATCTTTTTTTTTTGGAATCTATATTTATGTAATTTACCTCAATACTTTACTGATAAGGATCAATTATGTTTACTATTTTTATTTTGGATTATCATGTCGTGTTTGTATGCTACATACCCTACTTAAATAGTTATTGATGTACTTTTTTAGAACCTTATGAATGCTTATGAGTGCTTGTGGTTATGTAGATTTTCTAATACATATTATATTCTGATATTGATGTTATTATGATTAACTAATTTCTCAACTCAGAATGCTTAAACAATGTTGAAAAAGAATAACAATTATTGAAAATAGTGATAGAATAAAAATACAATAAATAGAAAATATATCATCCCATTCAAACATGAATTACATTGTTCTTCATTGGTAGAAAACGACCCTGTACCAAAACTAGTTCTAAACTTATACATAAATTTTGGACTCAAACTTTCCAATCACTTGTATATGACCATTACAAACAAAAAAAGCATAAACTGCAGAAACAATCCTAAAGATACGGACACAAGCCGTACTCTCATAGATTTGATTTAACCTTCAATATTCTTCTCAACCTTCGTGGCCATGTTGATATTTCTCTCCCTGTGTTCTGTTGGAGCAATCGTCACATCTTGATTAGCAACACCACATTCATGCTCATTGAGTCTTCTAATCAAATACCTTGCCAAACTTTGCCATCAACCATCAATTTCATCAACCCAAACAAAATAATTACAATCTCAACTCTACAGAAGCCAAAAAATCAAAATATCAAAGATGTAGAGGAACCCTATACTTGTCTAATTATCATAAATAATGCTCCATACCTTCAAATGTAAGAACCGAGCTTAATTACCCGTTTAATTAAGTAATTAATTGCTCAAATTAGGTTCCAAAATTTTAGAATGAGAATTTGAGGATTTAAATATAATTTTTGGACTCAGTAGGTCTTTCTGAGTTAGAAAATGTATTTTCTGCAAAAAACCGTAAAAAATCGTGAATCGGCAATTGAACCGGTTGAACCGGTTCAAGTCTGCCCGGTGCTGCGCAAGAAAAAGTGAAAACAGTCAAGAACCTTAGAAAAATATTAGAAATGGAAAACCGGGTGTTAATTTTAACGGGCTAAAAATGCTAACGGGTTGGACCGGGCCCAAGTTGGGCCCAAGCCTAACATATATAAGGATCCATTAATGAACCCAATCAGTACAAACCCCACTTAAACACACACACTCATGCTGAAAGGAAGAGAGGAAGAAGAAACCCCATGAGCACTATTCATCATCTTCTTCTCTAGCTCATATCTTGAGCTATAGAGCTCCGATCGCCGCACTGTTTGCAGCTACGCGTTCCTTGTGAAGAGCTCTACAAGACCCATATAAGAAACTGGTAAGGAAAGCTCGAATCCCTCTCAGTTCTTCTTTTCAAAATTTTGAGTTTTAAGGCTTTTGATTAAGTGAAGTTTTGTGATTTTGGATGTTTAGGTGCACTCTAATCCTTGCTTAGCATTGGGTTTTGGCTACTAAAACTGTTGGACAAGGTAAGAGGCATTGAACCATTGTGAGATTATGTTTATCTTGAGCCCTAAGTTGATTTGTGATGATTTATGTATATATAGCTTGAAATATTGTGAGTTGGGAGCTATTGGAACTTGTTGGTGCTTGTTGAAGTGGATTTGAAAGTTTGGATTGTGGTTTAGAGCTTGCTTGTGCTCAATTTTTGAGTTTTGGCATATTGAAAATCAGCCAAGGTATGATTTCGGTTTCCTCTATGTAGTATATAATATTCATGGATACTTAGGCTAGTGACTTATAGAATAGGTTTGGATTTATGTGGTTATTGATGATGGTTGGTTGATGTTATATGTTGAATTGATATTGTTATGTTGAGAAATAATGATGTTGAGATATGATGCTTGATGATTTGGAATGATTGTATATTGTTGGATATTGATATAAAGCATGAATGAGGTTGATAATGAAAATTGATAGAGATAAAGTGATTATTGGTGAGTGTGTTGGTGGAGGATTAATTTTAGAGTCATATATTTGATGTTGAGGTTAAGGATGATGAAATGTGAAGAAAATGTGGTAAGTTGGGTGTAATATGACACAAAGGGTAAATTTTGGTGAAAAATGGACTTTGAAATGGCTTTATTTGGTTTTGGTTGGTTTAAGTTGTGAAATTGAGAAATTTGATAAATTGTGAACTTTTGGTAAAAAGGAAATTTTGGTGAACTTTGTTTGATCATAGCTTTTGCCTTAGTTTTCAAAATTGGTTAAAAATTGTATGAAATTAAAGCTTGTTGAAAACTCTTCGAAAGATATAAAGTTTGTAAAATTTGGAATTTTGGAGAGGAAGTTATGATCAAACAAAGATTGGTGTTAAAATATGGAATTCTGCAAAGTTGCAGAATTTTATGATTTCTGGTATGTGCGCACGCACAGCCTTGTGCGCACGCACACCTCTGCAAAAATTTTTGCCTGTGCGCACACACAGACCTGTGCGTACGCACACGCAAAGGCAGGCAATCTGTTTACAGCGCTAGCACAGCCTGTGCACGCACATACCAATGAGAATTTGCAACCTGTGCGTACGCACAGCCCTGTGCAGGTGCAAAACCCTGGACATTGATCAGAGTACTATATCTCGGGGGTTCCCAATGATGATTCCGAAGGGCGACATCTCCATGGAGATGTGTCAGGTTGGCAGTTGAACCAACAATGTGATATTACAACCAGTAGGACAGGCATTTCATCATGTGCATCTTCTACCTGTTTGTTTGCTTTGCTGACTTGTAATTATATGCTTAATTGTATAACATGTCTAATTGCTACTTGAGTTACTTGCTTTATATGCTTTTACTTGTGATTTACTTGCATTGTAATTAATTTTGATTTCTACTGGGATTGAGGAGGTTTGGAGGGCGGTGGCGATGGGATCGCACGGAGGATAGGTTGGTGAAGGCTGTGGGACAGCGGAGAACTGTTAGACTAGAGAATTCCTTAAGTTAGAATACCCATTTTATACTGCTAAGGCTTTAAGTTGTGTTATGAGTTATATATGCTTTATTTGTTTTAGTTATGTCTTAAGTTGAATCTCGTGATCGATATGAAGTCTAGGATTGCCTTTGGCGTCCTAGGGTCTTATATCCTACATCACTGGGCACTGTTACCATACTGAGAATCTCCGGTTCTCATACCATATTTCTGTTGTATTTTTCAGATGCAGGTCGCAACCCACCTCGGTGAGTTTCTTGGATGGTGACAGAAGCAGAGGATCCTGTTACTCTTGGAGTCTTTTGATTTATTTTGTTTATACATCTCTCACTTTTGTATTTTGTTTTGCTTAGAGACTTGTATTTGAGAGAACAAAACTTGTATAAGCTATTTTTACTATCAGGTTTCTGTTTGTCTATATATATGACTAGCCGGCTTAAACTCTGCAAGCCGTGGCTAGATTATTACGATATTATACTCCTTATCTTTTGTTATATCACATCTGTTTCTTGTGCTTTAAGTTAGTAGCTTCGTTAGTATGTTTTCCACTTTTCAAATCCTATTTTTGAGCTATATCGTTCATCGGGTTTCTAAATTATATTATTTCTTCTATATATTATATGTATGAGCGTAGAACTGTCGTAACCTTTGATTAACCTTGCTTTACAACGCGAGATAAAGTTTAGGCTAATTAGGGTGTTACATCGAAAAAGGGGCAATGAATAAACTATCTTCCAGGATTAGTAACTGTCAAAGATTCCAACAAGACAACATACTCACCACAGTGACATCTTCCATCCATAATTTTCTTCTTCTTCATCTTCGAATGTTAAGCTCCTGAAAATCTTCTTCCTTCACTTGTAGTTACTTTTCTCCTTGACATTGCTCAAATTTTATGAGAATAAATTAATTCAGGAATTAGGGTTCTTCACTTGTAGTTACCTTGGATGATTGTGCTCGGGTATAATTTTACCCTACAAAAATTGGGTTCCAACTAAGAAGAACGAAGAATTAGGGTTCAAATTGACCCTAAATGATACTAAATACACGTATGCCTACCAACACATGTTATTGTCAAAGTAAACAGTCCACGTATGCCACTCTGCTAAGGCTGCATCAGACTTAGCTATTTTTGACAAACGGAGCAAATCAATTGTGTATCTGAGGAGTTATGATCTTCCATGGTTACTTTTGTCAGCGAATCAATCTTTCATGGTTACTTTTGGTGGTTTTTAGTCAATTTTTTTAATGGCCACTTTACTTTTATTCTTAATATAATATTTTTTTCAATTTTAGTTTCTAAATATTTAAATTGTAAGAAAATTAGTTGTCTTTTACATATTTTAGTGGCTTAAAATAAAGACTAAAATTCCACATTTTACAAGTTTAAGGACTAATAAGGATTAATAAAAAAATTATGGAACTAAAATAGCCCCACTTAAAAAAAAATTAAAGGAACCAACTTTTTATTTTTTTATATAAAATATATAAATATTAAGAAATATAAATTGGTTTGAAAATTGAGATATACAAAAATAAGTAAAAATAATCTCTGTTTAGTAACAAAGCTTTTGTAAAAAGTAGAAAAAAATAAAAACTCATTTTTTTTAATTTGTTTAAAGAATCAATTTTTTTAACTAACAATTAAATAACAAAATAGAGAATGAACGAGAATTAGAGTTTTAAGTTCTCATCATGTTATTTTTTCCAAAAATATAAATGGTTATATCTCTAACATGCTTCTTAAATAAAATTTTTTCTTGAATTTGTTGAAATTTTTACATAAATTTTGTTACTTTTTAATTTACTTTAAACTAAATTCTTTTTTTTAGATTTAATAAAGATCAAAATCTAGACCTTTTGATTATAGAAGTTTTGATACTGTGTCATGATACTATTTTTTTTTTCTAAAAGTTTAGGGCAAAATACTTATATCACCCAATTGAAGTTCAATATTATCAATATCACCCAAAGCAAAAAATGGTTCGTGGATCACCTAAAGCTTCTTTCTAAATAAATCGAACTAGGATATTTCAATTTAGAAGTGTACTAAATCGAATTAGGTAAAATAGATTTACTAGGCCAGGTTGAATTACACATACTTCGAATCAGGCTAAGTAGATTTAGGACACGGTTTCGAAGCCCATGGTAATTTGAATTAGGCTGTTTCAAATTAGCCCATGGTTTCATGCACATAGAAAATCGAAATAGGTTGGTTCGATTTAGCCAATAGTAAATCTAACATACCTAATGCGATTTATATAAGAAGTTCTCCCCATACTAAATCTAATTCACCTAGTTCGATTTACATGCATCCTCACTCTATATAATTTGAATCCACTTCATTCGAATTACATTTTACCAACCCAAGCCCCATCAAATCCAGAGAAAGCGACACTGTCTAATATAATGGAAGACGACCCGAATCGAATCTACCGCTTAGATGGAGTCGCACATATCGCTGGTAGCGTGCACGTTGAGGTTAGTACATTGAAACTTAAAATTTCGTTTTATTTTGTGTAAAAAAATGTCATGTGTTAGTTTTGGCTAAATCGGTTAGATCTTATTTATTAAAATGATTAGAAGGTATAAACTTGTAGTAGTAGTTAAAGGTTTGATTTAGTGATCACAATGTGTTAGAAGTCATTTACGTAATATTAAACTTTTTAGAAGGTGAATATTATAATCGATAGAATCTAATAATCTCGATGAGGGGTGATAGAATTAGCTAGAAGGATGGTAGAGTGTTAGAGTATACGAATAAAAAAATTGGATATTTGATAAGGGATTCTGAGGATTTAATAGAAGTATGGTTAAGGTAAAAAGACAAATAAAAAAAATTCATTTTAGATAATTTTTTTGTGTGAAATTTTGTGATTGTAAGAGTATATTTTTTACTTCATGCAACCCCACCGCTGCATCTCGAGTATGAGGAGGTAGCACGGTATGTCGTTAGACGATAGGATTATGCCGTACGTCCAGATGGCTGGTCTAGCCCATCTCACGAGGCTCAATGATCATTGGTTCAAGTTGGATGAACCGTTAGTCAGTGCATTTGTGGAGAGATGGCGGCTGGATCCCCCTGCTATCTCGTGGCATCCAAGTCCAAAACTAAAAAGTGCGGGGGATACTGCAGTGTTTCCAAACTGCTTGCTACACCACCCCCAGCTGGAGTATTCCGCTCGCCCTTATCATCGCTACTATCGGCAATCGTGGCGGGCTCCACATCATCATCATCATCATCATCCTGAAATACATATTCGACACCATCCGAGGCTACACCCTGTCGGGGATCTAGGACCACATCATCAATGCCAGCCACCTTAAACGCAGCATCAACTACCGGCATAGTATCAACTTGTTCTGTATCACGAGTGCGGTCCAGATCAGCAACGAAGGACGGGGAGGCCACCAAACATGCATTAGGCTCAATCACGGACAGAGATGAAGAGGCACCAACAGGCCTCGAACTCGACCCAGCGGCTGTGGCTAAATGCAGAGGAATCCGGTTAGAACCTCCTGAGCTAGAGACCACATCCACAAGCTTGGCCAACAGCTCAGGAGTCCTCACCTTCGGAAATTGCCTATGATAGTAGAACAGCACTTCCAAATCTTCATCACTGCTTCTGACGAACGAAGCATACTTCACATCATCTCGCAAAACCGAAATCGAAATTCTGTAGAATAACTTTTTCACCTGTTTCATGCCTTGCAGACCCAGTTTTCGGATTATATTATCCTTAAATTCGGTGAAACTCGTCGAAGCTTTAATGAAAACACTAAGGGGATCCTTATCCGTAAACTTAATTCCGGAACGTATTTTTTTCTTAATCGACCCTCTATAATGTACCAAAATAAAAAAGCTCTCATCACTAGCCATTGTGAGGCTCACTATGATAGAGAATTCACATTCCACGCATGCATTAGCTTCCTTCTAAATCGAATTATCCTCCCTCCATTTAAATATGTTGCTGAATCAATAGTAAATTTACTCAACCTAATTCGAATTATGTGTTTTGGTCTCCAACAAGGTAAATCGAAATAGCCTAATTCGATTTACTTGGAACTAAACCACAAATGCATAAATCAGCCTATTTCAATTTACTTGGTTTAGGTGTAAATTGAAATTGTCTGATTCGATTTACATGTAGCCTAGTAATTCTACTTAGCCTAATTCGATTTAGTAGTATAAATTAAAAATCGAATTACTCTAATTCAATTTATATAAATAAATTTTTTGGGTGATCCATGTACCAACTTTTTCTTTGGGTGATATTGATAATATTTATCTCTTTTTAATTTGTTCAAGTATTTTGCCTAAAAATTTAAGTTGATAAAAAAATATATAAATAATTATATCTCGAATATAAATTACAAGTTATATATGGTAGAGCGATTTGAAAAGAAAAAATTTATTGGCTAATTACATACTAACTAAAAAAAAGGTGATTACCAATTTTTTGTTTATTTTATTTTATTTATATTTCATATCTAATCTTTTATATCTTTTATCTTAAAATACTTAACAAACATAATTTTAGTAAACGAATATAGCAGTGTATGTATATGTAGTGTGAACGATTTAAACCTACAATAAATCCATAATAGCCATTAGCCCACAGCATCAAATGCATGTGGATTACAAGCAGCAATAATAATGTCTTTATGTTATTAAATTCAGATATATACAAAATCATAGCATTTGCATTGTTTTGTCATTCCTCTTTCCTAATGGAAAACACCTTCCAGATAGAGTTGTTAAACAACTAACTAATTTAATTGGTTCAGATGACGTATATAGTAGGAGTAGAATAGGACAGCACTAAGACCTACACTGAGTTGATAAACTTTGTTATTTTTGGTCATTGATTAATAATTTCGTCATGGGGCATCATGATAATCCTTGAACTAAAGACGACGAATCTAACTTTCCTTGGTTCATTATTTTGTTAAGCTATTTTTTATATATATACTCACACTAGTGCAGTTAGGAGGTTGATTATCATTACATAATGCCCTAGTGATAATTATTAAAAATGGGATTACTCTTTTGGGGTATAGACGATGAAAGTTATATTCTATGCATGCTAGCATATATACTAACTAGTGGTGTTTTGATCTTGATGTGTAATTTTATTGTAAGCCTTATCAACTTATAAAGTAACATAGAATAACTTCCTAGCTACTTGAGTACTTACTGTTTGGTTTATAATTTCGATTAGGATTCTACATTTTTTTTAAATTGATCTCTATTTCTATTATAATAATTATCATGACAAAAATATTAAAATTAATAAAATATTCTGTTAAATAAAATAAATATATCTAGCACTTAATTGAATATTTTGTTTTGTTTAACAGAATATTCTATTAACTTTAACATTTTTATTACGATAAAGACTTAATTTTAAAATTTGATAAAGTATAAAGATCCAATTAAAAAAATATAGAAAACTGATTAAAAATTCAATAAAACTATAAGGATGGTATTAATTAAACCTTCAAAAAAATTACCGATGAAATTAAAAGATATCAATTGTTACTACAAGAAAATAATGAATAATGTCGAATTTATTAGCATCACCCATTAGCAATGACTTTAATGTTGGTTAAAGCAATAAATTTGTTAACGCAAAGTATTACTGGTAGATTTTTATTTATGACGGTAAATTCGTTGATAATAATTGGAGAAAAAAAATAAAAAAGAGGTAGGCACAAAAATTAGGATGGGATAATCTGCTGATAACCTTAATTAGTGGAACACTGCGTTTTGATAACCACCAAGCCATTATCGTCGATTAATCGACAGTAGTATTGCCCTAACTTAAAAACACGCAGCCATCCTCTCTCATTTTTCCAAGCCCCTTCTTTCTCCACCACTCTCCTCTCTCTTTCTCTCTCCCTTGCGACCACCTTTGGCCAACTTTCGCCAGCGCCAACCACCTCTAATCTCCTCCAACGACTGAAATAGAGCTCTGCTTCAAAAGATGTTGCTGTTACTGTTAGTGTCGCTGTCGCCCATTACTCCCTCTATCGCTGGAGTTGAGTCTTTCCTCCCTCTTTAAGGTAGGTTGCTCTCATCTTTCTCTTTATTCCATCTTTTTCTATTTCTTATATAAACAAGCTCCAATCCCCTTTTTGAATCACTAGTCTATTCGATCACACTGTGCCACCGCCGCCACTACGCCATCGTCACTTGCAACCATGCCGGAATGTTATGCATACTCGAACTTTGGCGTTATTGTATATTTATGTCAATTTGTATTGTACTAACTTCTTAATGCATAGCATGTGATCTTATTCTGATTTATACTTGTTCATCAGATTTATTGTTTATCAGTATGTAACATTAAATTAACCATTCTCTTATAATTGCATCAGCTCATTTAAGGAAATATTTCATTATTCTTTGCGTTTTATTTTTTAAGTAAAGAGTGGGATTCGAATCTATAATTTTTAGATAAGTATAAAAAAACTATGTCATTTGAATTATAATTTATTGGCCATTATTTCTTGCATTTGATGATTGATGATATCAAAATATACATAGTAACAGATGTTTTAGAGTATAGTCTTTTTAGAATAATAACAGAAATTTTATTTGAATACAATTCAATTCATTTCTATATTATGTCAAGGTCAATAATATTTTAAATATGCGAATGCCAATGTTGTTTGAAAAAAAATAAATAAATAAGAAGGAAAAAATGTGTGTGAAAGAGAGAAAGAGAGCGGGATGGTGATAATGATGTTGGAATTGGAGCGATTTATATGTGCTTAATCTAATTGTATAAATACATAGTTTAACTAAAATCTGAAGTGAGTAATCAAATTAAGTTTTGTTAATGTTTTTCTTAAATTAAATTACATATACAAAATGCACCGTTATTGAGAAACTTTAATTTGTACCAAGTTCAAATTAAATTTTGTATCATTGTTAAAAAAATTTTAATTTGATTGAGGAAACATTATTGAAACAGCATGATTAGAGTCCCTGACATATTTTTGATATCGTTTATTAAATCAAAATATTAATATTTGTTTAATTCCATTTGAAAAAGTATGCATATCTTTTTATTATTATTTTTTATTTAATATTTTTTTATTAACTTTATTTTTATTTTAGAATATTTTTTGTTTGAACTTCATTTAATTTTAATCGCAAGTTGTTCGTGTAGCATCAAAGTTGGTTTGCTGTCTCCAAATATGTTAAATTATTTAAGTTTTATGTTTGACTTAGTTTTCTTAGGATAGATTTTTAGAATGGAAGTGGGAGAAGATTGCTTAGTGGCGCCTTCTCAAAATTCTTGTTTGCTGAAAAGTTATGGAGTAATAAGGAGATGCGCACTAGAACAGCTAGAATTTAATGTTTTATTGAATATGTATTTGTTTTAATTTATGCATGTAACTGTTTTTTCTATAAAAATTGATAAAAATAAAAATTTGTGGAGGTCTCTAAATTAAGAAAAAAATCTGCCGAATTTTTGTTAAAATTGTTTAAAGACATCTTTGGTTTGTGAAAAAATAAAAATTACAATTGATGGAGGATTTTAATTATAAATAAAACTCTGTTGAAATTTCTAAAAAATTTAATAAGTTATGTTGTTAGTTGAATTTTAAGTTGTTTGTTACAAAATGATTCTAAGTCATTGTTTGTGAATGTGTAATAGGAATAACAGTGAACGAGGGGGTTAAAACCTGAGTTCTTTGAGGGGTTGATAAGTTTTTTGCGTATTTCTTCAACATGGAATCGTGTAGGTCTCAATGGATATTTAGATGTCCGTACTATAAGTGTTGATTGACTAAGTGGTTAGGATCTTTGGATATAACTATTCACCTTTAACATAATGGGTTCAAGAATGGGTATTGAGTGAGGACTGAACACGGAGAAGTTGATGAGCAGGGAATCAATCGGTCTGCATTGAATTTCAATAGGTCTGAGAGTCGATCAAGGAAGCTTAGGGTGGTTAGAGAAGTGAACATAGAGGAAGTAAATTGGGAGGATAACCAAGAGAGATACAATGAGATGATATTTGATGCAATCGGTGTTAATGGTATGAAAAATGTTAAAAAAGAGCCTAACTTGAGGCAAAGAGAATTTATGATATGTTAGAATCTACCACACAATCGTTGTTTGAAGGGTGCATTCACTACAAGAAAAACGTTGAGTACTGTCGGATTTTTCATCGAAAAAAAAAAAAACAAAATCCATCGGAAAGAATCAGATGGTATAAACCTCGTTAGTAAATATTTACCGTCAGAATTTTTTGTTCAACGATAATTATTGTCAGATTATGCGATAGATTACCCATTCGAAAAACTATTTGGTTACCGGCATATTTTTCTGACAATAATGTTAGCGCCACAATATGTTGTTTCTCGTAGTATCACCGTCGGATTATTCTCTTGGTAAATCCGACGGTAATGTCATTTTCTTAAAAAAATTGTGAAACAAATGGTCAATTTTAATTTTTTGTTTAAATTTATTTTTCACACATTTATATAACAATTTATAAATAATAGAAACCTATGATTTAAAATAAATAATAAAATGTTCAAATAAATTAAAAGTCAAGTACATCAAATAAATATAATGAAACAATAAAACAAAACACTATTAACTAAAGATCTAGGTAGTCCTCGTCGTCATTGTCATCGTTCCTGTGGCCCTGATGAGGCAGCGCAGAAGACGGTAATGTCTGTGTGCCACCAACAGAACCACTACCACCAATAGGGTTGATGACAGCGGCGCGCATCTAAGTTTGGTACACCTCCATTTGAGCCTCCAACCGTTAAAGCCGCTCCAGCTGCTCCCTCCGCCCCAGCCTGAGGTCATCGGTGTCCATCACGTATGTGAGGATTTCTTGATACCTCTTCTGATAATCGTTCAGCTCCTGAGCCTGCTGGTGAAGGCTGCGGGTGAGTTTTGGCACCTGCAGACTCAAATCCGCGCATTTTTTGGGCTTGACGGCTCGACTGGTGGTAGAGCCGGACGATGGCTTCAATATGGATGTGTGGAGGCTACTGGCAAAGAATGACCCCAACCTATATATGCGGTTCTTGTACGACGCTGAGGCGGTCTCGCGGGAAACCGCATTAGGATCGACGATTGAAGCAGTAGATCCATCGGTGGGGTCCTCCTCACTTTGCTGAGATTGCTGAGTCGCGGCCTCTAGTCTCTGCATGTAGGACTTTTGTGTAACACATGTTATTGTGATTAGTACAATAGCTATACAGTTAATGTCTAATTTTATATTAGAAGATTTGATGTATGTTTACTCACATAATGATCATGCGACTATTGATAAGCAAATCTCGCTTTGTTCTCCTTCAACATGTGGGAGTACTTAAACGTCTCCGCCAATGTCGCATCACGATCCAATGACTTTGACTACACATGTTGCGTTGAAACAATATGATTAGGATTCCTAATAATGATATGTAAAAGAATATAACTAAGTTAATAACAAAATTAAAGACACTACATACCATCCCGGCCTTAGTCTTCATGAAGGTCGCTGAACCTCTGATATACTTAGATGATCTGGCCGATGTCCTGTTAGCTTTGTTAGTGAGACGCCGATGCCTGAACACCTCATCAGTCTCCTAGTGAACTAATAGAGCCTTCTTTATTTTTGGTTGGAGCCAGGTTGTCACGGTTGTCCTGCTTTTCACGAACATCCTCAAGCATTTGCTACAGCCACCCACCATTCGATGGTCGTAGCTCTTCCTAACGAGGACATTGTGAGAGGCGTCCCATATAAATTGCAGTTGCACAAAGAAACTTTAAAATTAGTTAATCAAAATAGAAGATATAAACTCGCTAACAAGATTTGAAACTAAAAAAAAATTAAATTTACTGCCCATTTCTAAAACCATCACTCTCTGGTCTCAGCGGAGATCTTCTTGTAGCTAGACCAGGGATGGTCGTATATTAGCTTGATAACATTGGTCATTTTCTGAGTACATACGTTTTTGTTCGGCGAGAACATCTCAACAATCCACAAACAAAGTAATATGGCAGTATAAATTAAAACTTTAAAAGTAAATAACCATAATATATAGAGATTTTTATAGAAATTTTGGCAGAGTTTCATTTATAATTGGAATGCAACCCAAATTTTTTCCATCAACAATTAACTTAAACATCACCAAATGTCAATAATCAATGAATAATAGACACTTTCAGCAATTCACTAATAAAGAAACATGAAACATTTTCAACTGTTCAAACCTACAGTCCTAAATTCACTAAACTAGAGTTAACAGTAAGACACTTTCAGCAATTCAATAATCAGAAAATATGAAACACTTTCAACCATTCAAACCTGTAGCCATAAATCCACTAAACTAGAATCAATAATCAGACACTTTCAGCAATTCAATAATTAGAAAACATGAAACACTTTCAGCCATTCAAACCTACAGTCCTAAATCCATTAAACTAGAATCAATAATTAAACACTTTTAGCAATTCAATAACCAGAAAACATGAAATACTTTCAGTCATTCAAACCTACAGTCCTAAATCCAATAAACTAGAATCAATAATAAAAAAATATAGTAGACTTAAAGTGATACTTATCCTGTGCCTCGATTAGACCAAATCGTCAACCGTACAATGGGAGGTGGTGGAGGGGCATCAGCTACCTCCCTTCCATGAGAGGACTCTGGGGTCGCGGCTTCCGTTGCTAGAGGTGGCGTCGCCGTGGCAGCGGGCTGCTGAGTTGTTGGAGGTGACATTTTCACCGTAGACGGAAGGACGTAGTTGGGGTTATGGATCATGACGAATAGTTGGTCCGCTAAACCCGCAACCTGTGACGTCATCAGGATAGTCAGAGTAGAGGGATAGGATCTAGAATTCCTGGGGGTACCAGAAGAAACCCTCCCTCTACCACGACCACGACTAGCGTACGACCAGCAGCCTAATCCGCAACACCACTACCCATCCTCTTGTCTGAAAAGAGAAAAATCAGCTGGAACACAGTAAATCAACATAATTCAGACAATTTCAAACAAATCCTGCAACAATATTTAGCAATTCAGTTCAATAATCGAAACACTTTTTAAAGTTCGAATTCAACTTAATTAGTGCGCCTAAAATGATTTCAAAATATTTGCATGTTAAAAATAAGAAAACAATCAACAAGAAGCTAAATAATGTATATAACACATATACTCAAAATAACATTTCTTCCTAAAATATCACATTTTCAAAATAAGAAAAATTTTATTGGATAATTGGAATAATGTCAATATTTTTTTATATTATGAATTCATATAAAACCAATTCAACAATCAACAAAACCTCAGCATATTCATAATAAGCAAAACTACTGCATATTCATATTCATAAACAAATTTATAAACCAATTCAATATTTCAACCACTGTCATATTTTAATCAACATCATAAAATAATCAACAATAAAATTAACAGCAATAATAACATCAATGAATCAACTACTTAAAATTAATATAGCATATAAAATATTAGAATAATTTGAAAAAAATTAAAATGGTTACCTATTGTTGTAGAGACAGAGGAGAGGCGAAGAGAGGCACGACGACACGCGAGTAAGAAGCAAAGTGGAGCAGAGACATGAGGAGGGAGAAAGGCGAAGTTAGGTAGCGGCAGTAGTGGGTTTGTAGTCTGGCGCGGCGGTTCCGAGAAGGGAGAAAGTGAACGATGAAGTGGTAAAGAGAGAAGAGGAAGAAGAAGAAGAAGGGAGGGGTGTCGGTAGTGGGCGGGTTGACGAGACAGAGAGAGAGCTGTGATGATGGTAGTGTCGGCGGCGGTAGATGGTGGTGTTATGGAGAGGGGAGAAAACGGTGGTTGAGAGAGAGAGAGAGAGAGAGAGAGAGAGAGAGAGAGAGAGAGAGAGTGAATCTCGAATAAGGGGGAAGAGAGTTGGCGATTTGAATTTATATCCTGTTACTATTGGATTTACCGTCAGATTTCTTCGACCGTAAACCATTGTGGGTCATCAAAATGCAGCCTTTCACTAATTGAAAGGATGGGCCAACTTTTTTTTCCTTCCAAATATTACCAATGGATTTATCGCTAGAAACCAAAATCTACCAGTAATTACTTAACCTTACGAATTTAATGCTGTTACCACTAGTAAATCCAACGATAAATCCGCCGCTACTCTATGACGATAAATCTGACGGTACTCAACGTTTTTCTTGTAGTGGTTAACGCAAAATTGTCTGCCTATGTTAGGATGATGAGTATTAAGTTTGAGTCAAATTACACTCAAGAGTCTTTTGATAAGCGGGTCACCGTTTGTAACGAACTAGTATCATTCGGGACTACTGGCATCCCCAAAGCTATTATGAGATAAAGAAACTAGCTCTAAAATTAGATCTAAATTCGGTGAAAATCAATTGTTGCTTGAATGGTTGTATGTTGTATTATATGGTAGATATGATGTAGACCTCATTGTTTGTAAATTTTGTGATACACCGAGGTATCAAGTAGAAAGAGAACAGATTGGTAAACGGAGATTAAAGAGAATTCCAAACAAAAAGATGAGCTACTTACCCCTAATTTCTAGATTAATGCATACTCTTATTGGTCTGTTGTGATGACTCTTTATAACTTACCTCTCAAAATGTGCACTATTTGTCTCTAATTTTTAGACTAATGCGTATTTTTATCGGCCTGTTGTATGTGGTGACTCTTTATAATCTATCTCCTAAAATGTACATGAAGAAGTCATACATATTCTTAATTTGTATTATACTAGATCTAAGAAATTCAAAGGCCAAAAATTGATTGTTACAACATTCTAGAAGTAGATTACAACTACGATGAGGATGCGACAAAACAAACAAAAAGCTATAAAGAATGAAAGCACCACCAATTTTATTATAGAAAAATAAGATAAAATCATTAACTTGAGAATACTATTGTCTTTTAAAGATATCTAAAATTTTAGAATTTTATTGTACATAAAAAAAGGTAAAAATTTAATTCTATTATACTTTTAACACATCTATTTTAAACGGTTACTATTGAGTATATTATGCATATTATTATAATTTAGATAATATTTATATTTTAATTTAAATAATAAAAGATAATGAGATAATATTATTTACAAGGGTACAAAATTTTTTTATTTATTCTACAATTTTTTATACTAACTCAATAAAAACAATAAATAAATAACGAATATGAAAAAAAAATGAATATACAATTATTCTTAATCAAAGAACAAGATTCATAAAAAAAATAACTGACCATGAATTGCAAATGGAAGGACCTTTTTTTAAGAAAAATAAAATAATAATAAAAGTTAATAATAACAATGATAATAATAACTGAAACACTTGCATAAAAAAATTATGGAGCAAGTATACTTCAACACACAGTGATAAGATGCAAGATAAGTAAAGCTAACCAATATTTACAAGAAAAAAAGAGTAAATAAATAAAAAACAAAAGAAACAAAATTTGATACGTGGTATGCATGCATTAGTAACGGAATAATTTATCAAAATAAATAAAATAACGACTTCTAATATTATTAAAATACACATTTTATAAAATAGATATTAAAGTGTATTTTTTTCATAAGTTATGTAAATTACGACAGAGACTCATGATTTACAAATGAATTTAAATCGCTACATTTCTACGATAGGAGTCTCTGTGTATGTGTGTTTTTCGTTTACAGTTGAACATTTTTCCAATCTTTAATTTTAGTAAAGTTTTCACCAACTTCAATGCTTCACTCATGTCTGACATCTCATCGGTGAAAAGTCTTGAGATCAAGGTGTAATTTTTGCTTTTTTTATATAAATAAATAAATGATTATTTTTTAAAATACGAAATAGAATTGCACATCATTTTAATCATAGTGCCTGTTAATTGGAGATTGTATATCTGCCCACTCACACCTGTAAAATGGGATGCCTACAAAATAGAGCAGCGGCTATTTTCTTGCTGTCGCAAACAAAATGACTTCCATTAGAATATTAGGATGGATAAAAAATGATCATATTGGACTTTAGAATATATAATTTTTTATTAAGTTAACAATTTATTTTTATATAATATCAAACATGAAATACATTTGTTGAATTTATAGTCAATTTAGTTCTAAAATTTATAGTTTTAAAATTTAGGATTGAACAAGTATATTTGTTAAATTTTTTTATTTAGTATTGATTACGCGTACTATCTGAATTAAAAGAGTTATGGTGAATAATAGATTAACTTACTAGTCTTAATTTTTAATGGTTGATCTATATAAATACAATTAATTATTTTAAGATTATAATTTATTTCATATTTAATATTATATAAAAATAAATTATCCTTAAACTTGAAGAAAGACTTAGGAGCATTATTGAGATTTTCTTGATCAAGTGGTAGAGAACTTAACTAATAAAATGAGCAAAAAAAAAATTGATTTTTTGATAAAATAAACACAACATCTCAGACTCTAAAAAAAATTGATCTTTTGATAAAATTAAAACAAAATAATCAAAAAAATATATAAAAAAAAGAAAGCAAAATAACCTAAGGAGCATGATGAAAGAATGAAGCAATGCAGTGACTAAGCTAATTTACTAGAACTTAAAAATGTAAATTGATTAGAACAAAAAATAATTAATAATTAAATTACAAGAAAATAAAATCAAAGAATAAGTAAATGACTAACTAAGCAAATATAAGAATAAAGTGACCATAATTAAATAATAGCTAGACTATCAGAAGTAATTAAATTATACTAGCAAAAATTAAGGTAATGAAATAATAAAAGAGATGAAATTCAAATGCTAAAAAGTTTTGGCTAGAGTTGAGAAATAAGGGTAACTAGGCAAAGGATTCGATGGTCCAGAACGTTTGGATCATTAAATGGTCACATAATAAAATATGTTTTTTAAGTTTTTTTAACAACTGCTATATAGTCCTTTAACTAATTTTAATTACAAATTAATCCTGTATATTTTATTTAATTATAAAAACTATTTTTTCTTTTATAAATTATTATTTTATGAATCAACTATTATGTTTATTAAAAATAAAAAACAAAAACAATAACGAATTAGATCTTTCATTGTTCGTAATAAAGCTTTTGGTCATTTCAATGGATTAAAAGTTTATATTTGATCCGTGACGTTCGTTCAGGGCTGCGAAATCGTGTTTCCTTGAAAACCAATCGATTGAATTATAACTCAATCGAGTGGATTAGTGTATCACAAAATAATCGATTGAAAATTGTAAGCCAGCATGGTTTTCGCATAAATCAATCGATTGGTCATAGTATTTCAATTGATTGGACGATGAATAAAAAGTGGATTTTTGTAATTCAATCGATTGCTTCTACTACCCAATCGATTAAATAGACGGATAAAAAATGAAAAAAATTGAATATTAAATCATTGGTGATGGATTATTCACCAATTTATAATGTTAATATTAAAGAAAAGATAAGATTAGAGTATCTAAATCAAAATAAAAAATTAAAAATTAAAAATAAAATTTTAAAGATAAGATGGATGAATAATAATTTAATAATTTATAAAAACGATAAGAAAATTGAAATAGGCGTACTACACACTTCAATCGATTGAGTAGCACACTCCAATCGATTGAATTGGGTAAATCCATATTATTTTGGTGAATTCAATTGATTGAGTAACAAAAACAATCGATTGAATTGTGAACTTCAGGTTGTTTTTGACACATTCAATCGATTGGAAGGTATAAACAATCGATTGAATTATAAAAAATCCACATGTTATTCATCGTCCAATCGATTGAAATACTATGACCAATCGATTGATTTATACGAAAACCATGCTGGCTTGCAATTTTCAATCGATTTTTTTCATAATCTAATCGATTGGTTTTCAAGGAAACACGATTTTGCAGCCCTGGACGAACGTCAGGGATCAAATATAAACTTTTAATCTATTGGAATGGCCAAAAGCTTTATTACGATCAATAGAAGATCTAATTTGTTATTGTTTTTGTTTTTTATTGTTAATAAACATAATAGTTGATTCATAAAATAATAATTTATAAAAGAAAAAATCGTTTTTATAATTAAATAAAATATACGGGATTAATTTATAATTAAAATTAGTTAAAGGATTATTTAACAGTTGTTAAAAAACTTAAAAAACATGTTTTGTTATGGACCATTTAATGGTTTAAACGTTTTGGGACCATCGAATCCTATCCTGGGTAACTATCTTAGTCATTAACCACAAACATGACAATTGTTAAAAATTAATTTCATTTCGTCAACCTCTACAATATATAAAGAAGTCAAATAGGCATAATTGATCTTAATTCACAAATTATAACTAACTTACTAATTGAATTTAGTAAAAAATTAGCTTTGGTGAAAACAAAATCAATTAACAACTTTAAATTACCAATTAAAATTGGACATTAATAACTCAAAATTATCCAATTTCTCGATCATAAACCAAGAAAAAAAATCTACTCTATAATTAATGTAAATATTTTATCAAACACGTGGTATGTATAAAAATAAAACATCATAAATGATAAAAATTAACAAAAATTACTACTATCCACTACAAGAATTTAACACTAACAATTTAAATAAGCATAGATAAAAAATAAAACATCAAATTTATTTATAAAAACCCAAGAATTCATATAATTAATAAAATATCAAAATAAGCAAAGTGAGGCAACAAAAAATTATAAGCAAAGTAGTATAGAGAAACAAAAATATAAGAACTAAAACTACAATTAAACAATATTAAAATCCAAAATTAAAAGCAAAATGAAGTAAAATCTTAAAAAACCTAAAGAAAAATTGGAACTTCTCTCACTAAAAAACTATAAACTAAAACTTAGAAAAATATAAAATGAGAGTATGTGTATATAGTACAGCATTCTTTTCCAAATTTTTTGGCTTCAAAATATCATTTCTTATGGTTGTGGGGGTCTTTGAGAGCCCAAAACGTCAATATATGTGCTTGATTAATCAAGGTGCGAAAACTAACCTCGTGCATGTGAGACACGCTCGCACATGCGAGCCTATCGCTCAGGCGAGGCAATGGTGCTTGCGCGAGGATCTCGTTTAGGCGAAAAAATGCTGCTTGCACGAGAATCTTGCTTAAGCGAACTTTGGAATTATTTTTTAAAGAGCAATGCTAGAGAACCAAAAGGGTATTAGTCAAAAATCAGTCAAATATTTTTGGATGAATTTAAAATTTCTACGAATTAATATATATATGTTTCTTCTGCTAAGTATCAGAATGTTTCTTTTTCATACTAAATAGATGTTATTTTATATATTTTTCGAATTTTTTTGTATTGCAAATGTGAATGTCTCTATTTTTTTAAAAATTTCATATTTTTTTTATTTTTATAGATATTTAATTATTTTTGTTAAAATATAATTGAATGTTTTTTTTGTTAAGTATTAGGATATTTTTTTTTTCATATTAAATAAATGTTTTTTTTTCTAATTTTATAATCGTATAGTTTGCAGAAAATAAAATTATTTAATTTTGTATTCTTTGTTTTATTCAACATCAACAAAGTCTTATTTCATTTAAAAAAAAAAAACCCGCCTTGCTGCTATTGACTACATTGTGTGCGATGAAAGCAATGTATTTGTCACTAACAACAATGACAACATGGCCAAGATTCTTGCCGGTCGAAGGAGGTATATGGGTCACAAAAGAACTATCAGACCAAATGCCAAGAGGCTTAGCACTCTGTTCATGGAGCGGCATCAGATGGACTGGAACACTTTCGCCGAAAAGGTTAAAACATCTCAACGAGTATTCATGGGAGAGCCAGATGAGATCAGGAGGATTCATGGGAGAAGATGAGATCAGACCTGGACGCGGTAGTACCTCCAGCAGCATTGGTGAGAGAGAGGTTTGTGTGTGTGATTGTTGGAGGTGAGTAGATTAATGTGAAAGAGAAGAGAAAGGCTTTTATAGGTTTTAATTAGGTTTACTTAATTAATTTTAAATTTTTTTAATTTTGAATTTAAAAAATTTAATATTAATTATTAATATAAATTAATGTAGTTTTGTTTAGTTTTTGGCCGGTAATCTTTTGGTTCATATACTTTTCCTTTTTTAAATTTACTTTTTCGCTCCATTCTCTTTGATTTTTTTGAGATCGTTGATGTACCTTAATCTTAAAACACTTAAGATATGTGTGGTTCAAGAATTAGTTTTCATTACCAAAAATATCATTCATAGGAATATAACGCCTAGGAATGAGATTGCTTGGTATATAAGATTCCTATACTTGGCTATAAAATTTAATGTTTTGAAATATTATGTAATAATTCTAGGGATGAATAAATTTTTGTTTGGTTGAATTTAAATTTCTTGGTCATATTATGTAATATATCAAAATTACTTTTAATTATTTAAATTAAAATATTAATAACTAAAAATTAAATATAAACCTAATTAGATATTAATACTTTTTTACATTGATTTTTTTTTGAATTTATAAAGATACCTCTATAATAAATTTACAAAAATACTCCTAATAAAAAATAATATGTTTAATTAAAATTATTATCAATTCTAATTTTTAAAATTTATTAAAATATCTCTAATCAACAAATATGTTTAATTAAAATTATTATTGATTCTAATTTTTTTAAAATGTACTAAAATACCCCTAATAACATATATCTTTAATTAAAATTATTATCGGTTCTAATTTTTTAAAATTTACTAAAATATTCCTAATTAACAAATATATTTAATTAAAATTATTATCGGTTCTATTTTTTAAATTTATTAAAATACCCCGAATAACAAATATCTTTAATTAAAATTTATATTATCACAATTAAATTTACTAAAATATTCCTAATAACAAATATCTTTAATTAAAATTTACAATCTCACATACAATTAAATTTACTAAAATATTCCTAATAAAAATATGTTTAATTAAAATTATTATCAATTATATTTTTTTAATTTACTAAAATATTCCTAATAATAACAAATATCTTTAATTAAAGTTAATATTATCACAATTAAATTTACTAAAAAAATTTTATTATTATCCAAATTAAAGTTAAAAAAAATCTCAAAAATCAAAATTTACTAGCACTAATAAGCATACATGCACAAATTTTATACAAGAACACAAACACATCAATAAAATAAAATCAATATTATAATAAATAGCCTCATACATAAAAAAGTGAACATAATTATCAAATGTGATGTCTTCTTTTTTATTGGCTCCACATTTTTTATATAAGTTGATCCCTCTATTTGCCTCAAGCATGCTCGTCTCAATATAGTGAATCAAAGAAGATAAATAATAAACTCCTAAGTAAATGATAATTCAAAAGTAGATAGTATATGACTATATGTATCCATGATCATATAGCATAGCATAACAACAATCAAAAGGCACTAGAAATATGGACCAATTTGAAAAGCAAAAAATATCAACACTAATTCGGCTACTTCTAGGTCCATGGTATAAATGGCACTAAAAGATGCATGTGATTATTTGAAATTTCTAGGTTTTGAACATTTAAGAATTGCATGTAAGGAAAGAATCAAAAGAAGACAAGAAAACTATTATAACTTAACATGTACCTGAGATTTAGATTTACAAGAATATCGACATCCTAATAAAAGAAACATAAAAAAAAATAGAATGACGATATTTTGCTGTTTTTGATTCAATACCAAAACATAAGCCTTTGGCATAACAACCATATAGCCACTAGAAAGTGAAGTTTCAACCAACATGCTATATAACTAAAAAGACAAGGATAAAACACCCAGAAATCACAAGTCCTGGAATTTACAGCAGATGAAGAGTCACTGAAAAAAGTAAAAATGTTGCATTTTATTTTTTCAAGCGAGAAACGTGCAAATTTAAAATCATTTATCACTAAAAAATATATACAAACAATTTATTTGTATAGGATGGAGATTCATAAATAATTCTGATATTTTATTAGTATAGTCTCATAAGTAATGTTCTCTTGTTTACCTACCTAATGCACAAAGAAAAGTTTGGAAGAGTAAAAATTCATTCCTATGAATAGATGAAACAAAACTAGGTCTAAAATAATTAAAAGTGTTGATACAATTGAAATTGAAACATCTAAATTGACACACTTATACTGCATTTGCTTCATCAACTAATTAGAAAAGACATTTGTTACTACTAACTCAAACATTAATAATACAAGATTGACGACTACTATTGTAAATAAATTCAATGCCTAAATACACAAACAAACAAAATATCACACTAACATATAGAAGATCCTTTTTCCATTTTGTTATAGAAAACATAGTTCATCATGTTTGAATCCATACAAAAAGTTAGTATTTGAACAATCAAAACTGACTCAATAAACATGTTAAAGAGAAATTCTGACTCCCTGTACTATTATTTAAGAAAATTTCTTTTGGATTATGTGATTATGTTACAGTATGACAACAAGTAGAATAACAAATTTTTTTATTCGATTCAATTTTAACAATAATTGAAAGAAGTACCTAAGAATCTCTCAATTTTTTTTTCAATTTTAACATAATAATTACCTAGTTATTAAGCAATAACACGCAAAAAACAAACCACCAATCAAAACATGCAATTGATTTATTATAACACTATTCAGCTGTAAGCAACACAAAATTCACAAAAAAACCTAATTAAATTTCTGAAAAATAAAAAAAATTTCAACCGCACCTTGGCGACACGAAATCCTCAACTTAAGCTTCTTCACTCTGAATTGGTCGTTGTCTTCATCGTCGCAGTTCAATTTGCAACTGCACCTTGGCGATACAAAGAAGTTATCGACCAGAAACGAAGTTGAAGCGAATCCAACGAAAAAATTGAGCTCGTCGCCATTACGTACGACCTCATAGTGACAAAAGAAGAAACACGAATGCGAACAAAACACAAGCGCATAAACAGTGAATCTTCCTTCTAAAATGAGTTAAGCGATGGTCCTGCAAACTCAAATCGACAGCAAGGCAGTATCGAGCCAGTGGAGCTTCCATGAATTTGGAAAAAAAGTTCTGCTAGGATTTAGTTTTCATGGACGAAGAGTTCTGCTAGGATTTGGTTTTATGATAAAATGAAAAGGATAAAATCTAAAAAGACAGGGTTAGAGTTAAATTAGCAAGGATAATTTGATCTTTTTTTCTTTGTTATTATACACATTTCATTCCTATTGAAATTAAAGATAATTAGAGAGAAGATGAAAATTAAATTGGTGGTATTTTAATTCCAAAAAATAAATATTACCTGAAAATATATTTTTAATTTTTGAAACAAGCATGAAAATTAAGATATTCCCATCTAAACATTTTTAAAAATACTCTAATATATGCACACTCTTAAAAAAATTTATAACGGCATTAAATAACATAAAAAGTGGTTAAGAAATTAATAATTAAAAAAAGATTAAAAAAAACATATTTTTCTCACACAATTTTATTAGAAATATGATTTAGAAAACTCAATTGATTAAGTCAAAATTATATAAATTAATTGATAAATTTCATATTTTTCACATAAGTTAAAATAATAAAATAAAATTTATGAATGGCTTTATTTTTTTTTATTAGAGATAAATATTTTATTCATCGGAAATAATGAATACCATTGGTCATAGAAAGGCAATAAGACTAACTAATAATTTGGATTTCCTATATATATAATTTCTTATTAAAAATAATACCCGTAGAAAATACATAAAATTAAAATTCAGAGGAGAATTTCACTGCTATGAAATTAGTTAGTTGTTGTGAGTACTTTCGCTTCGAGTTCCAATCTTTCAAAAATCTTTAATTTTTTTATCTTTTGAATTTGTCATTGAATCGTTATCATCATAGATATCTTTCTTGGCTTTGTCTTTGGCGGAGAAAATATATTCAGGACCATGGTGGACCAGGTGGAAAGATACTATTTGGATGGCTAGGATGGCATTCGTACGGTATTTTATGGAAATTATATATTTGACCCAAAGTTTAGTTTATTTGTGAACCGATACACCATGGTTTATTTCGGTTTGAGTTATAATTTTCGGTTTATTTATTTTTTGTTGGAAATGGGTTAGTTTTTTTTGTTCACTATGGATTTTAGGAGGTGGGCTACTGTCGTTTCCCAAAAAGACTATGTAATACAAAACCCATATCCCAAAAATCTTTCGATGGTCACCATCCTGAGTCCGGCAATCAAATGGGGACAACTGGACAAGCGCGGTAGGGTCTCTATCGCAAAGACGGCGAGTGACAGAGAACCTTATATGCCCAGCGAGAGAAACGATGCCGACGAGAAGGTTTTATGAAATGGAGACCTTATTTGGTGAGTCTGTAATCCCAAGGGCGGTGACTAAGGGAGAGCTCCATATACCTGGCTGAATGGAGGAGGATTCGATATTGGGAGATTAAATGGAGGAGGTGCCTGATTCTTCAACAGCGGCCGACGATGGCAACTAGTTATCGTTGCAAATCTTGGATGGAAATCCTGGATGCAGAAGGAAATGGGTCTGGCATGGGAGATAGGAAGCAAAACACGGCCACTCCCAAGACACAGCGACATGATGATGATGCTATCTTGCGAAATGATGATGGCAAGAAGAAGTTCGTAATGGTTGTCGGTAATGGACAGTGGTAATGGAGGTGGAGACGAAGATACGTGGCCGGAGTGTAGGAGGGAACCCCTTTACCTTTTTTTTGTTTGGTCGATAGGTGGGACACCAATTTGGCGATGGGAAAGTTGTTGGTTTTGGGTTCGATGTCGCAATGGGCCTGGACTCTTGCAGAAAAAAAAAAAATAAAAAAGAGCCACAAACTGTGCCATTACCTTAATAATGCTACCCCAACTCCTCCTGCAGAACCGGTCAAGTAGTACTTGTACAAAGTACCCAACAAAAAAAATATAGTTGCACATGTACATGGACATCTACCTATAAAAACTTGATGCAAATACAAATGTTGTGCTAATCTATCGCAAGAGATTTCAAGATTCACCTTAACGTGGGAGTTGGTGTATAAGAAATATTTGGTGGTCCTTATTAAGCCGTTTTAATTACAGCATAGTGAATGCAGATAACTAATAATGGAGAAATCCACTGAAGCAAAGCAGTAATAGTCAGCGTAATGTAAGAAGCTGGTTGCAGATAGAGTTCAATTTGGTTAGCAAGCTGGGACGCGATGTACGTGGTGCCAACAGCCGTAAACATTACAAGCAGACAACACAGTCTATTTTCAAAGAGCGATACAGCATTTATATCCACAAAATACAAGAAACTTGGTCTATTATTTTCACAGGAATTAGCACATCAAGTAACGGAATTCGCAAAAAGTGATACACACGAAGTTCATCCACAAAATACAAGTCTGGTTAACAACATAAGGATAGCAAGATTCAGGAGCATGCGGCGTTGTTGCTCCATCAGACTTGCAGAACTGTGACTGGCTCAGTTGATATGACCTCGAAGATCCCGACACCTCCGGGCTCGAATTTGCACAGGCTGGCAAATTCTGCCCAGCCTCCGGAGATGACCCCGAAGCAACTGTCGTGCCTGCCACTAAATCTTGTATAGGTGGCCTCGACCTCAATGTGTCCGCGTGATAGGAAGAGTGTGTGTCTCTGACCGGTGAAATGGCTCAGATAAGGGACATTTGGCTGTTTGTAGCATAGCAGCAGATCATTAAGAGAGAATAAACTTATTGATGAAGACACGTACAAGAAAAGGAATTGGTGCCTTACCAACAAGTGGAAGTGCAAGACGCGGTCAGTGAGGTCCATTACAAAGAATGGCCATTTGGTCTTGTGTGTTTGGGCTATCGCTTTTGCCTTGTGTGAGGAAGGATTGTTGATACAGCGGGCACGCCAGTAAGCACCTTTCGCTTCGTACGGAGGTTCCTTTGACGGTCGAGGGCTGTATGTGTTTTCGCGTCCACCGAAGTCAAAGATACGCACCTGGAATTCAGAGTTTCCCTTGTGCTTGAAAAGAAGCATGGAGTCTAAATTAATTTGGTACGTCTGGTAGAACTTTGGCCAACTACGGGTCAATGCGATGCTGCCATTTTGCTGTTATTTCCAGAAGCACCAATGGCTGATACACCTGCCATCAGGGACCACCAGGGTTATGTAGGGGGCCCCGCTCGGGAGTTTGTCTGGACCGATCGGGAGGGCCTGCAAAAGAATAGGAAAGTGTTGGCCAACACATTGATCATTCAGGAAGTAATAACATTGTGTGTCCTTTGATATACGTCTCGGGGGAGGTGGCTTCGCTTGGGGGCCTTATTATTGGCTTCAGAAAACGCAGTGGATGGTGTTGCTGGTTTCGTTGAAGGTCTGTTACAGGTCGCTTGCCCTTGTTCCTGGATGAAGACATGATGACCTGTTACAGTACAAATAACAGACCTGAGAGTCGTAATCTATAGGTGGTTAAATAGTATTTCAAGCAACAACACACAATATTGGAGAAACCTTATTGACTTTTCTAATAGTTAAATAGTTAAATACTATCAAAAACTGATGGAATCGAAAATAACGTCAGGGTTTAGGGTTTCATCTAAGAAGGGGAAAAAATGAAAGCAACCAAGAGTAACATTTGCAAAAGCTTTGAAACGTAAAACAAGGGGTTCCGGAGTGAGTCATTTCTCTGGTCGTGGAACTCAGAACTCAGTGATTCTACACAAGAATCGGGTAGTAAAACAAACAGACAGGCAGGCCACGGGACTAAGGAATGATAAAAACCATCAAGATTGCATGTTAGATGAAACATGCAGAGAAGGTAGCCGGTGCAAGATAGTGGAGGCAAGGCAAGGGTTCAGCAAATAGTGCACCCCCATTAAGGGATGCCACCAACGAGAATGGACAAGGGTTTTTCCCACCGTCGAAG
This sequence comes from Arachis stenosperma, assembly GCF_014773155.1. Classification (NCBI taxonomy): domain Eukaryota; kingdom Viridiplantae; phylum Streptophyta; class Magnoliopsida; order Fabales; family Fabaceae; genus Arachis; species Arachis stenosperma. Next base: position 138,456,123 of record NC_080385.1, read on the forward strand.
CAAAGGCCCCATATAACAAGAATGACGATGCAAGAAAACACAGTAAAAGAAAAAGAAATTTTTTTTTCAGGAAAAACATGCAACATGTACCGACGGCCTCGGTTGTTGGTGATATCAGTTTCACATAATCAGATGGGTGGGATTCCGCGAAGCAACCAACAAACGGTCTAAATCGAATCGCAGTGAGGGATTCAGGACGGCTTACCTGGATTGTGTAGGTTGCTGTCTGTGGACTGAGGAAACTTCATGCAAGAGTCTCCCGAAAGAGTTGTTGGTGGTTGGATGCAAAGCAACGAAGGGGTCAGGGTGTTATGGGTTCGAGTGAAAGGCGCAAGTATTTTTCAGCCGGTGTAGTAGAGAAAAATCTCCAGCGTGTCCTTCATCTAATTTTTAATGGGTCATGGGCCAGGGAAAGCCCAAGAAGAGCAGAACAACAAGGATTGTTCCTGGGTATTTTTTTTGTTTTCCTTTCTTCCAATTGCCCTGGCATGGAAGCCAGGCCCAGAGGCAAAGACACGGGTGTTAAATATTAGATGTAGACGTAGTATAGCATCAATTATATTTATATGTACATGTTACGATATGTAATAGCCGGAGTGTAATTATTAACATTTTATCTATTACTGAATGAGATGATATTTTTGTGTATATGTGTAATATTCATACATTTATACAAATATATATATAATGAAATATATTAAATTATATTATGTAATACTTTCATATTTTATTTTATTTAGTGTGAGGTATAATGTCAATAGGAATGGTGCAATTCAGCCAAATTTAAGAAAGATTTTTCTATCTAAAATTTAAAAGTGAACGACAATTATTTCAGAAATAGAGTAATTTTCTACTTTGTTAATTAAAGATATACGTGCAAGATATGGCCTATTCCGGTGCACCTGTGTATTTGTGGAGACGATGATAATGGTCCCGATCATTAAACATGGCTTGTTTTTCTTACTTTCCAATTTAGAAAAAAAAATCGTTGTAGAAGCCATGCTGCTTGTGTGTGTATTTCTGTGTGCTGCCAGGTTCTGTTCGGTTGATGTATACGATTAGACACAGACACAAAGAGACATGCATTAAAGATATGGACAGAATATATTTTGTGTGTATGCCTTTAGTTTGTCAAATATAAGGAACAAGAAACACATGTTTAATTAAAGATTTAAATTATCTTTTACTAGCGGCTCAACAGGCACTGTCGTGGCTCAACAGGCACTGTCGTGCCTGTTTAGCTGCTTTCTCATTCAGTCAACATTTTTTTTAATATTTTTATTTTTAAAATTAAAAATTTAATATCAATAAATAAAAATTAATTATAAAAATAATTACCTTATTTAAACTATTTTGCAAGTAGCGCTATTTTATAATCTTAAGACTGAGAACAAATAGTTTTCTTAAATTTATTTCACAGTTAAGATGGAAGCAATTACATAATTCTAATGCAAAATTTATAGAGTGGGTACGTGACTGAATATGTAATTTTACATTATAAAAATAGGGATAAGATAGGAAAAAAAATTGGATACCAAACCTTTCGTATTCACATTATATATGATAATAATTTGAAGATAAAAATTATCATTTGTCCATTTGTATATTTATTTTTAATAAAAATACCTTATTTAAACTATTTTGCAGTAAAACTATTTTATAATCTTAAGACTGAGAGTGGACAATTTTTTCAAATTTCTTTCACAGGTTAAGAGTGAAGCAGTTACATAAAATAGGAAAAAAGAGTTGGACACCAAACTCGTCTATCCGCTTTATATATTGTTATAGACATGTATATTTTTAAATTTTTTGGTAGGAAAAAATTCAAGAATAAATTTGGTTGTAGGATCAAGGAGAGAAAGGGAGAAAAAAAATCAAACGTTTGGATATGCAAGATGAGAAAGATTAAGAACTCAATGAAGGTAAACAAGTAAGAAGTCAGCATCTGAAACATTGTGTCTCAGTGCCTCAGCAGCAAATTGCAGTTACACAAATTTAGTATCACCGAGGTCACCCATCTGTGTCAGCCCACGTCCTTCGTAGGTCTGTGCCTCACCAGGTCAAACAGCAGATATGTGTCACGCCTTTGCGACAGTGTGGTGGCTTGATACTCGTGTGGGATATTGCGACTGTTTAGTGGTGGGTTGCAGATATTGGGGAGTGTCTAATAATAGCGGCAGCAAGGGACATCAGCCATGCACAACCCTATATAGTGTTTCTTGATCTATATACTCTTTTAGATACGAAGAGGTGGATCGAAAAATATTCATTTTTGACCAATAAACCCTAGACCGTAACCACTTGCATCTATCCATTTTTGACCGATAATCATAATTCCTGATTGCTATGCCCTAAACCTTAGCCGCCAAGTCCCTATACCCCAAACCATAAACCCTAGTCCGCAAGAGCAACTCTAACGCTGATTGCTCGTGTTACTTTTTTTGACACATTTGTGTCCCTAACCATTGAAGAGAAGCTCAGGTTGGTTCCGGCATAGCTTTTTCATAGATCCTATTCCCTGTGATTGAGGATTTACTATAGCCAATAATATCTTGCCATATGGCGAGTTATTATTTAAATATACAATTAATTAGATTAAATAAGTATATTTTTATAATAATTATTAATATAGAATAATTAAATTTTTAATTAATTAATGATTTATGTTAATTATTTATGTCATACTTAATATTGAATATTATATATATGAGTATATTAAATTAGCTGGGGAAACCTAGCCGCTCTAAAATTGTGGTTTTGTTTGCATTAAGTGGCTTTACAAATTAGTGTAATCTCGATATATATATATATATATATATATATATATATATATATATTGTATTATTGTTGAATTTCAATTTATTTAATATTAATATATTGTAATAGTTAATTATTTCTAAAAAAAAATTTGTATAATATTATTACATTAATTTTAAGTATTTTAATTAATTAATTATGTAGGAGCACAATAGGGACTAAAGTTAGTTTCTCTTAATGGAGAAGAGATAGAAACTCTGAGTTCCTTTTTACTGTTTAGAACACAAATGCTGGTGCGGAGTTATCTTGTATGATAGGGGAGCCGTTAGTAGGAACTGGGATGCGTTTCGTATTGAAAATGGTCTAAACCATGAACGTTAGTCCGTAAAACCTAAAAATTGCCATTTCGTTGCCATCGTGATGAGTGTGTGACGTTAGCCCCACATCAAAGAAAGCAAGGAAGAGTGGTGAGTTTATAACTCGGGATTAACCATCAACTTACTACGTCAATATTTTCAGTTGGATGTGGTGGTTTCTTGTCCTACGTCTTGTATCTTGGTTCCTCGCCGAAATCTCCCTGGTGGTCGAGACCACTCCCCAGTGTCCCCATCAAGCGTTAGTATAGCCGATGGTTAACTAGACTGGTGAATTGAACCATCGAAAGTCTTCTCGTAGAACCTAAATTATATTCCGAGAACCATATGTCACAAACTCTAGACCCCTAATGAAGTACTGTTAATACCAAACCCTTTGTGCCGTCAGTCATGCAACCTTAACTCTTATCAGGAACGGGAATCGGGGTCGGAGGTACTGGCACATCCGCAGTGATAATCGGTCCATCGTAACCCTATCCGCACCTTATTAAGAGTGACCGTATGTATTGCAAGCGTGGTGTACGTTGATCAATGTGCACAGCATACTAATATTGAAACTTATATTGTGGTACTCCAGAGTTTAAAGTTATTTTGTACTATATAACGTTGCCCCTACAATTTATAATTATTACTTACAAAATATATGACGATATACTGCTATTCATTACATTAGTTAGAAATAAATGTGTTGGTATTTATTTTTTTTGCTGTCGACAACAAAATTTGATCATTTGACCAAAACCTTTAAATGATTTGAATCGTAAATTTCTTTTTAATAAAATAATGAGATGATAAGTCAGGCAAATTACGAAAAAATATTACAATTTTTTCATAACTTCGGTCTCAATAGTAGGGCTGCACACGGATCGGATCGGATCGGATATAGCCTAAAATTCTATCCGATCTGCACTGCACTCATCGGATTGGATCAGATACGTTATCGGCATTTTTTCAGGCTGGATCCAATCCGATCCGATCAGCATACTTGCGGATCGGATCGAATCGGATATCGGGTATATCCGCATAATTTAAAAAAAAATCTATTTTGAGATTTTGTTTGCCTGTTTTTACCAAAAAATCCAGAAAATTCATTTTTTACCTGTTTAAATTTATTTACTCCTAAAATATTATCAATAAAATTTCTCTTGAATAACAAAAACAAAATAATAAGACAATATTTATGTTTAATTATTCTAAGTTGAAGTACAACATAAAAAAATTAAAAATAAGATATCATAAAATTCATAAAATAACACACTAAAATTCATATCACATTAGGGTTTACTTTCTTAAACTATGCTATTTATATGAGATGTGCGGATATGCGGATTTGGGGATCGGATCCATGGATATCACTGCCAAATCCGCAATCCGATCCTACCATAGTGGGGATTGGATCCGATTCGATCCGATGGCTTTGCGGATCAGATAATATCCGCAAAATTCGGATCGGATGTGGATAATTACCGCAGATATGCGGATATTACCCGATCCATGTGCAGCCCTACTCAATAGATGGAAAATAATTATTCTTTCAGAAATTAGGCGACACTTAAAAGTTGTCACAATGAATACAGACAACATAGCATGAAAAAATATTTTTATCATATATTACAGGTGAACTATTTTTGATTATTTTAAAAATTCAAATTCATAAAATATATAAACTCTAACAGGTACGAATTATATAAGAAGTATGTAGGTACGAATTATATAAGAAGTATGTGTTTATGTTTGAATTTTTATGTAATACAATTTTTAATTATCTCATAGTTTACAAATAAAAAAAGTACGTTATACAAATTAATGCTTTCAAAAATAGTAGTCTGCTGCAATTTTCAAAATAAAATTGTAACTTTCTAAGCGTCTATTTTAGTGTTTAAGGAGAAGTTAAAAAAATGACTTATCTCATATTAAAAAACTTTTTATCATTTTTTTCTTAAAATAAGTAATTTTAAAACTAAAATATCAAATACAAAATAACTTATTTGTAAGTTATTTTTAATATGAGTATAGTCTGTAAAAATTAATAGCATAATTCTTATAAAATTAGGTATTAGATAATTTATTTCATTGATCTTTATTTAAATAGTTACAGTAAATAATTATTTAATCGTTAACCGATTATAATTAACCTTTAATTAAACAAAAAATACAACTAGTTAATATAATTAAAATTTTATCCTACTATAGGGATGCTTTGTAATTGGCAATAAATTATGGGGTGGGACTGAACTCATTTTTTTAATCCAAACTCTCCCTTAACAATAGGACAAAAAAATTACATTCTAATCTGACCCTATGGGCACGAAACCCTTTGGCTTCTGGAATACGACTTCATCGAACGGCAACGGCACATATTCCTAAGGGGTGGAACTCTGACTACCTTAGTTAATTAATTAAATACTAATTGGATTGGATACACCTTTCATATCCGCTAGATTCACACGCTATCTAGTGCGTTGGTATTCTTGTAGGTTGTGCTTCTCAGAATATTCCCTTCTTCTCCGTTTGTGCCTGGACGGAAAAAATGGCCGAAGAAAATGCGGAAGCTGACGTCGTTAGGGTTATCAAAGCGGTAGGATAGCCCTCGCGCCCGATGGTAGGTTTAAGCTTCCTCTACTGTTCTATGCAATATTTCGGACTCCACTATCCGCATTTAGTTCTGTCTCTTACACTCTGTCTTTATATACCCATATCTGCAGCGTCTACAATTACCAAATGGTCTCCTCCCCAATTCTAGCAACCATATTTACATCAGAGTCTCCGACGGGTCAGACCGTACTTACAAGATTGCATGTAGCCCCAGGGGGCGGAAAGAGATCACTCTCGGTAGGGGATGGCAAAGGTTTTACCCTGAATACAAGCTATAACCTTTTAACATTCTGCTGTTCAAGCACAAGGGCAAGGACGACTTCAGCGTTTGCATCTTTCAGTCGTCGGGTGTGGAGAGAACGTATGTTACATCCGGTGGTGACTCCGGCCACATGACAACCCCCCAGGTGCAAAGGAACCGTCCAGGCGCTCCTCCAATGCCCCGACGTCAAACGGGTTGCATCAATGTCCCTAGGAGCGCCGCTGCAACCGAGGTAGAGCAGACATTTTGTTCTGAGCACCCCTTCTTCATCATGCATATCACAAAAAGGCTGTTGGGCGTCCACTTCCTAGTAATGGCTTTTTCTCTCTACTATATATACACGTTGTGTTGACAAGTCGCATGGTTCTTGTAACTTGTAGCGGAATGAATGGCAGTAGAATTTTGAGGCGAATCTTACCTTACTGCATTTTACTTCTTAGGGAACGAACTTTTTTTCTTTTTTGTTTTTTTATTTCTTCCGGTCAGTCTGACAAATTTTTTATTAGATTTTATTTTTTTCCTATAGTGTTATTCCAATATTAAACAATATCACACACAATGTATTTTCTATTAATTTTAATGGACGGGATTTATTTAGCCGTTTTGGGCCGAGGCGTGTTGTCCAAGTATCTCCCACGCAGTGCGAGAGGTGTATTATATACGCCCCTCGAAATTGGAGCGGAGATTTTTATCTCTGCAACAAACGATATTACCGGTTATTGAAGCACAAAAAGAAAAAACGGACAAAAAAGCATCAATGTTGTAGGACTCTGGAGCGGAACCAACCAAAGTAATCGAAGCAGACTACCTCGTGGGGCTGTCGATCAATGAGATGTTAAGCTTGTTGCGTAGGGACGGGAAAAATATGGACTGGACAGTGTTTGAGGCAGCGATGGTCAAGAGGGAGGAGATTCTCAAGGATAAAGTTGATACGCTCCGTGAGCTGCTGAGTGAATCGAATGCGGCGTATCTGACCGTCTCGGTGAAGCTGAAGGCGAAGGAGTTACAGGTCGAGGAGGCCGAGGAGGCCATGCGTGGGATGCACACGTTGATGTGTGATCAGGTTAGCGACTTCGCCAATGGCATGCAGCAGCTGGAGAAGCAGGGAGGCGACCTCATGGCGAAGCTTGAAGACCTTCGTCACTGGGAGCAACTAGATTCTGAAAAGTTGGATGCAATGTGGGTGAGGGTCACGAGTATGGCAGAGGGGAATAAATCCCGAGAGCGGCGAAGGAGCCTATGATCTGTTCAGGCAAGCGAACTCTCTGTCCTTTTCTGTTAGCATTAATCAGCTTAAGGAGCTTGCTATTTCGTATTTATGTCCATGTATTTGGTGTTTGATCTTTTACTTGCTGTGTTGATGCTCTCAGTTTAGAGTGCATATGCTCCGAGACCCAGATGAACTATTTTGACGTGTGTTTATGGAAGAAATGAATCATCGAGAACGTCCTGGTTAGCGTTGAATTCTGAAAAAAATTGGAACAGACTCCGCATCGGCGGGAAAGTACGTTAAAACTGATGGTATGGGACAAAGTACAATTAAAGTACGACACCAGGAAATAAACTACGTTGTTCCTTCCAACTAAAGCATACATTTTTTTGTTTTCTTACTTCTGTTGCATTCGTGCGAGCAGAATAAAGTAAGACTACAATAGGGAAGAAGAAGAAAAAAAATATAATAATAATAATAATAATAATAATAATAATAATAATAATAATAACAACAAACAAGGAAAAAATAACAAGAAATTCGTATAGCTCGAGCATTGAGTGCGTCTGGAACTTCCTGGGCACATATCTGTGGCCATGAAATAGTCGTCCACGCATGCAATGCCCGCGACGCAACCAAAAGAGTCCCTACCGCTATTCAACGTCGCCGAAACATAGCCAGGAACTCGCAGACCTCGTGATCGGCCAGGCACCAGACACACGATACGCCCGAGACGTTGTGAGAATTACCTGTGATGCCACGTGTAGGGCACATGGGGGATTGACAGGTCAAGGGTTGCCCAGGATCCGGTGATATGACGCCAACCCAATGCTCTGCGAGAATGTCCGTGAAGATCTCCCTGCACATGTGGACATTCCCAGATGTAAGGATAGCTTCAAACATATCGACGGCGTGTCTCATGTCGTCGCCTTCATGGTGGTTACACAGTTGCAGCATAAAGCATAAGTAGCTGGCCTCCATGATGCCATGCGATGCAGCCCTGGTAAGTAGATCCATTCCGGCGTGACGTCTGGCCATGAAGAAATACTCGTTCAATCCGTCCCTGAGAATTGCGTCCGGATTTCCTGCGTCTACGCACCGATCTAAGAATCATCTCTTCGCCTGGTCCGGGTACCTTAGAAAGGAAACCTATGGCATGGTCCACACCATGACATGCTTGTATACCACGCCGACCGGCCGGCGTCCAAAAACCCCCTGCAAGTCGCCTCCAAGTTGAGAAGGTCTTGTATAGAGTTGTTTGCGACCTCCGTCGCAATCCTCACCCAGATGTCACGTGGGAGCAGTTCAAGCGGAGATACGGCCGACCCCGAACATCGCCCACAGGGGGTTCGATGCTTGGAGGCTCCGTCCATGCAGAATCATCACCTCCTGTCACCTTTAACCATGTATTCCATAGGTGAGGTTCAGAAAGAACACCGGTGAGAAAGTATTCAGTCGCAGGAGACTGTATCGCTTGGCCTGTTCAGAGGCGTCTATTCCGCTTTTTTGACAAATTTTCGTTTTTTATTTTTAATATATTTTTCAAATCCTTCGTAATTTTTTTTGTTTCAACGTTGCAACCAAACACATTGTTATAATTTATATTAATCATAAATTAGATACCGAACATAAATAATTGATATATTTAATTAATATACATTAATAAATCACTGATTAAATAAAGATATCATTATCTAATATAATTAAATACTATACTTATAAGTGTAGTAGTTATAATTGCATTATTTAATATAATTATTAAACTAATTTTAATTTAGTAACGTATTAGTGAATTAATTATAATTTATATATTTAATATAATTATTTAACTAAACGCTAAACCCTAAACTCCAAAAAATTAGACTAATTACTTAATATAAGCGCCTATATGTATGTAAAGTAAGCTATATATTTTTTAAAAACTTTTTGATAACATGCCACGTGGTATAGGATTATCAACTAATGAAAGTCTCTCTTTCGAGGAACTCTTGGCCTCGGTCCCACCTTTATTTTTTCTCCCTGTGTATCAGAAAAGAAACTTTCGTTTAGACCATCTCCAGCAGGTAACTCATCCCAATTCATGTTTATGGCCCACCTCTCATAAAAAGTAACCCAACATCAGCTTTTGCGTCATAAACAGTAAATAGGAGTTGTTCAAAATTATAGTACATATAAATAAATATTAACATATAAAATTAATAGTACTATTAAAAAATAATATTATTAAATAAATTATAGTACTATTAAAAAATATTAATATTAAATAAATTCATATATAAAAATAAAACACAATATATAATTTAAAATTATATTAACATATAAAATTATTTAATATTAAAAAAATATAGTTAAACTCTATTATTTCGTAACGTGGTTAACATTTAGATTTTATAAATAAATATAAATAACTCACACAAAATTATTTTATAATTTTATCCCTGTGGGAGTTGTTCCGATGGCCCAAGATGTGCTGATGAAGTATCCCTTGTTGATCGAGGCGCGTAATTACAATAATAAATATCCACCAATGATAACCAGCACTGCATTTGCGGAATAGCTGTCCGGGATACAGTGACTACAAGACTGAGACACCCACATAAGTAAGAATATCGTGGGGATCTGGATCTGCTCCAAGCAAGGCCTTTGTTAGCGGCGGTCTCATCGGACGGTCTACGGACGAGATTCTCAACCACCTCCGCTCGGACGTGAAAACAACGGAGGCGGAAATGCGCGAGGCCGCATTGGCCGAGAGGGAGAGACGCCTTAGAGAAAAAATCCTCGATTTTGGCCAGCGAGTGAAGGCGGCGAAGCTGACGCAGTCAGCGGCCGCAGCCAGGCTACAGGCAAAGGATTCCGAGGTGAGGGAGTGCGAGCACGCATGCCAGGAGGTGGAGACGTTGTTGTGGTTCGCGAGAGGCACTAACGGTCACCTAATTTGGGTGCTGGAATAGCAGACAGAATACATGAAGGCGAGGGTCAAAGACCTGCGTGAACGACAAGAATTCGAGTTTGTAAAGTGGGCTGCTCTGGGAGTGAGTGTGAGGGAGTTGGAGGAGAGGCATGAGGAACTGCTCCGTGAGGCGGGTGTTAACCGGACGCAATCAGGCAACGACGATGCCTGGGCTAGTCTTCTAGGTGAGCGGAGCCCATGACACCGCTCGTCATACCATTTCCGTCCTCGCCTGGATACTCTAACTTATCTAGTATGTTGTTTGTTGCTTCTGTTCTACTCTGTTGCCATGCGCGCAAGCGTGTTAATGGTATCAGATTATGGCTAGGACTTGGGGCGAAAAATCCATCTACGAACTTCTGTGTTTCATCGTTCAGTTGTGGGTGTTGTTATGTTATTTTCTGGCAGACGATTGGGATGTTTTCCCTTTTTTTTTCTTTTAAGCACCTCCTCCTTGGATGTCAACGTTTTTATTCCCGTTGCTTTAAATAATTACAAAAAATTATAGATGAAAACTTACAATTCTGACTATCAGCCATGCGATGGCCCTCGATTTTCTATTCGTCCCCTATTCAAATTCGACGATCAGTTTCACGTTTTGTCCAACACATTAGATATCATTAGTTAGTACATCGACTTATTCCGTACCTAACCAACCGAATGGGGTCAAATTTAACGTTTATAGTATGCAAGATATCAATTACGTTATGCATAAGTTAAAGTCTACATCTTAACAAAGGTTTATGCTAATTGTAGCCAATAGAGATAACCCTTGATGCATTTGTCCCGGTTACATGCCGAAACGTCTCCCACGCGCATCGATTGATCACATGCTCATCGTTATAAATCCATCGTAACCTGTCATTTACCCTTATCGCAATACTTGCCACATGCCCACACTCTTGCCCTAGCGCAAACACCCCTCCAAGAGACCAAAACTCACACCGAGTGAACTGACAATGTCTGAAGACTCGGTCACCAAACCGACCAACTAGAGGCGCCAGGATGGCATAGCAGACCTGCCGGTGGCGGCCCTGATTGACATCATCTGTCCGGAGGGACATTGTGCAGACTGTGATCTGGTTGAGGAGGTAGTGGCAAGGCGGGAAAACGAGCTGAAGGCCAAAATCCAGGAGTACCTTAAACGGCTGAGCACCGCTAAGACTGCACATTTGACGGCTGACATGAAGCTGAGGGCGACGGAATTGGAGCTGGCAGAAGTGGCGAGAGAAATTCAGGGGAAGCACATGTTGCTTACCCTAGAAAGGGAGAAGAAAGACGCCACAACTCGGTGAATGGAAGTCAAGGCAGCTGAGCTGAAGGCGGAGATCAACAACCTCCGTCAAGAGGAAAATAATCAGCTCGCCAAGTGGCAGGAGGTGCTAGTCAGGGTGGCAGCTTTGGAGGAGAAGCTTACGGTCCTTACCGAAAGGTGTGGCGATGACAATGAGCAGATGGCTAATGGCGACGCTAATCGCGACTAGTCGAGCCATTAAGAGAACCGAGGTTAAGCGTGATGATACATGTCCATGTCTTAGCTTGTTAACATATTTTCCGTTATTTTCTGCTGGTCGACGGCCACTATATGGCCACGCTGTTTGCCTTCTATGTTGGTAACAGGAATGTTGCACTTTTGTTATTCTGCTAGGACTTCTAATAGTACCCCTTTCTTTAATCAAATCATGGACTATGCCATTATATTTGACTACACACGTGAATAATTAACTATAACTATATTATTATGGGATGAGTATTTGAATAAATTAGATATATATAAAATATAAAAGGAAAATATTCAACTCCATCCGTTGGTCAAAAAACTTTCCGTTTCACAACGCCATGTCATCTTCCCAAGTCCCAACGGGTGTTGATGGGACCAGAGAAAAAGAGAGAGAGTTATTCAACTGGGCTTGTATAAGGACGTACTCGAGGTCGAGCACGCAGCGTCTCCAAGGTGAGGTAACCAGCATCCCATCACCTCTCGAGCTGCCCTTCAATTCTACATAGGGGACCCCACACAGTCACACCGGGAACCCAAGGCCTGGTAATTATTATCTGCTCCTGAGTGATACCACAGGGTGGACGCGTGTCCGTCGCTTAATTTTCCCAACAACTATATTTTCCAAGGCGAAGATTCAGAGAATTTAAATCTGGACCAGTATGTGTAAATAGCTGAATCATTCTCCCTTTGGAAATATAGATTGAACAATTAAATGATTATTAAAAGTATATTGTAGATAAATACGTCAATGCTCCAAGTTGTAATTACAAACGTATTCTATTTGATGAAATGATATAGTGAAATGAAAAATAATGGAGAGAATGCAAGTTTTTTTATAACTGATCTACAATTCTTGAACGACACACTGGAAAATTAAAATTTTATTTTTAAACGCTGTAACAGACATTAATATAACTTTTCAGAAGTCAAGAAAGAAGAAACTTTATTTTTGAAGCATCTCAAAGTGACCCGTCATAGGCAAAATTAAATTTTCAATTAACTATAGTGATACAATATAAAGAAGAAAAAGTTCCGTATTAATCGTAGTATTTTTTGAAAAATTGACATAATAATGCCCCGGGTTTTATCGGTAAACGTAAAAGCGATGGGGAAGCGTGACATAGCAGTAAATGCGTACCCTAGCCCGGAATAGCTTTTAGGCAAAACCATATTTCTCTGCTCTGTTACTGAAGTGAGACAATGTCACATTTGAATGGATAGAAGCAGCTGATGACTACATTGGAAATAAAAATTGAGAGTTAGTATATTTGAAAAGACATCACATCCCCTACAAGGGTAACACATGAAAACCTACCTGCACGGCTTCTACAACACGCAAAAGGCTACACTTCTGACTTCGCTTCATGATAACATCAAGTTTGCTGCAGGGATCAAGCTCGCTAGCTCACCCACCCTCCACACTCCTGATTCCTCGAGCAGAAAATACCCTCCCCGTGGAGTATCCCGAGTAGCCAACAGAGGAGATCGTAATGAGACCTGAGGGTGCATGCTATGTCGTGTTCAGGAGGCGTGTACCCGGAATATACGCAACATGGGAGGCGGCGTCGGCTCAGGTGGACGGCTTTCCCTGGAACCTGAACCTTCGCTACCGAAACTACGAAGAGGCCGTCACCGCCTGGAACGACTACTTCCAGATACACGAAACCCCTTCTCTGGCACGGCAAACGGAGATGGCACTTTTGGCGGAGTTTTCCCGTAAGGGCAGCGACAGTGGGAGCGATGGCATGGCGACACGGCAGACTCCGGAGGGATCAGGTACAACCCCATTGTAGGGACCCTTCTAATTTGTTGTTCATTTTCCCGGACTATAGCGTAGTAATGTTCGTTCTATTAAGTGTTCTTGTTCACCTTGTTGTGACCGTTGCTGCGGGCCCGTTGATACGATAACTACATGATGTGGTCGAGCCCCTGGAGAATCGTGTCATCGAACTAGAAAGGGATAGGAATGAGCGCTTACTTCAGACGGCAGAACTGCTCCGTCAGCTGGTCGACATTTTATCGCATGGAAAAACTGCGAATCAATTCTCTCATTGATGATGCCATGCCGTCCCGGCGTTGTGAAGGACGTGCCGATGAAGATCACCGTGGAAACGGCACCCGTTTGCCGGTCATGAATGTGATGGTGACTTGAGTGTTGTTTTGTTTTGAATGTACGTTGTAATTTGACTCGTTAAGTTGTACTATTAAAACTGGTTTTATATTGCTTCAAAGAAAAAATGGTGTTATTCGGAGAAAATTGGACAGGCAACGAAAGTCCACATTTGCAGAAGCGAAAAAAACGAGGATAGAATTAGTGGGGGCCCGTTCCCCAGCATCGCGGGGGGTTCGTTTTTGCCGTATACTGGCACTGTGCAGGCGCTTGCGTGGATCATGTTATGTGTGGTACGTTTGGTAGACGCGCTGTGGTGGGTTATGCCGTATGCGTTCGATTAATAAAAACTCCTTAAAAATGCAAAAAAATAAATTCTGACCATTATAATTAATTATATTAGATAATTATATGTTCATTTTATTAATGTTTTGTCTTGATTATGTTGGTCAAAATTAAATTGTAATTAATTTATCAATAATTATAATAATTAAATGATTTAAATAATAACATGTGTGTTTAATGAGCAATTTATCTTAATTATTTATGTCATAATTACCGTTGAATATTATTTATATTAATATTCGTAATTTATCTATACACTTAGTCGCATTTGCTAGATTGTAGCATTGAGGGGCGCGACTGTGCATCATGAACTTCCTGAGTGTTTGACCCCCTTGTTCCGCCCATGGCCACAGGGAGCCGTCACTCACGTCACGTCAACAAACAATTAAGTAACATCATTTTTCAACTTTATGCCAGTTCCAAGTAAACTACCCCGATTGCATTGTGAAGAGAAGAGTCCAGCAACAATGACCACCGATGGTTTTTTGTTTATTTATTTTCATATTTTAACATGGCGTTGGGCTATAAATTTGGCCTGGGCCAAAACAACAGCGACAATTCATCCCGCAGCCCAACCCAGTCCCCTCACCGACCCAGATGAGACGGAACCATACAGTGCGACAAGCCCACAACAAATGTTAATGGTTTGAAGTAAACACAGGAGTAAACATAAACCTAAATGGGCCCAATTAATATGGTTATTTATCTTCGAAGTCCCATAAATGTTTTTTTTATTTTTTATTATTAAAAAAATTAACGAAAATGGAATTCGATAAGGATAAGATGCGATGGTTTAGGCCGAGGGAACTAGATTCGAACGAGCGCAGTTAAACCATAAATACGCGTGCAACCGTATTTTCCACACTATTGGATAACACTGTCATAAACACATACACTGCCAGGCTCCTCGTCCGACAAAAAGGTTTCAATAGAACAGGTGTCTGCTGCGATTGAACTATCCTGCGACGTTTGGTTGGCCATAGCCATTAAAGTCACTGCAAACTCCATTGAGGACCTGTGCAGGTTTCGTATGACGTGTTGCGCTACGCGCGATGTAGGCGAAGAGGATGCTATGCTCAGGATGGTTTTCATACCACCCCAGCATGACATGAAGTGGTGGTGGATACGCCATCCCACAGCGGAAAGATTTTTCGAGAGGTGCTTTGAGGCTGGTCACCCGGAGCTGCTGTTTCGGGAGGCGCTGCGGGAGCTCTACATTCGACGTAACGACACCATTGGATGGAAAATGCTGCAGAATGCGGCAAGCAAAGGATTGGACACTGCCAAGTACGCACTTTCAATGGAGTTGCTAATCTGAGAGGACGACAACGACGACAAAAAGAATGGCTTGAAACTATTTGGCGCCCTGGAGTCTGATGATTTACTCCCCGCGTGTTACTCGAGTTGCTTTACAGTTCTCACAATTGCTTGGCCGGAGGAAGTCGGAATGCCAGAAAAGGGAGAAGATCATATGATGTGCGACTCGACAAGATGCTTGGCCCGAGACCACATGGGTCTTCTGTATGACTACCGTCGAAGGGCGGCAGTGCGGGGCTCCATCCACGGTGTCGGGGGCGCGAACCATATTCCGTGCATCTGCTGTCGCGTTGACTACGAAGTGGAACGATACTTAGATATACTCAGGTTTTAGGGTTGTCTGGCATATGTAGCCATGGAAGACAACATCGTTGCGACTGTGGAGGCCAGGAAAGGGGTGGGGGGAGGTTGTGATTATCGCGCTGATGTCCATGATCGTTATGTACTTCTGTTGGGGCTTTTTTCTGATAAAATTTACCGGTTGAAACCCTCCCCCCCCCCTTTTTTTTCCTTTTTCGGGTGACACTATCATGTAAAAAATAATTAACTCGACACATGACAGATTATTAAAAGAAAAAAATTAGGAATATAAGATATATATTATTTAATAATTATATAAGATAATTACATATTTATTCAATTAATAATCTATATTAATTATTTAGATCACGACTAACCGAAAAGATTATATCACAGCATTTTTAAATATTATGTATATTGTTTACATTAAATTATAATTGACTACACTTGTTTAGACCCTAAACAATAAATTTATTTTTCTAAACATTACATAATTATTTGTTGCGAGGTTATTTTTTTGTTATATATAATAGTCCAAATCGCCATAATATTTTATGCAGAGCCCGGCGTTTTTTTCCTTTTTAAGTTTTTTGTTTTATAATATAATTGGACAGTTTGGTTTAACAAACCCTTGTGATCTCCAGGTCCTTTATCTGACCCACCATACTGGAATTTTTCATCCGTTTTTTTGTCTAGAATGACGGAACCCCTCTAGGATGTGCCATTCCACCGACACAAACTATGCACCAGTTCGCAAACATGAGGTCCAATGTGGTTTCCTACGCCGATGTGAAACATTGTGCTTCTCGCCGTCGGGTCACCGCATTCGGACATGCATCGTTTTGGCTTATAAGCGAATTGTCGTCAAAGGATCTTAAGGTATCTACGAAGAATCTTTGTAGTTGGCATCTATGGAAGGATCTTCTCTCGTAGGGATTGGGGTAACCCTATCGTTCATCATCTCACCTAATGCTGTCATAGGTCTAGCACACTCAACGGTAGCAAGGCAATTTTCTCGAGAAAGATCCGTCGTGATATCTTCGAATGGTCACATCACCTTGTCACATTAGAGATCCAGTTAGATCACCGGGAAAGCAAATGTTTATACCAATTCGTGCACATTTTAAGTATATATACGGTATAAAAAAAAGACCCATCAGCGTGCCTTCTAAGGTAAACATCACTCGACCAACACACTTCCTGCGAGGTAGTCGACAGAAAAATGCGCTCAATGGAAGAGGAGGCAGACGAGATACCAGCTTCGGAGGTAGTCGGATTTTATGCACTTGTATAAGGTAAACATTTATGTCTCTCCCTTGGCCTCTGTTGAATAGTTTCACCGTTGTTTGTAGGAGGGATTCGTGGCGGCGGCTCTCCTGAAGTTGAACGCCGCGATGGATGCGCTAAACAGGAACATTGTGAGACTACCTGAGGTATACATGATTTCTGTGTATCTGCTTGCATACTCCATTTCCCCTTAGATTGGCCCTGCCCCCACTTCGGTCTGACCCAAATCTGTATTTGCTTTCCCAGATTCTCCAGAAAGAGCATTCTCAGGTGGACGTATTCACCGATGACCTTAGGAAAGCACTCGGCCAGGTTGACGAATGCCTTAACAAGTACGTTAGGACGGGAGGGGAGCATGGGACAAGGATCGTCGGGGCCGGTTTCCTGATCACCGCAGCCATCCCGGAAAAAAGTGCTCAAAGGAGGGGAGAACGTAGCCCAGCGGTGGACATCGACATCGTCGACCTAACAGCGGGACCCCGTGAGGTACGCATGGTAACACCCGGAGGCTTGGGTGGAGGGAACATCACCTCTAGCATGACGGGACACTGGGCGGAGAGCACCATCATGTTCGGGTCGATGCTCGATGATGATCGTTGGGTGGCGCTAGGGGTGTCGCAGCAGACCAAACTCGCATGGATCGCACCTGTCCCGCAGTTTAACCCGCCCTGTTCCACCCCCCAACGCGTTGGGCCACGCAAGACATGTAAGTGAAACTGCACAGCCCTGTAGGCGGCTTGCCGTATTACCTTAACAACCACGTTTGCATTCGCGTGATTTATTTATTTCACCCAATTTTCTGTGTGCCCCGATATGACAGGACACGATAGGCTCGAATGTCTGAAGTGGTGCAAACATCATAGGAAGCGGCTCGGGATTTTAGAAAAAGTTATTCAAAAGAGGAGAACTCTTAGACGACATGAGAACACCCCGGAGAATGCTGAGAAACCCAAGACAGCAGAACAGCCAACATAATCCGTTGTCTGGGACAGTGACCTTTCCACCGATAAGGCTTACATCGTCCGGATTAATGTATCGCTTGGGTCGAACTCGAGGTAAAATGGTGTTCCAAAAAAGGCTTAACTTTATTTTTTGTCTTCTGCAGTTCATACATGCCGGTGTCAAGATAACCCGGCAGATAGGTTTTCCCTTGCAGGCGGCCCAGATGATAGCCTACATATTCGGTGATTGCATGAACCCTGACTAGAAACTATTTCGCCGCGATGATCGGCAGCTGGACCGAGAGGCATTTTCGTCGCTCATCCCTGGGAATGAACTGTCAGCCTACATCCTGGAGCTGCTTGCGCTCAGGACCTCATGGACACAATCACAGCTGCAACGGTGTTCGGTCTGGTCCCTTTCGCTGATTTTTTCGGTAACGTTTCCATACTACATGATATGAGATGCCGATTTCTTTTTGTGCAACGGTTACGACCGCTATATGACCGGACAATGTCACACGTGATAGGAATTTGCGCTGACCGAGGACATCGACGATGATCACTTGATGGACTACTTTTATGGGACATGGCTACCACGTCCCAACGCCCTGAGATATGTAAGCACTGTCGCAGCACAGACCGCACAAAAAACCGAAAGTTACAGGTAAAAATGACATAACATTGAGGAAAAACAAGAAAAACCAGAATGCTGTTTATTATTTCCCATTGTCGCTCACACCTGGCCAGAAAATGCTAACGCATAACTCCGTGACAGATCTACGTCCAGATGAAGGACATCCTCGAGGGCACGAAGGAGTCTCACTACTACCTGATGGCCGTGGACGTCTCCAGTCGCCGGACGTGGATATTCGACAGCTTTCCAACACAGGAGACTATCAAGGGAAGAATTTCTGCAGTTAAGTCGGTGGTACGTAATCTCTACTTATCATTTCCCATGATGCACTACATTTCGTTGTGTTTCCATCTCGACCTGGAAGGTTTTTTTTGTCTAATCCGATTTGTTCTGAACTGCCGGGCCTGCTGGGTTTAGTCCGGGACACGCAGAATCCAAAGAAGGATAAAAAAATTAAAGGAACGATATATATAAAAAAAAGAAACAAACCGAAAAAAAATTCCGTTTCCTCCCTACCCATATAGGGACGAAATTTTTTTCTTCTATTGTCTCATCCCTTATTGGACATGCAACTAAACCCAAACATTCATTTTTTGGAATTTACAACTCCTTTTCCTGTCTCATCTGCTGCCGTTTTGCAGGCCACTGTTCTGGAAAAGATCTTGAAAACCATGTACCCAGATCTCGACGTCTTTGGAAGGAACCCGCCACTGTCTGAGTGGAATCTGGACTTCATCCTGGGGATCACCAACGAGAACAACTGGTACGAATTATATTAATTGCTCAACCATGTGTATTTGTTCTCCGGTTTTGACAGGTATTCACCAATTTGTGTTTCCGACGGCGACGGTGGAAAAAAAAGTGACAAGGACAAGCTATGGATGATGCTGTGGTTTCAAATGGAGCATATGTTCACAACCAACCCTATCCCGTAGAGGAAGGTATTCAACACAACTTTTCCCACGCTGTATGCATATAAAAAGGTTTCCCGTTGTGTAAATATCTCTTAATCGACACATCCATGTATGTCTTTACTTTGTCATGATGCAGAGCATCGATCAACTGTCTGACAGGATACGGATTGACACTGCATTGGCTATTGTAAACGAGCACTTCAATGAGTTCCGCGATGAGATAAGGCAGCGGGCAGAGGTGGACTGGAATAGCCGGAGGGCAATGGCAGTAGTGCTGCCATGACCCTGTTCACAACGTGAGCTTTATTTTGACCATGCTAGGCTTTTCATGCCCCCTTTTGTTGGCGACCAGGGTGGGCCGTCACTTTGAAGTGGTACCTACAAATCATTGTACACGAATCCACTTCGACGTAATAGCTACCTGACCCGCCATATTGTAAAACCATTATCATTAGTTTTAACTGCTTGACTGTATTTGGTTGCATGCGTATCCACCCTTGCATGCCAGGAACAACCGCTTTTTTGTAAACTACTTTGTTGCCGTGCGCTGGATGTTAAATTAGTATTTTTGTATTCTGTTTCGTATGTTTTACAATGGAGTCTGCAATATAATGCACTGCCTTTATTATCAACCCCTAAACAAATCCTCTCACTATATGGTTATTTTTTTCCCTTGCCGATGGATAGTGCCATATTCTCAGTACCAGGAAAGCATAAATAGTTGATGCAGTTTATAGGCAATTTCATCCCGAAACCCGGACATCCAAAATTCCTACGCAATTACCACTTTAACTTGGCAACAATGTCTCATTACATGACTCGGTTTACACTAACTAGCCATTTCTAATTTAATTAATCAACACAAACTTGTGACTCGGTTTACACTAACTAGCCCTTTCTAGCTTAATTAATCAAACACAAACGCAATTTTTGTCACAACACATAGCAACACATTGAGACACACCAACACATTAAGGAGGCACGTCCTCACAAGCTTCACTGCATACTACATTCGTCCATGAACACAACTGATATGGCCTAATGAATAAAATTGTTTGAGGCAACAATGACTCGTTACATGACTCGGTTTACACTAACTAGCCCTTTCTAATTTAATTAATCAAACACACAAACGCAACTATTGTCACAACACAGACCAACACATTGAGGAGGCACGTCCTCACAAGCTGCACTGCATACACCCTCACAAGTTGCACTGCATACTACATCCGTCCCTAATCGCAATGAATATTACCAGAAGTATAAAATTTTTAACTCACATAACCTACGCTATGCATACGTCCTTCCGGATGCCACGCCAACAAGTACAGCGCTTAGCAGCCACCCATACGGAATCCAGCTCAATGCGTAACCACCAACAAGAACGGTTCAGCCAGCTCACTCAAATTCGTAGTACTCCTCACCCCCTCTCCTGCCTCCATGCTTTCGTAAGCCGAGCCAGCCTCAAAACTGTCGATGTTCTCCCCCGTACTTGATTGTTGACACTTGCGAGAATTGTGTCCGCCCTTTCCACACAGTCGACATCTCTGAACACGGCAAAACTTTTTCTGGGAGGTGACAACTCTTCGACCGCATCCTTTGTACCTTACCCGCATCGGGTCCCGAACAGACACCCTGCTGGCCTCCTCAGCAACACCCAACCTTTGGCGATGTTTGTCCCGTAGGGATTGACGCTCCTTTGCCAACCTTGTTTTCACGTCAACGTAGTCCTCGAAAAACCGGCAAGACAGGCTCACCAGCTCCCTGCAATCATTCAGCATCGCCGCGTGCATGCTCATGTATGCCGCGTCTGGGATCTCCCCAACATGAGTTCCGTCGCAAGGTGCACGCGGCTGCTTAGCCTTCTTTGTCCACTGGTCAAGTATTAGGCCTTTGGGGATAGCTGTCATGTTCAGATAAACCAGAACCCCAACCATGTGGACACAAGGAATCCCAAAGGACTCCATCCGCTGACAAGAACAGCTAAATTCGTCGTCTTCCTCGGCACACGACACGTTCCATGATCTCTGCTTGCAGTACATTGCAACTTCGAACAAAACACAAGCGCTCGTCCTCTTGGTGGACACAACTCTAACGTTGCTGGCTAGTGGCCTCGAGTTTCGTCTTCACAATAGTCTCGCCATACGCAGACTTGTAGTCTGTCACTAGTTCTCTCCTCCTTATGAACTCTAAATAGTGTTGGAAGTGCTCGACAAACTCCCTCAAATTTTACCGTTGTGTATAAATTTTCCAAGCTACATATTCAAAGCCTCGCACCTGGATGTCGTCTTCAATCCTGCAAAGAATTTCCCCCGGATATGGGCATTGGACCAGGAATGCTTCTTGGCATACATATCCACTATCCACGGATCCTCCAACCCGTGGTCCGCCACGCTATCCGTCCATATTGTCTCAAATTCGTCAACCTCTAGATCTCCCATGAGGCATAAACGGAATTTCCTAAGAAAACCCGGCCGTCCAACTCTAACAGTGGCGTTCCTTAACAGATGCCAGCTACACAACCTGTGATGTGCACCGGAAAAAACTGTGCTAACCGCACTCTTCATGGCGAGGTCACCGTCCGTGATGACAGACTTCGGCTGTTTTTCCTTCATTGCCTCAAGGAATGACCGCAGCAACCACATATAGCTTGCTTCGCTCTCATTACTCAAGATGGCGCAGCCGAACACCACCGTTCGCATATGATGGTCCACCCCTGAGAATATTACCAAAGGGCATTTGTATTTGTTATGACCGTAAGTTTCATCAAAACCCATGACATCACTGAAGACGCTGTAGTCATAACGACTTGTACCATCGCACCAGAAGAGATTTTCCAGCCTCTTGTCAACATCCAGCAAGTACCTCTAGAACATCCTGGAATCAGTGGTCCTTAAATTTCCCAAGAACTTCAACGCAGACTCCGCATCTGTCGCGCCAGCCCGCCTTTACTTCTCTATCGCATTATATATGTCTTTTATCTCGAACCCAACAGTCTCGAATCCTCCTGACTGATTGGCACATGCGCGGAAAATCGTCGGCACCCGCAACCCAGATTTCCTCATGGAATTGATTTGGTGAAAATCCCCTTCCTTGACTGCTCTGTGTGACCGCGATAGACCCCTAAACCTCGCATCCAGCATGTGATGATTGTGGTTATCGCAGAATTGTTCAACAAACCATCGCCCGCTGGCATCATCAGCGTGTACCTTAATCCAGGCTTCACACCTGCACCGCGTGATCGGTCGAGGATCCTTCTTCCTATCTTCCCGATGCATGTGTTTCCCGCCGCGCTCTCCTTCCCTGGAGCACACGAATACCTGCCAAATTATTTCGCCCTCCGCCCACTGCTTTGTTCTGCGACCCACCTTGGACTTCCTGACCGAGAATCCCTTCATGCGACCGAATTTGTTGTAGTAGTCATAAGCTGCCTGTAGGCTTGTGAACTCGGTCGTCAGCACGTCTTTGGCTGTCAGGGAAGAAAATTCAATTGTGCCAAAGGACCCTATCCCGTCAACAATCCTCACTGCTGCTTCTGCATCTATGTCTGCATCTGCGGCGGACGAATCCATCGCTTCTGCTTCCTCTACCGGCACGGTTTCGCCGCTCATTCCATCATCAGCATCCTGTATTTAACAACACGCGGCATGTGTAAGAACAGGTGGTGGGCCACATAAACATAAACCGGTCAACAAAAACTCATAATATGAGAAACAAACACACCTGCGACACATGGACTCGATCAAAATTAGATGAAAACTCTTAGCTAGGCTCCACAAACCCATTTGGCTGTCACAGTTCAAAAAATTGCAGTGAGTGAACAGAACATGGGCGTTATCAACCATGACTGCGAACACGCAGCTATAATTCCAAACACCCTAAAATAATCCAACTAAAACTAACTCAACTGTATTTCCAGTCATACTATAATAATCCATGATGGTTTCAGTGGCTAAGAGAAGGGGGGTTGAATCTTAGCCCCCTTTTCGCTTGCTAACACTTGCTGGACTTAGAGGATACTTTTCTGTTTTTAGCTCGTCCCTAGCCACGAGACATTTTCATTTTGTCTCATCACTTGACACAAGACATTTTTGATTTTGCATCTGAACAGTAAAAACAGAAGTGAAGTAGAAGAGAGAGAAAATTACACCCAGATATATCCTGGTTCAGCTGCTAAGTGCAGTGCAGCCTACATCCAGTCTCCATCACAACAATGATGGAATTTCACTATAATCATCCAGATTACAAACTGTAAAGTGCTAACCCAACTTACAAGGGGATTCCCACAGAATCATGAAACACAACATAGATGAACAAAGGAACTCTAAGGACATCTATGGCTTTTTCTTTTAATTTTGCACTCTCTGTCTTTTTCCGCTCTATGGCATTTTCATACAAACCTCACTGTTTACCTTTTTTCCATGAGACTCAAGACATGACAAAATTAAACAGAAAAATATTAAACAGAAAATATTGAAGGAGAAGAAGAACTGCTAGCTTAGGTAGCTCTGAGACTTCTGTGCCTTGCACTCTCAAATCTTACTCCTTAAATCAAACCATGACTGTTCACCTCTTTTATAGAGAAGTGAAGCCTTCACAGTTTGAAACCACACACCCGAGCTTAGCTTCCTTTCCTTCAAAACAAAACCGGTTCGGCCACAGAGAGAGAAGAGGTAACTCATGCAAAAACCAACATGCAAATACCTCTAGTCCTTCCTTGGTCATCACTCTTCATCAATCCGAGCGCTCCATCCTTGGCTTCCTCTCCAAGATGGATTTCTGGCCCTTGATGCTTCATGATGATGATGGCTTCATCTGCTCCAATCTCTGCCTCTTCCATCACTTCGCCACTCTAGCTACTTCCTGTGGTGGTTGAACAGAATCAGAGACAAGCCATGCCTCCAAGAATCTCACCTTGCTGGCCGAATCTTCATCTTTCTTTTTGGGTATGAAAGATCCGAGATTACCTCACCAAATCTTACCACATTTGGTGATTATCTCAGCCACAACATACTTTTGGTTTTCTTTTTCTTGCCATCATTAACTTGATGGCCTTGAAGCATGCAGCTTCTTCTTTTTCCTTTTGGTAGCTTAGTGTAGCTTCCATGGTTGCTGTGACATGGCCGAAGAGAAGAGAGAAAGAGAGAATGTGAAGTTAAAGTAAAAGTAATTAAATGTAATGAAGCATATGATGGATAGCTTTTACTCCCTTTGCTTTGAGTAGCGTATAGCATTAATCATAATGATTCCCATCAAATCAATTTCTCTCTCATTGTTCCAAGGTCTACAATAACTCCATTTAATAAAATTTGAATTCCATCAAGGAATAAAGGTGATATCCGTTGAAGCATGTAGCACATGATCAAGGGAATGGGTTTTATTTGTTTAAAATAATAAAGCAATATTGTGTCCCATCTCCCCTTTTTTTATTTCGGACCAAACAAGTTGGTTATACACCAACAATAGATTTGGGCTTGCATATTTAAGTCTGGCCCAAACCAATTCAGCCTTAATGATTAAAACCATTTGTATGAATACTGAATAATTTTTAATCAAACTGGGCTTGCTGTAGATTTCCTTTATTTTCGGTCCAACAAAAATCTGCACAACAAAATTATTAATTTAGCAAGTATGAATTAAGATAAAATTAATAATTTTGTAATTAATTGTTTTTTAATAATGTTTGTTCATCATCAAATTAAATTAGAGTTTTCCAAACTCATCAATCTCCCTCTTGATGACAAACATTATTAAAATTGAAATAGAAAGAAGAAAGATTTGAGTACGAGTACTCCCTTTGAAGATTGAATTTCTCCCCCTTTCAAATTATCACATGGCTCCCCCTTGATGTATGCTATTTTACCTAGGGAAGCACTAATCCTGTGACATTTAAATCAAGCTACAAGTAACAATGTTATTCAACATATTAATTTTGAAATGTTGAATGCTTGATTTATGAGCAGATTAGAATGATATACAAAACTCATTTGCTATCACATGTTTGATTTTCTACTCACTATACTACACACATCAACTAAGCACAAACAGTGTTGTTCAAAAAATTCAATTATTTTCCAGTCAAAGTATAAGAGCCATATCATTCAAGTAAGGAAAATATTTTTGAATCACACATGAACAAAACATGGCAGCTGTTAGATATCACAGTTTAAAGGAACTGCCAAAAATAAATTTTTCAATTCAACATGTTTATCAAGATGAGTAAGAATATTCCTATTTCAATAAAAGCATGTTCATCAAGATAAATCAACATCCAGGCATTTATATAATCAAAATGATTTATTTGTCAAACAACATCATAAACTACTAAATGCCAAATGCATTTTCAGCAACAGTAACCATAGTGAAACAAATGCACTATCAACATGCATTCTTTAAACAAGGGTGATCATAAATTTTCACTTGAAAATTTCATCTCCTGTTTCAGCAGATCCTTCCCTTTCATTAGTTTCAATTTCAATTTTTGGAAACTAATTTTCCTCCCCCTTTTGTCATCAAGGGGCACCTGCACAAATTATGAAAAACACAACAAAATAGCTATAATAAAGTAACAAGAGTGTATCAAAGTATCATAGAGCAGTGAGTATCAAGTCATGCTCATACAAAAAAAAAAAAACAGATTGAGCCTAATGGAGCCAATATCAACTAAAAGTAAAGAAACAGTCATTAATCATCAGACAAATTGAGATCAGAGTCTCCAACATCTTCTTCACTGCCAACTCCCAGATCCTTCTCCAAATTTTCCAGCATCATACCCACTCTCTCTTTACATCTCCCCCAAGCCCGTTCATTTTCATAGGCTAGCTTGCGAGCAGCCCTATGAAATTGAACCATGAGTGTAGACATATTAGAGAATTCGGTGAGGATTTCTCTTATGGATTTGGTTGCTTTGGAGGATTCAAACTGACTTTCAAGGTCGCTGTCCATTGGCATTGTTTTCTTAATCTTGGTTCCTTTTATAGCACCACCTCCTTTGATCATAGAAAATTTGTTCTCCACAGCCTCATTTGTTAAATCTACCTTATAGTACTCAAAAATACACGTGAAAAACATTCCATAAGGTAAATTAGCCTTTTTGGTACTTCTTACAGACTCCCACACATGTCTAATCATGAGATAAGTAAATGAAATAGGAGAAGAAGTAACAATGGCAAAAATTATTAAAGAATCAGATACGGTTACCCTATTGTGAGAACCACTTTGTGGGGTTAAAATGTGGGTAATGATGCGATGCAGCAATGAGTTGGTTGGTCCAAGAGCTTTGTGAGTAGGAACAGTGCCGTCCAATCCAGACATGTTTGCACAGATATGAGAGAGAACTTGCTTGTAAGTAAGCCCAACATGTTCATCCCATTTGTCACTCATGTATACCCTCGATCCTTCATCCGTGTAGCCAAGGGCAGCACTGATGGTTTCAGTATTCAGAGTGATATGCACACGTTTCACGTAGGAGTGAAGACTACCATCAATCAGTCTGAGATTTGCATAAAATTGCCTAACCAATTTCGGATAAACCATTTTATGAGTGTGGAGCAATGGGGACCATTTGATGTTGTCAAACAGAGGTTGCAAGATAATTCCTTTGGCTGTCAGTTGCTCAAGATTCACCAAATATGAGGGACAGATATGCCTCTTTTCCAAAACCTCTTGATGGAATTCATAAAATGCACATGTCAAGAATCTGGATGGATCATAGTGAGAATGTGGCTTGTGAAATTTATTCTTGAATTCCAGTGACTCAAGGTTTGCCGGTTCCCTAGTTTCATGTAACACGAAACCTTTGGGCTTCTGAGAGCTTCTGCCTGAAGTGTGTGGTGTAGCCTTCTTTAGTGAACGTGGCGGTGGGGAAGGAACGGGTGAGGTGTGAGACGATTCTTCTTCAACACTGGGCTCCTTGTTTTTGCCACGGCCAGAACTTTTGTGAGCAATCTTCTTTCTCATGGTGGGTGTTTGTTTGGTAGATTGAGAGGGAGAGGAAGAAGATGTAGAGTGAATGTGAATATGTGTGTGTGATTGTGGAGTGAACTATTTTTGAGAGAGATGGATTCTTTCACTTTTTCTTGATGCAGTTTTCTTTTTCATTATGTGAAGAGAGAGACAATGAGGGTGGAAGAAGAAGGGATGGCCGAAGGTGGAGAGTGGAGGGAGGTTAAGGAAGCAATAAATGTTGATTGGAGAGAGATAATGGGGGTGGTTAATAGTCATCATGCGCGGTTATTAACCAGAGTGGTTTCCCAAGGATTTGAAAAGGTGGTTCCTTGAATCAAGGGATTAGTTGAAAAAGAAGGATTTGATTTGACATTATCCCTCTTTCAACTAGATATGATAGGACAACTTTGAGATTTGATTTTCAAAAAAAAATGAGTAACTAACAAAATGGTCAGAGATGGGTCAAAGGGATTTTGTGGGGCCCATTGGTATTTATTTCTGCACAGTCTCCCCCTATCATAGCTCTCCCATCATGCATTTATTTTTATCTCGTCCATTCCTGCGAGATAAAACTGAACAGAATCAGAATTCAATAGAGTTTATATCAATTATTCCCAAGCTTTTCCTCAACAAACAGAATCTGTCTTCACAGAGGGGTTTTGTAAAAATATCAGCAATTTGTTCTTCAGATTTTACAAATTGAATATCAATAGTACCCTTTTGCACATGTTCTCTAATGAAATGATATTTGATCTCAATGTGCTTAGTTCTTGAGTGCAAAACAGGATTTTTTGAAATATTTATGGCACTCATATTGTCACAAAATAGGGGT
The DNA here is from genome assembly GCF_014773155.1 of Arachis stenosperma. NCBI lineage: Eukaryota > Viridiplantae > Streptophyta > Magnoliopsida > Fabales > Fabaceae > Arachis > Arachis stenosperma. Next base: position 138,484,399 of record NC_080385.1, read on the forward strand.
ATACTATTGATTTTTAATTTGTAATCTTCCAATTGAGTTTTCAACCAAATTAATTGTGAACAACAAGCAGATGCAGAAATATATTCAGCTTCAGCTGTGGATAGAGCCACTGTGGCTTGTTTCTTGCTTGACCACATGTTGAGTGAGCTTCCAAGGAAGCAACACATGCCGGAGGTGCTCCTTCTATCCACTCTATCTCCCGCATAATCTGCATCACAAAACCCTACTGCAAAAAAATCATCAGATTTTGGATACCATAAGCCATAATCACATGTTCCCTTAATATATCTAATGATGCGTTTAACGGCCGATAAATGGGATTCTTTTGGGTGAGATTGAAATCTTGAACATACACCCACACTTTGAACTATATCTGGTCTAGAGGAGGTAAGATACATTAATGAACCAATCATTCCTCTATACCGTGTCTCATCCACATCTAGGCCATCATCATCCTTTTCAAGTTTAGTGTTAGGATGCATTGGTGTTCCCATTGGTTTGGAATTTTCTAAGCCAAATTTCTTTATCAATTCTTTCGCATACTTGCCTTGGTGAATAAAGGTACCACTAGGAGTTTGTTTAATTTGGAGGCCAAGAAAGAAAGTTAGCTCTCCCATTAAACTCATTTCAAACTCACTAGTCATGAGTTTTCCAAACTCTTCACACAAGGACTCATTGGCCGATCCAAACACAATATCATCCACATAAACTTGAACAAGAAGGATGTCATCATTAGAAACTTTAATGAACAAAGTAGTGTCGGTGGTTCCCCTTTGAAAATGATTTTCTAATAGGAAGGCACTAAACCTTTCATACCAAGCTCTTGGAGCTTGCCTAAGGCCATAAAGGGCCTTTGAGAGTTTAAAAACATGATTTGGAAAATCTTTATGTTCAAAGCCGGGGGGTTGAGCCACATACACTTCTCTATCAATAAAGCCATTAAGGAAAGCACATTTCACATCCATTTGAAACATTTTGAAACCTTTATGGGCAGCATAGGCAAGAAGCAACTTAATTGCTTCCATTCTAGCTACCGGAGCAAAAGACTCATCAAAATCTATTCCCTCCTCTTGACCGTAACTTTGGGCCACTAATCTAGCCTTGTTATGAACAACTTGTCCATCCTCACCAAGTTTATTTTTGAATACCCACTTAATACCCGTTACCTTCTTACCATCCGGATGAGGTACTAATGTCCAAACCTCATTCTTGTCAAATTGAGCAAGCTCCTCTTGCATGGCCTTGACCCATGATGGATCTTCAAGAGCTTGTTTGACATTGTTGGGCTCCATTTGTGACAAGAAAGCAAAGTTGCTCGGTTCGGTTTGCTTTTTGGTGGAGGATCTTGTGGTTACACCTTGAGAGGGATCACCAATGATGAAGTCATGAGGATAACCCCTCATGGACTTCTATTCTCTAGGCTTTCGAATAGGTGTTGAGCTTTGATGAACTCCTGGTGGTCTCACTATTTCAGTTTCTCGTGTCTGCTCTGGAGACAAAATGGAAGTTTCTCCTTCGATCTGACGAGATAAAACCAGGCTGACAGATTCTTCACTTTGCACAGATTTGGGATTTTCTTTACTTGTTCCATCCTCTTCACAATCTGAATCATTATCCTTTACAATACTGGGAATTAAGTTAGAATCACAAAAAGTAACATGTATGGATTCCTCTATGGTTTTATCTCTTTGAGATAAACTCTATAGGCCTTGCTTGTGGTGGAATATCCAACAAATATTCCTTCATAGGATTTTGGATCAAATTTTCCAAGGTTTTCCTTAATGTTAAGTACAAAGCATTTGTATCCAAAAACATGAAAGTACTTAAGATTTGGAGGGGTTCCTTTCCATAGCTCATAAGGAGTTTTCTTTAACCCTTTTCTAATGATTGTTCTATTCAAAATATAACATGCTGTGTTCACAGCTTCAGCCCATAAAAATTTAGAAATTTCATTCTCACATAGCATGGCCCTAGTCATTTCTTGAAGGCTTCGATTCCTTCTTTCAACCACCCCATTTTGTTGGGGGGTTCTAGGGCATGAAAAATTATGAGAAATCCCTAAGTCATCACAGAATTTTTCAAAGTCTTGATTTTCAAATTCTCTTCCGTGATCACTTCTCAAATGGGCAATTTTCAAATCCTTTTCATTTTGAATTTTCTTGCAAAGGGTGGAGAAGGCATAAAATGCATCATTCTTATGAGCAAGGAAAAGTACCCAACCAAATCTAGAGTAATCATCTACCACCACAAGACCATAGTGTTTACCTCCTAAACTTTGAGTTCTAGTAGGACCAAAATGATCAATATGTAACATCTCCAATGGCCTTTTGGTTGAGATTCCATCTTTTGATTTAAAAGAGGATTTTACTTGTTTGCCCAATTGGCAAGCATCACAAGTAAGATCCTTATCAAACTTGATGTTTGGAATTCCTCTAACCAAATTCTTTTTTACTAGCTTAGAAATTTGGTACATGCTAGCATGACCCAACTTTCTATGCCAAAGCCATTTTTCAGATTCAAGAGAGGTAAAGCATGTTACATTTTGTTCCTTTAAATCCTCAAGAGTTAATCCATACACATTGTTGCATCTTTTAGCTTCAAATAGAATATCCCCAGTTTTCTTACAAACAACTAAGCAAACAAACTTCTTAAAAATAACTTCAAAATCCAAATCACATAATTGACTAACACTAAGTAAGTTATGCTTCAAGCCATGTACAAGAAGGACATCATTTATACAAGATGAGAGATTTTTACCCACTTTTCCAACAGCTACTATTTTTCCTTTTGCATCATCACCGAAAGTGACAAATCCTCCATCATATTCATCAAGCTTTATGAAGAAGGTTGTCTTTCCGGTCATATGCCTAGAGCATCCGCTATCTATGTACCACATATTTTCTTTTTTCTTGGATGCTAGGCATACCTACAAAATAAGCTCAAGTGACCTTAGGTATCCAAATTTTCTTGGATCCTTTCACGTTAATCCATCTCCTATGTCCCAAATCATTGTAATAAAAAATAACTTTGTAAAATTTATCACCAATCATTCTTTCACCAAAGAAACATTGAACTGGAAAATGACCACTACGATTACACAATCTACAAAATCTTGGAGTTGCTGTTTTGTTAAAGTAGGTGGGATCTTGAAACCTTGTGTCATTGGATGAAGAAGGTTTATCTTTAAAAGATGGTTTCTCATCAGTTTTATAAAATTCCAATCCAGCTTTATCATAAAGAGGTTTTTGACTAGCCAAAATTTGATTAAGATTTTCAGAACTTTGTGTAAACTTGGATAAGTCTTCCTTAAGCCTTTTAACCTCTTTAAGCAACTCTTCATTTCTTTTAAAGCAGTCTACATATGCAAGGACAGAATGGTCACTTTCACAGCTTCTAATTTGGGCTCTTAACTGCTTATTTTCTTCAACAAGATCACAAGCAGTTTTGGCCTCCCTTAGTTTTTCTTTAAGAAAATCATTTTCAGCTTTAAGAATGAAAATTTGTTGTTCAAGATCTTGATTATCAGTCAGAAAATATATTATTTTTTCAGAGAGGTGATCTATCATGAGATGAAGGTCTTCGGTGTTAGGGTTTTGAAAAAATACCTGATCTACATGATCTGCCATGAGACAAGACTGTGACTTAGTCTCAGATTCTTCATCACTGTCTGAGTCATTTTCTAAGTCTTCCCATGAAGCCATCAGACCTTTCTTCTTTCCTCCTTTTCTCTTCTCCTCCCTTTTTAACTTGGGACAATCAGATTTGTAATGTCTCATTTCCTTGCAGTTGAAACAAGTAACTTTGCTAAGGTCTTTCTTCATTTTCCTTGAGCTGCCGCCTTTGCTTTTGTGCTTCATCATTTTCCTGAATTTTTTGGCAAACAACACAAATTCACTTTCAGATGAGTTATCACTGGATTCATCATCCAGAGGGTTAGTGACAGAAGAAAATGCAATTCCTTTCTTTTTTGATTCTTTTTTCAAGTAAGTATTTTCAAAAGCAAGAAGATTTCCTCTCAAATCATCAAGTGTCATGGAATCAAGATTACTGCTTTCAGAAATAATTAAGGCTTTTGTTTCCCACTCTTTAGTGAGACATCTCAGCACTCTTCTCACAAGCACAGAATCAGAATGTGTAATTCCCAGAGCATCTAAGCCAACAATGATAGTGTTGAACCGTTCGAACAGTTCATCAATGGACTCTCCTTCCTTCATTGCAAACATTTCATATTCTCTGTTCAACATATATGTCCGAGTCTTCTTTACAATGGTGGTTCCTTCATGAGTGATTTGTAGCTTGTCCTTGATTTCCTTTGCCGTTGTGCATCGTGATACCCGTCGGTACTCCTCAAAGCTGATAGCACAGTTGAGCAGGTTTACTGCCTTGGCATTTAACTCTACCTTCTTCCTATCGTCCTCGGTCCATCTTGCTTCTGGTTCGAGGGTGACCACTCCTTCAGCATTTGTGGTAGTTGGAAATTGAGGCCCTTCCAGGATAATCTTCCAAAGTCTGTAATCCACTGCTTGTACAAATATCTTCATCCTCTCCTTCCAATAGGTATAATTTTTCCCATTGAAAAGAGGAGGTCTGTTGCTTGATTGTCCTTCAGTCAGATTATAGGACACCACATTTGCGCCACTGTTTTCCGCCATGAGGATCTTTACTCCAAGCTGCAAAGCTTGATCTCTTTGAAACCAGGCTCTGATACCAATTGATGGTTTCAGTGGCTAAGAGAAGGGGGGTTGAATCTTAGCCCCCTTTTCGCTTGCTAACACTTGCTGGACTTAGAGGATACTTTTCTGTTTTTAGCTCGTCCCTAGCCACGAGACATTTTCATTTTGTCTCGTCACTTGACACGAGACATTTTTGATTTTGCATCTGAACAGTAAAAACAGAAGTGAAGTAGAAGAGAGAGAAAATTACACCCAGATATATCCTGGTTCAGCTGCTAAGTGCAGTGCAGCCTACATCCAGTCTCCATTACAACAATGATGGAATTTCACTATAATCATCCAGATTACAAACTGTAAAGTGCTAACCCAACTTACAAGGGAATTCCCACAGAATCATGAAACACAACATAGATGAACAAAGGAACTCTAAGGACATCTATGGCTTTTTCTTTTAATTTTGCACTCTCTGTCTTTTTCCGCTCTATGGCTTTTTCATACAAACCTCACTGTTTACCTTTTTTCCATGAGACTCAAGACATGACAAAATTAAACAGAAAAATATTAAACAGAAAATATTGAAGGAGAAGAAGAACTGCTAGCTTAGGTAGCTCTGAGACTTCTGTGCCTTACACTCTCAAATCTTACTCCTTAAATCAAACCATGACTGTTCACCTCTTTTATAGAGAAGTGAAGCCTTCACAGTTTGAAACCACACACCCGAGCTTAGCTTCCTTTCCTTCAAAACAAAACCGGTTCGGCCACAGAGAGAGAAGAGGTAACTCATGCAAAAACCAACATGCAAATACCTCTAGTCCTTCCTTGGTCATCACTCTTCATCAATCCGAGCGCTCCATCCTTGGCTTCCTCTCCAAGATGGATTTCTGGCCCTTGATGCTTCATGATGATGATGGCTTCATCTGCTCCAATCTCTGCCTCTTCCATCACTTCGCCACTCTAGCTACTTCCTGTGGTGGTTGAACAGAATCAGAGACAAGCCATGCCTCCAAGAATCTCACCTTGCTGGCCGAATCTTCATCTTTCTTTTTGGGTATGAAAGATCCGAGATTACCTCACCAAATCTTACCACATTTGGTGATTATCTCAGCCACAACATACTTTTGGTTTTCTTTTTCTTGCCATCATTAACTTGATGGCCTTGAAGCATGCAGCTTCTTCTTTTTCCTTTTGGTAGCTTAGTGTAGCTTCTATAGTTGCTGTGACATGACCGAAGAGAAGAGAGAAAGAGAGAATGTGAAGTTAAAGTAAAAGTAATTAAATGTAATGAAGCATATGATGGATAGCTTTTACTCCCTTTGCTTTGAGTAGCGTATAGCATTAATCATAATGATTCCCATCAAATCAATTTCTCTCTCATTGTTCCAAGGTCTACAATAACTCCATTTAATAAAATTTGAATTCCATCAAGGAATAAAGGTGATATCCGTTGAAGCATGCAGCACATGATCATGGAAATGGGTTTTATTTGTTTAAAATAATAAAGCAATATTGTGTCCCATCTCCCCTTTTTTTATTTCGGACCAAACAAGTTGGTTATACACCAACAATAGATTTGGGCTTGCATATTTAAGTCTGGCCCAAACCAATTCAGCCTTAATGATTAAAACCATTTGCATGAATACTGAATAATTTTTAATCAAACTGGGCTTGCTGTAGATTTCCTTTATTTTCGGTCCAACAAAAATCTGCACAACAAAATTATTAATTTAGCAAGTATGAATTAAGATAAAATTAATAATTTTGTAATTAATTGTTTTTTAATAATGTTTGTTCATCATCAAATTAAATTAGAGTTTTTCAAACTCATCAATCCAACTAAAACTCATTCAACTGTAACGACCAACCCTGATTTTCGGTACAGAATTTAAGAGGTAACAAATCTAATTCGGTGGTGTGCCATTCTAAACGGCAACCCCGAAAAATCAAACGGTAAAAACTGTCGGCAGACAGGGGAAGGCACCCCCCGCCCCCCCCCCCCCCCCCCACAATTGAAATCAATTTCTGCGCATGCCTCCCCTGCAATTATCGGACGGTAAAAACCTAATCGACACCGACAAAGCGTACCTGTGAATCTCGTTGCCTTGGATGGTCCATTTCCTTTCCTTATTTGAACCTCGAGATACCCAGATCTCGATCTCTGCTTCCGCGCCATTCAACCCCGCCTTCTCCTCCGCCGTGTACCGCCGTTTCCGTGCGGTTCGACCAAACGAAGCTTCACACTGACCCCAACACAGCTTTCACCTACCTATTAATGGAGTCTGGGGCTTTAGATTAATACCTGATTCTCGTCTCCTCCCCCTCCTTTTGGTTGTTTTCTTAATTCCATCTCCAACCGCTACTTTTGATTATTTGTGAACCGACTCCAATCTTTTCCAAAAATTGACTTTATTATCTGGTTCACCAAGATCTTGAATATATTTTTCGAAACGTCCTTCTTTCTTTTATACTCGTACTTCAACTTCACCTTTGGGTTCGTCTTTGGCATCATTTCCATAGCTGATCGGATTCTTTATTCATATTAAACTTGGTTAAATCTATTAAAAGTATAAATATAGTTAATTAAACCAATTTTAACCTTATTTACATATCAATATTAGTTAATTATTAATTTAGTTATTTTATATTATTAAATTTTGTTGAGACAAAGTGCTTTCTCGGTCAGCGATTTTGTGCTCGCACTATTTTCTCGTTTTCCATTTTTTTTTAATGAAACATGCATTTTACATGAACACCACACATAATGAATTCACTTTTTTTATGAGCATTTTCAGCGAAAGAAGTGCTTAACAATTTAGCATCTCCTAATCAGCACTTCAAAAACAATAATAAATACCACCATGACAAAACAGTAATACATGAATAAATTGAAAATAAAAACATTTTAGTAATAAATTTAGAAAAAAGTGACACATTAATAAAAAAACCTAAAAATATTAATATGTGCACTAAAAGCAAGTGTTAACCGAAGTCTAATTTAAATAACTTTGTTAAGGTGTAAGAAATACCCAAACACCTTTGTCGACAGAAATATTATTTATTGGTCACCTTCTTAAAACACTCACCACAGTTGGCACCTATAATTTGCTACTGCCAGTTCCACTTGGTCTTGCTGGTTTACTACATTTCTATGCCGCCTTACCACCATATTATTATACTGTTTATTAGAATTATCTTTATAATTATTTAAACTTTGATTAATTTTGGTATATATATAATGTATGTTTTGTGCAAGGTTGATTTTTCTTTCTTATTATTCAACTCATCAAGCGTCTTTTATCTGTAAAATTTGTTAGATATAGGATGATTTCAAAATATTATATAGATAAAACAAAAGCTTAAATAAGTTCAACATTGATCATTCTTAGTGGTTTATATGAAAGCAAATTAAATGCCTATATCATCCACCAAAATGGGCTTGAGTTATCTTCATGAAATTTGACTATTTCTCTTATCATTTATACCACTCATTTTTATTGCTATGATTATACTATATAATTAGCTAGAAAATATGTGCAATTTTTTTAAAAAAAATACAGCTAATTCTTTAATTATGACTACATTTACACTGGTAGATGTATAACGACAATGACAACAACAGCAGTTTTGCTAATATATCTTCTAAAAATATATTTTAATAATAAAAAAATGTTTTACTAAAAGTATATTAATATTTTTAATATAATTAAATATATTGAAAATTAAAAAATATTATCAAAATATACATTAATTAAATAATAATAATAATAATAATAATAATAATAATAATACGATAATATTAAAAAAATAAAAAAATCAACCCAAATAACTTAAATTTATTTTATTTATTATAAAATATATTAAATATAGCTAAAAGTAATAAATTTTAACATTTTTTGGCTGAAAATTTTTGTTTCCTTAAACTTTTCAGGGTATGTAGTACGGATCAATATTATTATTAGCTTGAATCCCACAAAGAAATAAGAAACTGATGATATAATTTAATCCATATTTAATGGTAGTGGTGCTTCCCTTAACCAGACCTTGACCATAATGGGGCCCAAGGTTTCCACTTTAGTTTATGCGTTACGCTTCCTGAGCCACAAGTTTAGATATAAGATCATAATAAATTTATGAGCAGAAATATAATCAATTCCACTAGTACGTTACTAACAGTAGCTATTAATTGTGGGAGTTACTGTTCTTCAATTTCAAGAACTAAAACAGTTCCAATTTCATTATTGCCCTTTACTGCACAAACATTTTGTGTGGAATGCGCACTTATATTTTGAAGTGTCAACTACATATATCCCCATGCACCCTTTAATTTCAACTCCCTTACGTGGCACCTTGTCACCAGCATGTTTGGTGGACATATCTACCTTCAACAGTGTGTTTTTATAGGCGAACAACATTTATAATTAGTAGCTATTAATTAGTCATCAATAATAATTTGATTATATGAGATTGATATGAAATTTCATCTAATAACTCACATTTTTCTATTAATCAAAATACAATAAAATTACTGATCACTATACTTTTCTTTTGTATAAAACATAAAGCTGTTCATGACGAATCAATTTTATTTGGTGAGATTTTAAAATAGACTATAGTCAAATTAAACACTACTTGTCTATATATATATATATATATATATATATATATATATATATATATATATATGAGTTGTATAGAATTTTACACCATCATTCAATTATATTCATACCTTTAAATATATAATTTTTAAGGTTTATTTGAGTAAATTTTTAAAAAAAAAAATTTCGAATTATTTTTTTAAAAATTTTATAAAAAAATAAAAATAATTTTATATTTAAGTAAAAAGATTTTTTTATTTATTAATTATATTTGAATATAACAATATAAAAATACTTTTTTATTTATTTATTACATGAAAATATCTTTTTTTAAAAGAAAGAATATTTTAAAAAAATATAAATTACAACTTCTCAAAAAATATATTTTTTATTTTTTTAATATTTTTTTATTATTAAAAATTTATCAAACATGTTAAAAAATAAAAAATATTTTTTTATTAAAAAAATTTATTAAAATAATGAGGCACTTAAATAATAAATTAAAAAATTAATTATTTTTATTAATATAATAATATATAATTAATTGCGTCTGTAGAACTCTTATATTAATAGTGCATAAAAATTTAAACTTATAGTTTTAAGCTGTAGAGTTTACTTTTTACAACATTTTGAAGCTTTTTATTATAATTCAATAGTCATGGTTTTGTCAAATTAATAACTAGGCTTTGCATTTTTGTAAAATAAATTTGATTTTCTGAACGTCTCAAAAAACACATTTATGTCTTTTATTATATGTAAATAACAGTAGTTGGTTAGATTGAATTATTTATCATTTACATCAATTGCAGTAATTCAATATGATTTATCTCAGAGGACGAACAGTAGTGCATCGATTGTAACAACTTGTATAAATTTTTAAAAAAATATCATAATTATTCTAATTTTACCGGTGCAAATTATGCACAATTATAAATCAAAATGAGCCAATTAATATAAGTTAGTCAATTGGTCAATTTATTTGTTCACTTAAATAAGCATTAAAAATTTAAATTTCATATTGTGTATTTAACAACCTATTAATCAACTAAAAATTTTTAAATAAAGCACAAATTTATAACGGGTTATTAATTAGTCAGTCAAGCTATGTAATATCGTACGTGGACATTCCAAATAAATCAAAATGAACCAATGCAATTTATCATATGACGATGATGATATGAAGCAAAAGTCTCGTCCCTTAGCATATTTAGCTTATGCAATTAAATATTTTACTATTACGGAAGAAATCTGTGATGTGATGAAAACGGAAAGAAGAAGAAAAGAAGAATCTGATATACTGAGTATTCAATAGCTAGCCCTAGTTCTATTTTGAAACAAGTCTATTTCTTGTATTTCAAGAAAGTCAGATTCTGATGATTCTGTTAAATCAGAATCTGTTATACTCATGCTCTTTTTGAAAGGAATTAATTTGTTCTTAGATATAAGACTCTTTATATTCCCCTAAGCTCAAGGGCTTAGGAGGCAACCAACGGTGGCGGAAGCGCGGCTGAGCAGACAAAGACGACGGACGCCGAGCTCGAGGAAGCAGCTGCGATCGGTGACAGCGAACGGGGGTTGAAGACTTCACTACAAGAAAAACACCCATTCAGGTACACTTGAAAAGTGTAGCCAAAAGTGAAAAAAAATGATGCCTTAGGCTATGGCTACGTTTTTTGGGCTACGGCTACGCTTTTTGGAGTGATTCCTATTCGGCCGTTGCCTATTCTCAAAGGCTACGCTTTTCTGCACCAAGGGCTACGCTTTTGGCGTTTGGGAATAGGCTACGCTTTTCAAGTGATGCTGTTCAGGACCAAAGGCTACGCTTTTCAGCTTTTATTCTTCCAGAATAGGCTACGCTTTTCAATGCTACTGCATCACTTGTAAAGCGTAGTGTAACACCCTACCATACAGAGCCTTATGCTTAAGTCATAATTCAGAGATGGCAAGGTATTACGACCTCTAAAATAAAAATTTAGTACGTATAGTAGTATGAATGATTGATTATAACTAGGAGCCTTTGTAGAAAAAGGGGTAAACAAAAACCGCAACTCAAAAGCGCATCACTCCGATCGATAACGTAATGAACAAGGATAAACCAACGCGAGATTATATATATACAAAGGAGTGTCAAAAACAGGAATATCAAGACTCAAGATCCGGCTGCGAAGATAACCGGTCCGAGCATAGCAATATATACATATGATAAAATAAGGAAAACCCCAAAGGAAACCCAAAGGGACACAAATACATAAAACCTATTCTCCAAAATCTCCCATAAGAGGAGTCATCACAGTTTGTATTATTTAATGGAGATAAAAGCATCTAAGCAAAGCGCATAAACTAAAACATAGTCCCCAAGAACAAGGAATCTTCGCAAATCTAGAAGTCTCCAGCATGCCTCAGCGGGAAACCACACGTCCTGCATCTGAAAACCACAAAATCCGCATGGGTGAGAACCAGAGGTCCCCAGCATGGTAACAGCTTCCACATATATAATACATAATAATAGAGGAAAGCCAAAGGCAATCCTAGAACTTCCTCCAGATAATATCAAGCTTATAAACAAGCTAAACCGTATAAGGGTATCTGACTAAAGATTCTTCAGTCTAACTAATACTTCCCTTTCCAATTTCTTCAAACTTCCCAACCACCAGCAGGAGTATATTATAGCAAACACAGTTATATCAGACAAAGAATATACAAGTAGGAGCAGTTAAGACATTTAGACAATTAGCAAATAATATGCAGTCAAATAGGCAATCTCAAACAATTTACATAGTATGCATATGATGAATGCCTGTCCCTAGTGGCTGATGATATCATCTTGTCGGTTATAGAGCCAACCCGACAAGTCCTGGTCGCTAACCATTGGACTGTCCCTCTGTCGCGCATCCCCAACTCGAGTTATACTCGTTATAAACTTGATCATAAACATGATCCATATCCATCACCCTCACTGGTGAATATTTCGGGGGCGAGCTCATCCGGGTCTTTCACAGTGCCCGGCCACACTTACGACATAGGGTCAACAGAGTCTCGAGCCTCCACCTGGGGCACGTGGTGGCTAGCCACTGCTTCCTCCCAGGGATCTCGTGCCTCTGATAGTGGAAGTGCAAATCTCAATTATCAATAATTCAGCATAAAACATGCATGAATTCTCATCCATGGATCAACATCCATATCAGCCATCCGGCTCACGGTTCAGTCCAGAACCAGCCAATATTCATATCATACACAGCCTTTCCGGCTCACGGTTAAATCCATAACCAGCTATCCGGCTCACGGTTAAATCCATAACCAGCCGTTTCATTAACAATTATAGCCTTTCGGCCCATGGCATAACAAGCACATCCACCACCATCCTCCGCATCTCACAAAATCATCTTGATCCTCATTGATCATTCATCTTTCCCTTGCTTCACTCGCAAGTTACCTCATTCACTAGCCCCCTTTTAATAGCTAGGCATGTTATAATGATTTAAGACATAAATGGTGAGATCGGAGGCTTAGAAGTATGAAATTTGGCTTTTAAAACTCAAAAATCAACTTTGGGATGAAAACAGGGCCATGCGTACGCGCACTCCACGCGCACACGTGGATGGCCTCAAAAACTCATCGACGCGCAAGCGTCATGCACGCTAACGCGTGGATTACAAATTTGCCAATCGACGCGCACGTGTCAACCACGCGTACGCGCGGGTGTTCTCGTGCCCCAGGCACAACACTGGCACAATTCTGGCATAACTCTCTGGAAAATGGCTGGGCATTGGGTGCAGCACCATCGGCGCGCCCGCGCACACCACGCGCACGCGTGGATGGCGTTTTCTGGAAGATCGGTGCGTACGCGCCAAGTGCGCCCACGCGTAAGGGGTCATTCTGCTAAAAATTTTCTAAGTTAAAAGCTGCAGAATTCACAGATTTAAACCCCGATCTTCCAACGGACATAACTTCCTCATTTTAAATCGTTTTTCACCCGTTCTTCGAACGGCATGGACATCCCGGATCCAATTTCATTTCTAAACAGATTTGGTACAAAACAGAGATCCGTAGTCCAAGTTATGTCCCGCCAAAGTGTGCCCAAAAACCATATTTTCATACAAAACCACAAAGTGCCATTTTCAAAACAAGCCATTTCCAACTCTTTTCAAAACCAATCAAAACATGCCAAGTTCATCCCTTTTCTTTGAAATCAATCAAAATATATCAAATTCAACATCAAGCCTCCTCAACTCACACATTGACACATTACCACAATTTACCACAATCACTATCTCATCATTTTACCCCACTTCACCCAAGTGGCTCAAACTCAAACACATTGACATATCATATACTATTCCTCATGCCAATTCTCAACAACACCAATTCCAATAAATCATTATTGTACACAATCAACATCATACTCACCATCAACATGGTTCAATCCACAATTCAACCATAACCAATCATCAAGCATATATCACAACATGCATATTTCTTATACATCATACCACCAAGGCATCAATAATCATCACCACATATATGACCACATCATATATCTCAATTATTCAACAACATCAACAATTCAATGCCTATCTTAGGGCCTCTAGCCTAAGTATTTCCTACCACATTACATATTAGATACGGGAAACCGAAACCATACCTTAGCCGATTCTCCCAAGCTCCCCCGGAGCACTTCCAAACCACTTATCCACAAGCTCTCAAGGCCTCAACACCTCCAAGAACAGATTTTTCACCACCAAACCCTTTCCAAGCTTTTCAAAGTCACCAATCAAGCTCCAATATCCACACATACACAACCTAAGCCACAACCATCATACCCATACACAACATCTCAAAACCCAAACATCATAAAATCACAAATTACACTAGGGTTGAGAGTCTTACCACACCCAAGGTCCAAGGAGACAAGATTAACCTTCTCCTTCAAGAGAGTTGGGTCCTATAACATCAAAGAACCCAAAATCTCAACATTTTACCCATGAAACTCGAAAATAAGGGCTGGAATTTCGAACAGAAACACGTGGCTTACCTCAAGATTAATTGTATGGATTTTGTAGAGCTCTCCGCGGTGAATGCGTGGCCGCAAACAGAGCGGCAATCAGAGCTCTAGATCAAAAGTTATGGTGATTTGAAGATCAACCAAGGGAGAGAACTTGAGAGAGTGTTCTTCCTCCCTTTCTCTCTAAGTTCAGCGTGTTTTTGAGTGTTGTGAGGAGAGAGAGTGCTGAAAACTAGGGTTTTGGTTTAGTTATGTTGGGCCAAGGGCCCACTTTGGGTCCGGTTGGCCCGGTTTGGCCCGTTCGGTCCAATCTTGGTCCGAATTCTATAAAATTGGTACCAAAATTCTCGTCTCAGTCTCCTCTATCACATTTAGCCATAAAAATCACATTTTAGGCTTTCTAGAATAAATTCTCATTTATGGGTTAATTAGCCGTTAATTAACCGGGTTTTACATTCTACCCACCTAATTGGGAATTTTGCCCACAAAATTCAAATGCAATTACCTGAGAATAAATGCGGATAGTCCGTTCGCATCTCCGACTCAAGTTCCCAAGTGTGTTCCTCAACACCGCCTCGACTCCATGCCACTTTGACTAATGAAACCTCTTTTCCACGCAACCGTTTGATGCTAGTATCATCAATTCTGACTGGAGACACTGGAAGCGTCAAATCTTCCCTTAACTGAACCGACTCAGGTTCTAACACATGGCTAGCATCAGGAGTGTACTTCCGAAGCTGCGACACGTGAAACACGTCGTGCAGGTTCGAAAGATAAGGTGGTAGAGCCATCCGATACGCCACCGGTCCAATCCTCTCTAGGATCTGAAATGGACCAATGTATCGAGGATTCAACTTCTTTGCCTTAATCGCCCTACCTACTCCTGTAGTCGGAGTAACCTTAAGGAAAACATGGTCTCCTTCCTCAAATTCTAAGGGCTTTCGCCTTTGATCGGCGTAACTCTTTTGACGACTCTGCGCCGTAAGCATCCTATCACGGATTTTCTTGACTTGTTCAGTAGTCTCAGCTATCATTTCTGGCCCCAACAAGCTTTTCTCTCCAGCTTCATACCAACATAGCGGAGATTGACATTTCCTCCCATACAAGGTCTCATACGGAGCCATTCCGATGCTCACATGATAACTATTATTGTATGCAAACTCCACCAATGGCATATACCGATCCCAACTCGCCGGTTGGTCCAAAACACAAGCTCTCAACATATCCTCTAGTGTTGGATCGTCCTCTCAGATTGACCGTCTGTTTGAGGATGGTAAGCCGTGCTCAAGCTTAATCGGGTCCCAAAAGCCTTCTGAAATACACCCCAAAACCTTGAAGTGAAACGAGGATCTCTATCAGAGATTATAGTAGCAGGTACACTGGTGGACGAAATTGTGATCACTTGTTATTTTGTTTATAAAGGATGTATATTCTTATGGCACTGTTTATTTTCTTCACAACTCCGTTCAACTAACCAGCAAGTGTACTGGGTCGTCCAAGTAATAACCTTACGTGAGTAAGGGTCGAATCCACAGAGATTGTTGGTATGAAGCAAGCTATGGTCACCTTGTAGATCTCAGTCAGGTGGATTAAACATGATACTTAATTAGATTCAAATAATAAAATAGAAATAATAAAAGGGATAGAATACTTATACAGATTCATTGGTAGGAATTTCAGATAAGCGGAATGGAGGTGCTGTAGAGCTCACGGACGCCTGCTCTCCTATTCCTTCTACTCAATCCTTCTTACTCCTTTCCATGGCAAGCTTTGTATAGGGGTTCACCATCAACTGTGGCTACTTTCAATCCTCTCGGGAAAATATCCTATGCGGCTGTCACTCGCACAGCTAACCAGTCTGGAGGCATCACCCATGGTTGATGGCTACATCCCATCCTCGCAGTGAAAGCTAATGCTCACGCACTCTGTCACAGTACGGCCAATCAGCGGTTGGTTCCCTCCCCTACTGGAATAGAATCCATTGATTCTTTTGCGTTGTCACTACGCCCAGCAGGTTACAAGTTTGAAGCACGTCACAGTCATTCATTACCGGAATCCTACTCGGACACCACAGACAAGGTAGACTTTCCGGATTCCCAGGATCCTACTCGGAACACCACAGACAAGGTTGGACTTTCCGGATCCTCATAAATGCCGCCATCTATCTAGCTTATACCACGAAGATTCTGTTTGGGAATCTAAGAGATACACATTCAAGCCTTGTTGCATGTAGAACGTAAGTGGTTGTCAATCACGCGCGCTCATAAGTGAGAATAATAATGAGGGTTATTTACTCATCACATTCATCATGTTCTTGGGTGCGAATGAATATCTTGGAATAAGAATAAGATAGAGACCGAATAAGAGAAAATAGAACTTCATTAATCTTTGAGGTACAGCAGAGCTCCACACCCTTAATCTATGGTGTGCAGAAACTCCACCGTTGAAAATACATAAGCATAAGGTTCAGGCATGGCCGAATGGCCAGCCCTCTCCTAACGTGATCAATGATCCCCTAAGATGAAGAATAAAACAAAACTGAGACCAAAGATGTCTAATACAATAGATAAATGTCCTATATATACTAGACTAGCTACTAGGGTTTACATGAGTAAGTAATTGATGCATAAATCCACTTCCGGGGCCCACTTGGTGTGTGCTTGGGCTGAGCTTGATCAATCCACGAGCTGAGGCATTTCTTGGCGTTGAACTTTGAGTTATGACGTGTTTTGGGCGTTCAACTCCGGATCATGACGTTTTTCTGGCGTTTAACTCCAGACAGCAGCATGAACTTGGCGTTTAACGCCAAGTTACGTCATCATTCTTCGAATAAAGCATGGACTATTATATATTGCTGGAAAGCCCTGGATGTCTACTTTCCAACGCCGTTGAGAGCGCGCCAATTGGAGTTCTGTAGCTCCAGAAAATCCATTTCGAGTGCAGGGAGGTCAGAATCCATCAGCATCAGCAGTCCTTTTGTCAGCCTTTTTCAGAGTTTTGCTCAAATCCCTCAATTTCAGTCAGAATTTACCTGAAATCACAGAAAATCACACAAACTCATAGTAAAGTCCAGAAATGTGAATTTAACATAAAAACTAAGGAAAACATCCCTAAAAGTAGCTCAAACTTACTAAAAACTACCTAAAAACAATGCCAAAAAACGTATAAATTATCCGCTCATCACAACACCAAACTTAAATTGTTGCTTGTCCCCAAGCAACTGAAAATCAAATAGGATAAAAAGAAGAGAATATACTATAAATTCAGAAATATCAATGAATATTAATTATAATTAAATGAGCGGGACTTGTAGCTTTTTGCTTCTGAACAGTTTTGGCATCTCACTTTTTCCTTTGTAGTTTAGAGTGATTGGTGTCTCTTAGGAACTTAGAATTTTGGATAGTGTTATTGATTTTCCTAGTTAAGCATGTTGATTCTTGAACACAGCTACTTATGAGTCTTGGCCGTGGCCCTAAGCATTTTGTTTTCCAGTATTACCACCGGATACATAAATGCCACAGACACATAGCTGGGTGAACCTTTTCAGATTGTGACTCAGCTTTGCTAGAGTCCCCAGTTAGTGGTGTCCAGAGCTCTTAAGCACACTCTTTTGCTTTGGATCACGACTTTAACCACTCAGTCTCAAGCTTTTCACTTGGACCTTCATGACACAAGCACATGGTTAGGGACAGCTTGATTTAGCCGCTTAGGCCTGGATTTTATTTCCTTGGGCCCTCCTATCCATTGATGCTCAAAGCCTTGAATCCTTTTTACCCTTGCCTTTTGGTTTTAAGGGCTTATTGGCTTTTTCTACTGCTCCTTCTTTTTTTTTTCTAATTTTTTAAATTTTTTTCGCCATTTTTTTTCTTTTTTTTCGCAAGCTTTTGCTATTGACTGCTTTTTCTTGCTTCAAGAATCAATTTCATGATTTTTCAGATCCTCAATAACATTTCTCTTTGTTCATCATTCTTTCAAGAGCCAACAATTTTAACATTCATAAACAACAAGATCAAAAGACATATGCACTGTTCAAGCATTCATTCAGAAAACAAAAAGTATTGTCACCACATCAATATAATTAAATTAAATTCAGTAATAATTTCGAAAATTATGTACTTCTTGTTCTTTTTAGTTAAAACATTTTTCTTTTAAGAGAGGTGAAGGACTAATGGATTTTATTTCATAGCTTTAAGGCATGGTTACACACTAATGATCATGAAAGAAAGACACAAAACATAGATAAACATAGTAATTAAAAACTGAAAACAGAAAGAAATAAAGAGCAAGGAATGAATCCACCTTTAGTGGCGTCTTCTTCTTGAAGGACCAATGATGTTCTTCAACTCTTCTATGTCTCTTCCTTGCCTTTGTTGCTCCTCCCTCATTGCTCTTTGATCTTCCCTTATTTCTTGGAGAATGATGGAGTGCTCATGATGTTCCACCCTTAATTGTTCAACATTATGGCTCAAGTCTTCTAAAGAGGTGCTGAGTTGCTCCCAATAGTTGTTGGGAGGAAAGTGCATTCCTTGAGGCATTTGTTGATGATGAACTTCCTCATGTTCTCCTTGAGGGTCGTGAGGAACTTCTCTTGTTTGCTCCATCTTTTTCTTGGTGATGGGCTTGTCTTCTTCAATGGAGACATCTCCTTCTATGATAACTCCAGCTGAGTAACATAGATGACATATAAGGTGGGGGAAGGCTAGCCGTGCCATGTATGAAGGCTTGTCAGCTATTTTGTAGAGTTCATTGGAGATGACTTCATGAACTTCCACCTCCTCTCCAATCATGATGCTATGAACCATGATGGCCCGATCCACAGTAACTTCAGATCGGTTGCTTGTAGGGATGATGGATCTTTGAATGAACTCCAACCATCCTCTAGCTACAGGCTTGAGGTCCAGTCTTCTTAGTTGGACTGGCTTGCCTTTGGAGTCTACTCTCCATTGGGCGCCTTCCACACATATGTCCATAAGGACTTGGTCCAACCTTTGGTTAAAGTTGACCTTCTTGTGAGGGGCGTTCATCACCTTGCATCATGGGTAAGTGAAACGCCAACCTCACATTTTCCGGACTGAAATCCAAGTATTTCCCCTAACCATTGTGAGATAATTCTTTGGGCTTGGGTTCATACCTTGGTCATGGTTCCTAGTGATGGAATTAGCATAGAACTCTTGAACCATCAATAATCCGACTTGTTGCATGGGTTGGCTAAGACTTCCCACCTCTCCTTTGGATTTCATGTCGGATTTCCGGATACTCATTCTTTTTGAGCTTGAAAGGGACCTCAGGGATCACATTCTTCTTTGCCACAACATCATAGAAGTGGTCTTGATGGCTTTTGGAGATAAATCTCTCCTTCTCCCATGACTCGGAAGTGGAAGCTTTTGCCTTCCCTTTTCCTTTTCTTGAGGAAACTCCGGTCTTGGGTGCCATTGATGGTGAATGAAAAATAAAAAGCTTAGGCTTTTTACCACACCAAACTTAAAATTTGCTTGTCCTCGAGCAAGAAAAGAAAAGAAGAGTAGAAGAAGAAGAAGAAAATATGGTAGAGAGGGAGAAGAGAGGGTTCGGCTATGTAGGAGAATGTGGGGTTGTGTTGTGGGAAAATGAAGGGGAATTGAAGGGTATTTATAGGGAGGGGGGAGGTATAGGTTCGGCCATTTTGGGTGGGAAGGGTGGGAAATTGATTTGAATTTATGAGGGTAGGTGGGGTTATGGGGAAGAGGAGGTTGATGTGAATGGTGAATGGGTTACTTGGGAAGAGGAGTTGAGGTGATTGGTGATGGGTGTTGGGAAGGGTGACATGGAGAATGAGATTTGGATTAGGAGAGTGTGATTAGGATTAAAGAAATGTGGTAGGTGGGGATCCTGTGGGGTCCACAGATCCTGAGGTGAGGATCCTGTGGGGTCCACAGATCCTGAGGTGAAAAGAAATACCATTCCTTCACCCTATAGGCATGTAACATGCCTTCATGCAACATTCTGGCGTTCAAACGCCCATTTGTGCATGTTCTGGGCGTTCAACGCCCATGTAATGCATGTTTCTGGCGTTGAACGCCAGTTTCATGCTTGTTTCTGGCGTTCAGCGCCAGATTGTCCTCTGTGTGCGCATCCTGGCGTTTAACGCCAGGTTGTTGCTTGTTTTGGGCGTTCAGCGCCAGAATGGTGCTCTGTTCTGGCATTGAATGCCAGATAGATGCACCTTACTGGCGTTGAACGCCAGCCTGTGCTGCCTCCAGGGTGAAAAATTTTTTTTTCTTCTGTTTTTGACTCTGTTTTTAATTTTTTTGATTTTTTTCGTGACTCCTCATGATCATGTACCTAATTAAACATAAAAATAACAAAGAAAAACAAATAAATAAAATTAGATAAATAAAATTGGGTTGCTCCCAACAAGCGCTTCTTAGTGTCAATAGCTTGACAGTGGCTCTCATGGAGCCACAAGGTGATCAGGTCAACTTAAGTGTGGTATTCCCAACACCAAACTTAGAGTTTGGATATGGGTTTGGACACCAAACTTAGAGTTTGGTTGTGGCTTCACAACACCAAACTTAGAGTTTGACTGTGTGGGCTCTTCTTGACTCTGAACTGAGAGAAGCTCTTCATGCTTACTCTCTTTGTCACAGAGGGATGGCATGTGCCTGAAACACAAGGTAGTCCCCATTCAATTGAAGGACTAACTCACCTCTGTTGACATCTATCACAGCTCCTGCTGTGGCTAGGAAAGGTCTTCCTAGGATGATGCTTCATCATCTTCCTTCCTAGTGTCTAGGATTATGAAATCAGTAGGGATGTAAAGGCCTTCAACCCTTACTAGCACGTCCTCTACTATTCCATAAGCTTGTCTTATGGACTTATCTGCCAATTGTAATGAGAACAAGGCAGGTGTACCTCAATGATTCCCAGCTTCTCCATTACAGAGAGTGGCATAAGATTTATCCCTGACCCCAGATCACATAGAGCTTTTTCAAAGCTCATGGTGCCAATGGTGCAAGGTATTAAGAACTTGCCAGGATCTCGTTTCTTTTGAGGTAGAGTTCTCTGAATCCAAGTATCTAGTTCACTAATGAGCAAGGGAGGTTCACTTTCCCAGGGTCTCATTACCAACAGCTTGGCATTCAGCTTCATGATAGCTCCTAAGTATTGAGCAGCTTGCTCTCCAGTCACATCTTCATTCTCTTCAGAGGATGAATATTCTTCAGAGCTCATGAATGGCAGAAGGAGATTAAAGGAATCTCTATGGTCTCTAGAGAGCCTCATATTCCTCAGGATCCTTAATAGGAAACTCCTTCTTGCTTGAGGAACGTCCAGGAGGTCTTCCTCACTGGGATTTTCGTCCTCCTCCTCCTTGGTGCATTCGGCCATTTTGATTAAATCAATGGCCTTGCACTCCTCCTTTTGGATTTTCTTCTGTATTGCTTGGGAGAGTACTGGGAGGAGTGTCAATGACTTTCTTACTCAGCTGGCCCACTTGTGCCTCCAGATTTCTAATGGAGGATCTTGTTTCATTCATGAAACTGAAAGTGGCTTTTGAGATCAGAGACTATATTGGCTAAATTAGAATTGTTTGTTCAGAATTCTCTGTCTGTTGCTGAGAAGATGATGGATATGGCTTGCTATTGCCCAGCCTATTACGTCCACCATTGTTAAAGCCTTGTTGAGGCTTTTGTTGATCCTTCCAGGAGAAATTTGGATGATTTCTCCATGATGAGTTATAGGTGTTCCCATAAGTTCACCTAAGTAATTAACCTCTGCCATGGCAGGGTTCTCAGGATCATAAGCTTCTTCAGAAGCTGCCTCTCTAGTACTATTGGATGCATGTTGCAATCCATTCAGATTTTGAGAGATCATGTTGACCTGTTGAGTCAACATTTTGTTCTGAGCCAAATGGCATTCAGAGCATCAATTTCAAGAACTCCTTTCTTCTGAGGTATCCCATTATTCACGGAATTCCTCTCAGAGGTGTACATAAACTGGTTGTTTGCAACCATGTCAATGAGTTCTTGAGCCTCTTCAGGCGTTTTCTTCAGGTGAATGGATCCACCTGCAGAATGATCCAATGACATTTTCGAAAATTCAGAGAGACCATAATAGAATATATCTAATATGGTCCATTCTGAAAACATGTCAGATGGACATCTCTTGGTCAGCTGCTTGTATCTTTCCCAAGCTTCATAGAGGGATTCACCATCTTTTTGTTTAAAGGTTTGAACATCCACTCTCAGCTTGCTCAGCTTTTGAGGAGGAAAGAACTTATCTAAGAATGCAGTGACAAGCTTATCCCATGAGTCCAGGCTATCCTTGGGTTGTGAATCCAACCATACTCTAGCTCTGTCTCTTACAGCAAAAGGGAAAAGCAAGAGTCTGTAGACTTCAGGATTAACTCCATTTGTCTTTACAGTGTCACAGATCTGCAAAAACTCAGTTAAAAACTGATAAGGATCTTCAGATGGAAGTCCATAAAACTTGCAGTTTTGTTGCATTAAAGCAACTAGTTGAGGCTTAAGCTCAAAGTTATTGGCTCCAATGGCAGGAATGGAGATGCTTCTTCCATCAAATTTAGACGTTGGTTTTGTGAAGTCACCAAGCATTCTCCTTGCATTATTATTATTATTTTCTGCCATCTCTTTCTCTTGTTCAAATTTTCTAGAAGGTCTCTTCTGGATTGTTGTAATTTAGCTTCTTTTAATTTTCTCTTCAGAGTCCTTTCAGGTTCTGGATCAATTTCAACAAGAGTGCCTTATCCCTGTTCCTGCTCATATGAAAGAGAAGAAACAAGAAAAGAAAAAGGAATTCTCTATGTCACAGTATAGAGATTCCTTTATGTTAGTAGAAGAAGAAAGGGGTAAAGAAGAGGGGGAGACAAAGAATGTAATGTAATGGAAGAAACACAACTGTGAGGATGGCAGAGATGTGAGATGAGATGTTAGGATATGAATGAAGAGAGGTGAAGAGAAGTGTTAGTAATTAAATAATAAAATAGAAGAAGAAAAGAGAAGGGAATTTTCGAAATTAATTTTAAAAAAAAGGGGTTAGTGATTTTCGAAAATTAGAGATAAAATGTAATTAAAATTAAACATGAAACAATTAATTAATTAAAAAGAATTTTTGAAAAAGGGAGAGATATTTTCGAAAATAGAAGAGAGAAAAGTAGTTAGGTGGTTTTGAAAAAGATAAGAAACAAACAAGAAGTTAGTTAGTTGATTGAAAAAGATTTGAAATCAAATTTGAAAAAGATAAGAAGATAGTAAGTTAGATAAGATATTTTTGAAATCAAATTTTGAAAAAGATAAAATTTTTTTGAAAAAGATCAAATAAAAGATAAAAAGATTTAATTCAAAAATTTTGAAATTATTCACTTCACTAACAGAAACTACAAGATAAGATTAGAAATTAAAGATTGAACCTTTCTTAACAAGAAAGTAACAAACTTCAAATTTTTGAACCAATCACATTAATTATTAGTGAATTTTCGAAAAATTACATGTAAAGATAAGAAAAAGATTTTGAAAATATTTTGAAAAAAATTTTTGAAATTTTCGAAAAATAGAAAAAAATGAAAAAGATATGATTTTTGAAAAAGATTTTGAAAAGATAAGATTTTTAAAATTGAAATTTTGACTTGACTTGTAAGAAACAACTAATTTTGAAAATTTTTGACCAAGTCAATCCCAAAATTTCGAAATTTTGAGAGAAATAAGGAGAAGATATTTTTTTTGATTTTTGAATTTTTGATTATGAAAGAGAAAAACAACAAAAATACTTTATGCAAGAAATTTTTGGATCAAAACAATGAATGCATGCAAGAATGCTATGAATGTCAAGATGAACACCAAGAACACTTTGAAGATCATGATGAACATCAAGAACATATTTTTGAAAAAATTTTGATGCAAAGAAAACATGCAAGACACCAAACTTAGAAATCTTTAATGCATGAAAAATATGAATGCAAAGATGCACATGAAAAACAAGAAAAGACACAAAACAAGAAATCATCAAGATCAAACAAGAGGACTTATCAAGAACAACTTGAAGATCATGAAGAACACTATGAATGCATGGGATTTTCGAAAAATGCAAGAAAAAAATTTTTAAAGCATGCAATTGACACCAAACTTAAAAATTGACTCAAGACTCAAACAAGAAACACAAAATATTTTTGATTTTTTTATTATTTTCTAATTTTTTTGGATTATAATGTTAGAAAAAAAAACGAAAAATAAAAAGAAAAATTTTGAAAAAGATTTTTGAAAGGAAAATTACCCAATCTGAGCAACAAGATGAACCGTCAGTTGTCCATACTCGAACAATCCCCGGCAACGGCGCCAAAAACTTGGTGTTGTTGCCGGATTAAAAACTTGGCACCATTGTGGGTTGGAAACAATTGTTTGAATTGTTGTTCAAAATTGATTGTTCCCCGGCAACGGCGCCAAAAACTTGGTGGACGAAATTGTGATCACTTGTTATTTTGTTTATAAAGGATGTATATTCTTATGGCACTGTTTATTTTCTTCACAACTCCGTTCAACTAACCAGCAAGTGTACTGGGTCGTCCAAGTAATAACCTTACGTGAGTAAGGGTCGAATCCACAGAGATTGTTGGTATGAAGCAAGCTATGGTCACCTTGTAGATCTCAGTCAGGTGGATTAAACATGATACTTAATTAGATTCAAATAATAAAATAGAAATAATAAAAGGGATAGAATACTTATACAGATTCATTGGTAGGAATTTCAGATAAGCGGAATGGAGGTGCTGTAGAGCTCACGGACGCCTGCTCTCCTATTCCTTCTACTCCTCTTTACTCCTTTCCATGACAAGCTTTGTATAGGGGTTCACCATCAACTGTGGCTACTTTCAATCCTCTCGGGGAAATATCCTATGCGGCTGTCACTCGCACAGCTAACCAGTCTGGAGGCATCACCCATGGTTGATGGCTACATCCCATCCTCGCAGTGAAAGCTAATGCTCACGCACTCTGTCACAGTACGGCCAATCACCGGTTGGTTCCCTCCCCTACTGGAATAGAATCCATTGATTCTTTTGCGTTGTCACTATGCCCAGCAGGTTACAAGTTTGAAGCACGTCACAGTCATTCATTACCGGAATCCTACTCGGACACCACAGACAAGGTAGACTTTCCGGATTCCCAGGATCCTACTCGGAACACCACAGACAAGGTTGGACTTTCCGGATCCTCATAAATGCCGCCATCTATCTAGCTTATACCACGAAGATTCTGTTTGGGAATCTAAGAGATACACATTCAAGCCTTGTTGCATGTAAAACGTAAGTGGTTGTCAATCACGCGCGCTCATAAGTGAGAATAATAATGAGGGTTATTTACTCATCACATTCATCATGTTCTTGGGTGCGAATGAATATCTTGGAATAAGAATAAGATAGAGACCGAATAAGAGAAAATAGAACTTCATTAATCTTTGAGGTACAGCAGAGCTCCACACCCTTAATCTATGGTGTGCAGAAACTCCACCGTTGAAATATATAGCATAAGGTTCAGGCATGGCCGAATGGCCAGCCCTCTCCTAACGTGATCAATGATCCCTAAGATGAAGAATAAAACAAAACTGAGACCAAAGATGTCTACAATAGATAAATGTCCTATATATACTAGACTAGCTACTAGGGTTTACATGAGTAAGTAATTGATGCATAAATCCACTTCCGGGGCCCACTTGGTGTGTGCTTGGGCTGAGCTTGATCAATCCACGAGCTGAGGCATTTCTTGGCATTGAACTTTGAGTTATGACGTGTTTTGGGCGTTCAACTCCGGATCATGACGTTTTTCTGGCGTTTAACTCCAGACAGCAGCATGAACTTGGCGTTTAACGCCATGTTACGTCGTCATTCTTCGAATAAAGCATGGACTATTATATATTGCTGGAAAGCCCTGGATGTCTACTTTCCAAAGCCGTTGAGAGCGCGCCAATTGGAGTTCTGTAGCTCCAGAAAATCCATTTCGAGTGCAGGGAGGTCAGAATCCATCAGCATCAGCAGTCCTTTTGTCAGCCTTTTTCAGAGTTTTGCTCAAATCCCTCAATTTCAGTCAGAATTTACCTGAAATCACAAAAAATCACACAAACTCATAGTAAAGTCCAGAAATGTGAATTTAACATAAAAACTAAGGAAAACATCCCTAAAAGTAGCTCAAACTTACTAAAAACTACCTAAAAACAATGCCAAAAAGCGTATAAATTATCCGCTCATCATACACCATGAAGTCTCACAATCTCCTTTATGTATAACCGTGCTAGCTCCTTAAGGGTGTAAGTCATACGAATGGGCAAAAAGTGAGCTGACTTCGTCAGTCAGTCCACAATCACCCAAATAGCATCAAAACCAGCCCTAGTCCTTGACAATCCTGACACAAAGTCCATTGCAATACTTTCCCACTTCCATTGTGGAATCTCTAAAGGTTGCAACATACCGGCAGGCTTTTGATGTTCAATCTTTACCTTTTGACAAGTTAAGCACTTTGAAACATATTCCGCCACATCATTCTTCATACCCGGCCACCAAAACATCGCCTTTAAATCATGGTACATCTTAGTACTTCCCGGGTGAATGGAGAATCCACTTTTGTGTGCCTCCTTTAAAATATCTTGCCTCAAAGTGCCAACATCCGGCACAATGATCCTACCCTTGAATCTCCATAACCCATCTTTTTCTTCCGATACTCTTCACTGTTTTCCTTGTTCAATGGCCGGTAACACTTTCCATAACGCTTCATCATCTTGATGAGCCTTTAGGAGTTCGAACTTAAAGTCACTTGAGATTTCTAATCGGCTCAAACATAAAGTTCCGGATACTTCTCGAGCACCAATTTTAAGACTCTCGAATCCCTTGAGCAACTTCTCCTCTTGAAGCATCATCCAAGCCGCATATAATGATTTCCGACTCAACGCATCCGCCACTACGTTTGCCTTTCCCGGATGGTAATGCAACTCGAAGTCGTAGTCCTTCAACAATTCCATCCACCTTCTCTGCCTCATATTAAGCTCTTTCTGATAAAAGAGATACTTCAAGCTTTTATGATCAGAGAAAACTTAGAACTTAACCCCATAGAGATAATGCCTCCACACCTTCAAGGCAAACACAACTGCAGCGAGTTCCAAATCGTGCGTAGGGTAACTAACTTCATGAGGTCTCAACTGTCGTGAGGCATACGCCACCACATTATGGTGCTGCATCAGCACGCACCCTAAACCCTTTAATGAGGCATCACAATACACCTCAAAAGGCTCGTTCGGCTCGGGTAACACTAACACAGGAGCAGTGGTCAACTTTTTCTTCAATGTTTGAAAGCTCTCCTCGCACTCAGGGGTCCAAACAAACGGAGTGTCTTTGCGGGTTAACTTTGTCATGGGCAAAGCTATCTATGAAAAGCCCTTGATAAATCTTCGGTAATAGCCAGCTAAGCCCAGAAAACTCCTTAGCTCCGTTACGGTAGTTGGTTGTTTCCAATCCATCACCGCCTCCACCTTAGTTGGATCTACTGCTATTCCCTTCTTACTCACCACATGGCCCAAAAACTTCACCTCACTCTTCCAAAATTCACACTTAGACAGTTTTGCATAGAGTTTCTTCTCCTTCAGAATCTGCAACACGGTCTTCAAGTGTTCCGCATGCTCTTCTTCAGTCTTGGAATAAATTAGTATGTCATCAATGAAGACAACAACGAATTTATCCAGAAACGGACGGAAAACTCTATTCATGTAATCCATGAATACCGCAGGAGCGTTTTTCAACCCAAAGGACATCACAGTGTACTCGTAATGACCATAACGAGTCCTGAAAGCGGTCTTAGGGATATCCTCGCCCCTCACCCTTATCTGGTGATAACCGGATCGCAAATCAATCTTGGAGAAAACTCCAGCTCCTTGTAACTGATCCATGAGATCATCAATTCTCGGCAATGGGTACTTATTCTTTATTGTAACCTTGTTCAACTGCCTGTAATCCACACAGAGCCGTATACTCCCATCTTTCTTCTTCACCAGCAACACTGGAGCACCCCATGGAGAGACACTTGGCCGTATAAAATTCTTTCCCAACAAATCCTCTAACTGAGACTTTAGCTCGTTCATCTCTAGCGGTGACATCCTATAAGGAGCACACTTGAGATTGGTCCCGCCCCGGGCACCAACTCAATAGCAAACTCAACCTCTCGGTTAGGTGGAAACTCATCAATATCATCGGGAAACACTTCCGAAAACTCACACACAACCGGAATCTGCTCCAACCTTTGATCATCACCTGAAACGCCCGCGGTTAACAACATGATACCCTGACATTCGATTCCAGAACAGTTCACCATCATCGAATTCAAGTAATAATTATTCACCACGACCGGCCCTTCTGTACCTTCCGGCATAAAGTACACCGACTTTGTAGAACAATCAAGCAGGACATGGTTCTTAGATAACCAGTCCAATCCCAAGATAAGATCAAGACCGATCATCGGTAAGCAGACTAAATTATGAACAAAATCACGCTACTTGAACCTAAAGGAAACTTCCGGGCATCCTAGCCTAGTTACCGTGGCTTCATGGGTAGCATTGTACACTCTTAGATCATAACCTAAGGTTACAACCTTCAAGCCTAACTCATGGGCTTTCTCAAATGCAATGAATGAATGTGATGCTCCCGAATCAAATAAAGCATTTAAAGTTTGACCAGCCATTTCACAGTTACCTCGAATAAGTGTCTCGGATCCCTCAGCTCCTACAGCTGAAGTGGTGAACACCCGACCAGTCTGTTGTGCCTTCCCAGCACCTTGTTTCTGCCTCTCCGGATAACTTGCGGCTTTATGCCCCGCTTTACCACAATTGTAGCACAAACCCCATCCGGCCTTGCATGTGCTCCGGATGGTGACTCCCACACCTAGCACAAGCTTGATCATTCTGAGGCTGCTTCCCAAACTTCCTTCTTTGGGAGTTGTTGTTGTTGGGCCTCCTGAAAGAGCCTCCCCTCTTGAAAGACGGACCTCTAGGTGCAAAGCTCTTCCCTCGGTTCTGTGGAAATGAACCTTTGTGACTCTCTTTCTCAGCGGTTGCCCTTTTCACACACTCTTCAGCAACCCTACACTTGTTCACTAATTCGGAGAAGGTCCTAATCTCCATTGGTCCCACTGAACTGAAGATATCACTCCGGAGTCCTCCTTCATACTTAACACACTTCCATTCCTCATATTCCATCGGAGTCCCTTGGCACATACGAGAGAACCTGAACAGCTCCTCAAACTTGTCAGTATACTCTGATATGGACATAGTACCCTGCTTCAGCTGTAACAATTCAAGTTCCTTAGCCGTCCTAGCAGAAGTCGGAAAGTACTTCTTATAGAACTCTTCTTGAAAGACATTCCAGGTGATATAGTCATCACCCTGCTGCAGAAGACGTCGAATGCCTTGCCACCAGTGCGACGCTTCACCTGTGAGCATATAGGTGGCAAACTCGACACGCTGTCCTTCAGGTACCACTTGTGCTTGTAGTGCTCGCTCTATAGCCTGAAACCATGTATCAGCCTCAGTCGGGCTAGTAGTTCCCTTGAACTTAGGCGGATTAACCTTCAAAAAGTTTGCCAGTCATCGGGCCTTGAACTCCACCTCCATCATTACCATGTTCATCTGTTGACCAAGAGCCTCAGCAGTGGCTTGCATAGCAGCAGCCATGTTCTCCAACGCAGCATAAAGTTCACCGGGTCATTAGGGTTATTCTCCGGTGCACGAGCATTCGTACGACCTCTCGCACTACCTCTACCGCGTCCACGAGGCGCCATCTGGTTCCTATACACACCCAACAATCGATATTAAGTTGATCAGTCTCAATATCGGGAGTCTAGTGCTTCAAAGTCCCAAATGCATGCTCATGAATGTTTATGCCAATTATATCAAGCAGATATACTAATAGCACATAACACACACACAGAGAATGCACAGAAGCATAGTCAGTCCATCCCTCAGGCTCTACAGGAACGAACTGCTCTGATACCATAATGTAACACCCTACCATACAGAGCCTTATGCTTAAGTCATAATTCAGAGATGACAAGGTATTACGACCTCTAAAATAAAAATTTAGTACGTATAGTAGTATGAATGATTGATTATAACTAGGAGCCTTTGTAGAAAAAGGGGTAAGCAAAAACCGCAACTCAAAAGCGCATCACTCCGATCGATAACGTAACGAACAAGGATAAACCAACGCGAGATTATATATATACAAAGGAGTGTCAAAAACAGGAATATCAAGACTCAAGATCCGGCTGCGAAGATAACCGGTCCGAGCATAGCAATATATACATATGATAAAATAAGGAAAACCCCAAAGGAAACCCAAAGGGACACAAATACATAAAACCTATTCTCCAAAATCTCCCATAAGAGGAGTCATCACAGTTTGTATTATTTAATGGAGATAAAAGCATCTAAGCAAAGCGCATAAACTAAAACATAGTCCCCAAGAACAGGAATCTTCGCAAATCTAGAAGTCTCCAGCATGCCTCAGCGGGAAACCACACGTCCTGCATCTGAAAACCACAAAATCCGCATGGGTGAGAACCAGAGGTCCCAGCATGGTAACAGCTTCCACATATATAATACATAATAATAGAGGAAAGCCAAAGGCAATCCTAGAACTTCCTCCAGATAATATCAAGCTTATAAAACAAGCTAAACCGTATAAGGGTATCTGACTAAAGATTCTTCAGTCTCTAACTACTTCCCTTTCCAATTTCTTCAAACTTCCCAACCACCAGCAGGAGTATATTATAGCAAACACAGTTATATCAGACAAAGAATATACAAGTAGGAGCAGTT
Organism: Arachis stenosperma; assembly: GCF_014773155.1. Lineage (NCBI taxonomy): Eukaryota > Viridiplantae > Streptophyta > Magnoliopsida > Fabales > Fabaceae > Arachis > Arachis stenosperma. The sequence goes on from NC_080385.1 coordinate 138,515,508, forward strand.
AAGACATTTAGACAATTAGCAAATAATATGCAGTCAAATAGGCAATCTCAAACAATTACATAGTATGCATGATGAATGCCTGTCCCTAGTGGCTGATGATATCATCTTGTCGGTTATAGAGCCAACCCGACAAGTCCTGGTCGCTAACCATTGGAGTCCTCTGTCGCGCATCCCCAACTCGAGTTATACTCGTTATAAACTTGATCATAAACATGATCCATATCCATCACCCTCACTGGTGAATATTTCGGGGGCGAGCTCATCCGAGTCTTTCACAGTGCCCGGCCACTTACGACATAGGGTCAACAGAGTCTCGAGCCTCCACCTGGGGCACGTGGTGGCTAGCCACTGCTTCCTCCAGGGATCTCGTGCCTCTGATAGTGGAAGTGCAAATCTCAATTATCAATAATTCAGCATAAACATGCATGAATTCTCATCCATGGATCAACATCCATATCAGCATCCGGCTCACGGTTCAGTCCAGAACCAGCCATATTCATATCACACAGCCTTTCCGGCTCACGGTTAAATCCATAACCAGCTATCCGGCTCACGGTTAAATCCATAACCAGCCATTTCATTAACAATTATAGCCTTTCGGCCCATGGCATAACAAGCACTTCCACCACCATCCTCGCATCACAAAATCATCTTGATCCTCATTGATCATTCATCTTTCCCTTGCTTCACTGCAAGTTACCTCATTCACTAGCCCCCTTTTAATAGCTAGGCATGTCATAATGATTTAAGACATAAATGGTGAGATCGGAGGCTTAGAAGTATGAATTTGGCTTTTAAAACTCAAAAATCAACTTTGGGATGAAAACAGGGCCACGCGTACACGCACTCCACGCGCACGCGTGGATGGCCTCAAAAACTCATCGACGCGCAAGCGTCATGCACGCTAACGCGTGGATTACAAATTTGCCAATCGACGCGCACGTGTCAACCACGCGTACGCGCGGGTGTTCTCGTGCCCCAGGCACAACACTGGCACAATTCTGGCATAACTCTCTGGAAAATGGCTGGGCATTGGGTGCAGCACCATCGGCGCGCCCGCGCACACCACGCGCACGCGTGGATGACGTTTTCTGGAAGATCGGTGCGTACGCGCCAAGTGCGCCCACGCGCAAGGGGTCATTCTGCTAAAAATTTTCTAAGTTAAAAGCTGCAGAATTCACAGATTTAAACCCCGATCTTCCAACGGACATAACTTCTCATTTAAATCGTTTTCACCCGTTCTTCGAACGGCATGGACATCCGGATCCAATTTTCATTTCTAAACAGATTGGTACAAAACGGAGATCCGTAGTCCAAGTTATGTCCCACCAAAGTGTGCCCAAAAACCATATTTTCATACAAAACCACAAAGTGCCATTTTCAAAACAAGCCATTTCTAACTCTTTTCAAAACCAATCAAAACATGCCAAGTTCATCTCTTTTCTTTGAAATCAATCAAAATATATCAAATTCAACATCAAGCCTCCTCAACTCACACATTGACACATTACCACAATTTACCACAATCACTATCTCATCATTTTACCCCACTTCACCCAAGTGGCTCAAACTCAAACACATTGACATATCATATACTATTCCTCATGCCAATTCTCAACAACACCAATTCCAATAAATCATTATTGTACATAATCAACATCATACTCACCATCAACATGGTTCAATCCACAATTCAACCATAACCAATCATCAAGCATATATCACAACATGCATATTTCTTATACATCATACCACCAAGGCATCAATAATCATCACCACATATATGATCACATCATATATCTCAATCATTCAACAACATCAACAATTCAATGCCTATCTTAGGGCCTCTAGCCTAAGTATTTCCTACCACATTACATATTAGATACGGGAAACCGAAACCATACCTTAGCCGATTCTCCCAAGCTCCCCCGGAGCACTTCCAAACCACTTATCCACAAGCTCTCAAGGCCTCAACACCTCCAAGAACAGATTTTTCACCACCAAACCCTTTCCAAGCTTTTCAAAGTCACCAATCAAGCTCCAATATCCACACATACACAACCTAAGCCACAACCATCATACCCATACACAACATCTCAAAATCCAAACATCATAAAATCACAAATTACACTAGGGTTGAGAGTCTTACCACACCCAAGGTCCAAGGAGACAAGATTAACCTTCTCCTTCAAGAGAGTTGGGTCCTATAACATCAAAGAACCCAAAATCTCAACATTTTACCCATGAAACTCGAAAATAAGGGCTGGAATTTCGAACAGAAACACGTAGCTTACCTCAAGATTAATTGTATGGGTTTTGTAGAGCTCTCCGCGGTGAACGCGTGGCCGCAAACGGAGCGACAATCGGAGCTCTAGATCAAAAGTTATGGTGATTTGAAGATCAACCAAGGGAGAGAACTTGAGAGAGTGTTCTTCCTCCCTTTCTCTCTAAGTTCAGCGTGTTTTTGAGTGTGAGGAGAGAGAGTGCTGAAAACTAGAGTTTTGGTTTAGTTATGTTGGGCCAAGGGCCCACTTTGGGTCCGGTTGGCCCGGTTTGGCCCGTTCGGTCCAATCTTGGTCCGAATTCTATAAAATTGGTACCAAAATTCTCGTCTCAGTCTCCTCTATCACATTTAGCCATAAAAATCACATTTTAGGCTTTCTAGAATAAATTCTCATTTATGGGTTAATTAGCCGTTAATTAACCGGGTTTTACACGTAGCCCCATTGTATACCATAGCTACTTTTTATAAGCGTAGCCTTAGGTCCCTCTTTTTTTTTTGGTATACTATAGCTACTGTATATAAGTGTAGCCTTAGGTCTCGTTTTTTTTTTCTGTATACTATAGCTACTGTATATAAGTGTAGCCTTAGGTCTCATTTTTTTTTCTATATTATAGCTACTGTACATATAAGTGTAGCCTTAGGTCTTTTTTTTCTGTATATATATATATATATATATATATATCTAATAATTATTAATACAACATAATAGTTAATATGATTACATGTATAAATGAATTGAATATTACAAAATAAAAATAAATACATAATTATACTAAATAATTTCTTTATATAATAAAAATTGTCTCAAAACAAAATATATTTATAACATTGATCCAAAAGTACTAGAATGAAATTAACTGTAAAAATTCATACAACTCAAATTAAAGTAAGCATAGCCATATCAAAACCATAATATCACTTAGCCAATAAAGGTATCTTCTAATAAAAATCATTAGTCAACCATACATGTAAAGATTCTAAATAGCACTCTATCTTAGCCAATAAACCACAATAATAGTCAGCTTAATCTTCATTGCTTAATCTTCATTGTTATCCTGCATAATTATATAGATAAGTAGTTAAAAAATATTCATAATGACATTCGTAATTATAAAAATTAAATGGAACACGTAGTCATAGTAAGCCAAGAAAGCATATATACTAAAAAAAATAACATGGTCACGGCAGAAGAGGTGAATTCAAGGAATTATGTATTATCTTGTTTCATTCAAACTATGAAAATTTACTGGTGTTTCTTCCTTCCATTTCCTTTAACACAATCCTGATATGTCCCTATAGCATTTTTCATGCACTAATTAACCAGACTTTCACACTTAAATTAGATATAGGGACAAATTCATATGTACCAAGTGCACAAAATCAAAGATACAACCACCAGAATTACACAAACAAATTTCAGCCATAGCAATACAACTTTAGTGTTAATAAAGCCAACAAACATTTTCAGCCATAGCAATTAATGTAAATGCAAGTGAAAACTATGGAATAAGGAATAGATAAGGACATACCACATCTAAGTTCGGAAAATGTGTTGATCCATGGCCGCTATTCGCATCAATAGGAGATTGTTGGGCGTCTTGTAATAAAGCTTCTAGTTCTTCTGGCCTCATTCCAGGTTCCGATCGCTGCAGTAATAACTTGATCATATTTCGCAACCCATGAATCTCTTCGTCTTGTTTTTGCTGTTTGGCCTCTTGTTTTTGCTGTTGGGCCTCCATGTGTCGAAGTTTATCCTTCAGACTGGATACTTCCTCTTTGTGCTGATTCTTGATTTCATTAATTTCAACATATTTTTTTAAATCAGTCTTTGTCACAGATCTTCCATACAACCTTATCCGACCTGGTTGTTCTTTCCCGAATAAGGCCTCAAATGCTTCCTCTTCTGTTTCACCAGCAGCTTGGCGGTGTTGGAAGTCTTCCTGCATAGAAGAAACATTTAAAATTGAGTTAGTTACCGTATCCTAAATTTGAAATGTAATTATGAATGATTTAATGAACTCTTACAACAGCCATTTGTGTTTCCTCATCCACTTCTTTCCTCTTCCGACTTGTTCGGGTAGCAATGAACATCTCAAACCTTTTTGGTTCCTCCTTTGTTTCCTTTGTTGCTCGCTGCAAAATAAGATCATACTTCGATATCTTCCTTCAATTTATGCAAATATAAATTCTAATAAATATAAATATACTATTTACCATAGCCACTCGTACTCTTCCGAAATTGATAGGCCCCATGCGATGTGGAAACTTCACATTTTCCTTGTGTTGCTTGTTCCTTTAACTTATTGACTGGAAGTGAATAAAAAGTTAGCATACAGTTACTAAAACGTGCAGCATAATGAGTTAGGAAAATCTACTAGCAAAGCTGTATTATTAAGCTAAATCACTGAACAATACCCAAAAGCAAGCATAAAAGATCTATTTATAATACATTGGAGCACCTGTTCAGTTTTTTCACAATTGTAAAAATTCAGACTTCACATGATCAAATAAATTTTATAACCGAAAAAATCCAATCACATTTTTCATGATTTCCACTTCCTTCTTAGCTTTATACTTCCATTTTAGTATTCCAATTGCAAAAGGCAATGACATCTCGTGTAAAATATGCTTACTCAAATCCCTCATCATTCAATCAATTAATTCCAGTGACCTATAAGTCAATCCAGTAAAAACTAAATTCAGATGTGATTTTCATGAGAAAATATATTGTTCAAATTAAATTAAAAAAATAACTTGGCAGAAAGTGTTATATCACATTGAAAAATAGAACTTGATAGATGACTATACAAAGGTTTTCAACCACAACTATTTACAGAAGCAACCAAAACCTATGGGTTATTCAATTTTTTCAAATAGTCCACACCATAATTAGTGTTATATCAGTTGCATCCTATGTAGAACTGTATCAAATTTAGAACTGTTTCCAGATTGAAAGCTTAAAGAATCTTAAAGAATCAGGGTTGAGTTTGACGATTCGATGAATTTAGATGAACAGTCGAGTTTTACACGAAACTCAAGACTCAAGAGCATATATGTTCATAGATACAGTGAACAAAATTTATACATAATTTCTTAACATATTAAAGTAAGAAAGACTCAAATTTTATATATAACTTCAGTGGGAAGGGAAAGAAAGAAAGAAAGAGGAAAAAAATCAATCTCAAACTTGAAAAATGAAGTATGAAACAGAATAGAACCCCACTTCCAAATCAGAAGACATCAGTTGCAGAAAAATTACAAAAGTAAATTCAAGGGGAAAAGCTATTCTGCAATAAGAGATTATGTGTAAGAACTAAAAAGCTAGCTACTCAGATCCTTCATTTGCCAAATTGCTCTTTCAATAGTCAAATAGTTTCACATGAAAAGTCGACATATATAGTCTTTTACCTGGATTAGAGGATGACTCCAATAATAGATCAATTTTATGAAACCACTTTCTGGTACTTGTGGGGGTCGATTCTTCACCATATCTTCAATATTATCATAGGGAACGAAGTGCTTTTGCTTAATCTTTCGTTTGAACCGCTTCCAAGCATCTCGAATCGCTTGTATTACCCACTTTTCTCCACTGTCTGGGAGGAAAAACTTGGTCTGCATGATTATAGGTAATTGTTATATACTCTTGTGCTGAATAAAAAAACTGAAATCAATAATTATCAAGTGTCTTACGTTAACATAGTCCCACATGAACTTTTTAGCTTTAGGAGGAACAGCATGCCAACTAGTGTACAAAAGACTAACGAATCTTTTATTTCTACCAATAGTGCCAACAAAACTAGTTAAATTAGAAACACTTTGGTCGGTTGGTCCTACGGGCTGTCCAAGATCAAAAGTGATTTCTTCTTGCTGTTCCATAGTCCTTGCATAAATCTCCTTGCAAGTTGTTTTTCCACGGGTTTTCTTCTTCTTTGGCTCTCCTAGTTTCATTCATTGGTCAACATCAGATTATGCTTAATTAACTCGAGCTCAACAAGCATATAAAGCAAACAAGTACACAAATATAAAAATTATAAAAATTATAAATCTGACCTTTGTAGTTGATACCATGAAGTGGACAAGTTTTAGCTATTCTAGAAATCGAATTTAGCACACAACTTTTAAGTTTATTCCACATCATGGACTTCACTGAATTTTAAAATACGCATAAAAAGATGATTATTATTGTTATTACGGAGCTGTAGGATAATAGATTATTATTCTGTGTCATAATAGAAGAAAGTATAAAATACTTTCAAGCATGATGGGCAGGTCACTTTCAAGCATGATATATATGATCATAGTAATTACATAACTTACACGTAATGTATCTATTTGTAAAAAGGTATAACTTGCATTGGGGCCACTGGCCAATTATGAAATTACATACTCCACATGCATTGGCAGATAGAGATATTCATGTTGCTAATTAAAGCTTCCAGATTTAGAAATTCCACATAATAATAATTCACCTGAAAAGTAATTAAGATAAGTGCTTTTTGCTTCAAACATGTGTCATATCAGAATCTAAGTAAACTAATGGTAGTAGGGATCAATCATAAAGTGTTCACACAATGCAAGTAGTCGCAGCTTCAAACAACTAGATCTATCAGTCCAGTTTTTCTATAAGTTTTTTTAAAAAAATAAATAGTTATCATCAATAAAAACAGAGCAAAACAGTACCTTCTTCATCATCAATGTCCTCCATCACATGTTGATAATAGTCTTTATCAAGTGCCATGCTTTCTTCCCCGTCCTCACTTAGTTCAGTGCTTGGTCCTTCAATTTCCACATCTATCCCATTTTCCTTTAAGAATTCGTCAATTGTTGTAGCCTTTACTCCTGGCATCCTCTTACCCTTTGTTGATATTTCATGCTCCAACATTGCACTTTCATTTTGTAGGGTAGTTTCAGGAGAAGGCAAAGTTGTGTCATCTTGCCCTGTTTGAGTCTCTTCATCTGTGAGTTGAATATTCTGCTGCTGCCCTTTGTTGATTGTGAGTTGAGTAGAACTTGGACAACTCCGCTCTTGGCTTAGACTTGTTGACACGTCCTTGTTCATTTTACGAATTGCTTCAAGCTTCCTTGGCATATCACAAAACCTAATCGATAATTATTAAATTTTTTAGGCGAAAAATTTATAAGGGGTTGCAAAGTGAAGATTAGAAGAATAGAGGAGGCAGGGTGTTATTCGCTACAAAGGGAAATAGTTCCTAGTCTTAGAAGTAATTCTCTAGAAACCCATTGAGGTAAAACAAATAAAGAGAAACATAGAATTTATAGTACAAATATAATAAGTTAAATTGTAACTTCAAAACTAACAAATCAAAAGAATTAAAGTATGCATTGTACCTTGCCATGACACGATCAACGTTTTGACAAAATCTTCTTGGAAGACCTTAACAAAAAACTTTCGCCTTCAACCTTAACCACGAATAACTGTAAAAATTACAGACAAAAAAATTGTAATTGCTATATCCAACCATTTAACCACGAATTTAGCACAATCATCATTTAGCAAGCAAGAATTAAATTGATATAATCAAACAGATTTGGGACCCAGCAGCAGCAGCAGCAATTAAATCATTCAACAGATAACGGCAATCAAATTAAGTAAAATACAAAATATTATTGTGTAACACTATTTTATAAACAGCACGAGGGTGGACTTTATTGAGGACATTGCAAAGAATGAGTCCATTCCGAAAAATCATTTATTTTGATCCAGACTAAGATCTTCACAGGATCAAGTTGGGATTTGGGATCTCCCAAACTAATAAACACAAAGATCACAACAATGTTTTCAGTTTTTCACAGCTCAGTGCCACTCAGACAGAAGAAAAAGAGAACCCTTTTCCTATCCAAAATTTCTACCACCAACTTGACCTGTTTTTTATTTTTTTCTTGCATTTCACTAAATACCAATAGGCCTTTTACTTTTTCTAGTCCCTTGTCCCTTCCACAAACACACATAGAAGCTTGCGGCCATACCTGCCTCACGTGATTTACTTTCTGAAGCAATTACTGCCTTTGCACAATTGTGACCTCCATTCCAATTTACTAGAATATCAGAAGAAACCATTTAGATAAATAACCTTCTACATGTTGTTTTTATTCACAAACAGTTATGGAGAAAGGTCTTTTAACCAATGATAAATTAATAATGCATAATAGTTCTCTTAATGTAACCAATATCATGGATTATATCTGTGGTGCAAGTTGAGCATCCAAACAAAATGAGTGTCTCAAGTAAAAAAAGAAAAAGAGGTTGCTGAGTTTCACGGACTAGTTTAAGCATGTTATATCAATATTATATATACATAGCTCATGATATTCATAACTAGTGTACCCTTGTTTGGCTATTCCATAATGGGAATGGCTCTTTCGGAAAATAGAGCACCCAAGGTCTCTGTTTTGCTCTCTTTCGTGGCTCTGTTCTTCAGCTCCAGTGGAGTTGGGGCACAGAATTCTCCAGTGTTCGCCTGCGATGTGGCCAAGAACCCTGCATTGGATTTAGAGTATGTCTATTTAATTTGTTTTAGATGTCATCAATAAGTGTAATCAATAACTTATTAATCGACCTATCTAGCTCCTTTGTTAAAAGTTCTCTTGTTTCATCTTTACAACAATGCTCCACATGAGGTTTATATTGAACTATCACAACAAAGTTCATGTCATAACAATTTTTTTAAACCTAGCACAAACCCTCATGCCAATAACTCACAGAACAAACAGAGTTCAGAAAAAAATAAATAAATAACAAATAAAAAAAATCAAACACAAATAATTTTAAACCACAGGTTCTAGCAGAAAGCCAATTACCGCACTAACAGTTTAAAAGAAAAAAAAATATCAAAGAGAAACATTTAATCAAGTACAAAAACTTTCAAAACAAAAAGTGTTTCAATATTACACACATAACACATTAAATCATTCACCTATTCAAGAAATCAACTTCAGTCTCAGAAGAATATTACCATAAGAATCAGCAACTGAGGGAAAAATTGTAGTTTTACTCAAAAGGGGTATAAGTAACTACAATGTCCCCATTTTTATAGATGACTACCTAGATTTCTACAATAGAGATGTCAAACAATCAGATTTCTGTCAATTAGAAAGTTAAGTTTTTTCTGTCAATTAATTATAAATTATTTTCTTGAAATTATTTTTAACTTTAAATTTTAAATTTTAAAATTTAAGTTTTAAATCTTAATTTAAAAAAGATAAAATTAAATATAAATTATTTTTTTATATTTTTTAAAATGAAAACGTACCTTTGTGGGTGCTGGGTGAAGAGAAATTCTTGCTCTTGTTATAACTCCAAATTGTCCTAAGCCTCCAAGAACCGCGTGAAATAACTCTGAATTCTTTTGCTTAGAACATGTTATTAAATCTCCCTTTCCTAAAAAGAAACCACACAAATTCATTAATTAATTAAATAATATAGATAGCTGATTGCATGAATGAATATAATCTTATAATAAACGGTGACATCATGAAAAGAAAAAACGTTTCATGTTCATATTTCATATTATTTTATATTAATCTGAAAGAAATGGACCGTGTGTAAGACTTGGACTAACATAAAAGTCATGAAGTCAAACAAAGAATAAATGGAGGCTATGACCGTGTGAACATAACTGCTTCTTAATCTAATAACAACTAAGCTATTCAACAACCAATACTTAAAATTAATTATTGAGTGAAGTCTCAAAACATGTTTAAAATAATTATATAGTTTAGCTTGACATATCAGAAGTGTGTATACAAGTGTGTATACAAGGATTTGATTGTTAATTAAAGTGTAGAAATTGATAAATTAAAAAAGTAAATTATAAATATTTATTCTTAGAAAACTCAATTTTCTTATATAGTTTTACCCATCCATAACCCTTTCATTCTTTGTTCACCTTACCAGGATTGTATATGATTGGTTTTCATGTTAATCAGATTTCTTTCTTTCAATTCAATTTACAATTCAGCTCACCTTTCTTCTTCCTCTTCTACTTCTTCTCTACTCCTTGTCTTCTTTTCATTCTTTATATTCTTCACACCATTTCTGTTTCAGCAGAGTTGGATGTTGTTTCAGAAGAGCAAGTTGACTTCAATAATAGTTGTATTTCTTCTTTGTCTTCTGAAGAAATTTCTGATATAAAAGCAGAGCAGCTCAATTTAGATGAATCTGTAAGTGAGTCAAAACCAATTCTTGAAGCTAACATTGGCAGTTTAAATTGTGAAGAAGACAGTGAAATAATGATGTCATATTAGGTTTGTCTTCTTTCATGAAACAATGATGTCATATTAGGCTATTTCTTGGAAGCATAAAGGATTTAAAAGTGTAAGAAAACTCTTATGTCCATTACTTTGAATTAGTCTCTTGGTTTTATTTGTCTTATTCTTATTCTGGGGAAATACTTATTAAGCTGCCCATTATAAAACTGAGAATATAGGTTGGCCATTGAGCTAGTTTATAACTAGCTTTAGTAGAAATTAATGCTTAGCTTATAAAATATATTGCTGGTTCTTTTTAGCATTGTCTTGGAAAAATATTGAAAATGACCGGTGGGTGACAAATTGATTATATTTAGGAAAAGGGATTTACGCATCTAATATGTAATATAGAGATAACACTATAGTAGGACTAAGCATAAATGACATTTTTTCTCTAACTATAAAGTTATTGGCAACAATATTCATGGCCTGTTAATTTGTGAAAAGTTGAGGGTTTGAGTGGGGTTAATTTCTTTCCAAAACCAAGCCTTCTTTGCGGAGAAAATTTTGTCACAAATTTTGGATAATATAGATACAGTTGAAGTACTCTACAACTTGAGTTATTTTCTCTCCAGATTAGACCACATTAGCTAAGTATTTTGAGCTCTTTTAATGGTTATGTGCAGACAAAGTCAATAAATTCAGTAGTTAGAAGGTTTTCTACAAGGTATGTTGTGCAGCAGGATTACCCAGGAGATTGCAAAAGACTATTTATCAGTCATGTTAGACATATAACTAATAAAAGCATGAACTCTGAGGAAAAAGCTGCAAATTATACCTTATCCAAAAACAGATCGTTGCAGGACAACGAAATTGACGAATTAAGAAATTCTTCTAAGCATGTATATGTGAGTTTTCAATTCAATTTACAATTCAGCTCACCTTTCTTCTTCCTCTTCTACTTCTTCTCTACTCTTTGTCTTCTTTTCATTCTTTACATTCTTCACACCATTTTTGTTTCTGGCTAACCAAGAAACCGTTCAAACTATAAGAACTCTGTTAGAAACAGGAAGCTGAAAACAGAGAAACGAAAGCCAACTTATTCATTGAGAAATCACAGAAACAAAAGCTTATTAACGCTGCATTTGGATTCAGTCTCAGAAACAAAAATACAGAGAAAATAGACAAGCTGTATATTAAATCACAGTTCACAAACCCTAAAATACCACACATCTTCATCAATAACAGCATGCATGTTATCAAATTACAGTTCACAGACCCATCTTTCAGAGATTAAAAGCCCCAAATTAAAACCCCTAAAATAGGAACCCTAAGCCACTGATCAATTTCAGAAGCAAATAGAAATCAATACATACCTATTCAATGATGTGAGCACAGCGAAGACGATGGTGAGAGCGGCGCAGCGACGATGGTGAGGGTCGCACACCGACGATGGTGAGGGCCGCACAGCGACGATCAGTGCAAGCGATGGCGAAGAGGAGATGACGACGGTCAATGGCGAAGAGGAGATGACGACGATCAGGTGAGTCGTGAGTGGGAGGCGATGACTCTCAATGGCGAGAGTGAGAGGGTTTCCGCTTATAGTGAGGCGGTCAATGGCGAGAGTGAGAGGGTGAATGGCGAGACCGAGAGTGAGAGGGTCAATGGCGAGCGTGAGTGGGGGGCGACGATGGTGAGCTATCGAGGGTGACTGATGAGCTATCGAGGGTTTACGCTCGAGGATGAAGGTGACTGAGACTCAAGAAGTTTAATTTGCTAAGTTTTACTAATAAGTGTTAAGGTCATCATCACTCATCATCAGTTTGCTTTCAGGAAAAACAAGGAAAAAAATTACTAAGTGTTAAGTTTTTGGCTCTAGAGACATTAGGCATCACTTTTAAAACGCACCCAAAACTTAACAAATAGGCTATCCTTTAAAAGCGTCTCCTTTGATATGAAAAGTGAACCTATAGATATCAACCTACGGCTACGCTTTTTAAGTGATATCTTTAATACCTAAGGCTACGCTTTTTAAATGATGCTGCATTTGTGTATCCTTTTCTCTTATAAAAAGGCAACACAGAGAAAAACGTAGCCTATTCTATGAATAGGCTACGCTTTTCAAATGTAGTCTAAAAAAAGTGTGGCTGAATGGGTATTTTTCTTGTAGTGCTTGGAGCACGAGGGAAGCGTAGCCTATTTTTGGCTGAGTTTCTGTGAATGAAAGAAACGGAGGGAGAAAGGGAGAAAGAAACGAAGGAGCTTCAGAACCAAGAGTGAAAGTAAGCAAATTTGGCAAAAACGATGAAGTTTTTTTTAAACCGGTTGGTTCTCTGTCCGGTTCAACCGTTCCTGTAGCTCTCTACGGTCACGCTTTTGAAGCGTGGCAGAAAAAAACATTTTGGCCACGCTTTTAAAGCGTTCCAAAAGAGTACTAGGATATGGCCACGCTTTGTAAGCGTGGCCGTAATGAAACCCTGTCGCCACGCTTTCAAAACGTCCTTGTTTCTCTCTATCGCCATGCTTTTGAAGCGTGGCAAAAAAAGCGTGGTCGTTTCTCTAATCAATTGCCACCCATACAAAAGCGTGCCCGTTGATACTTTTTGCCACGCTTTTGAAGCGTGGCAATAAAAAAAGTGGCCAAATCTCTAATCTATCGCCACCCTCATAAAAGCGTGGCCATTGACCACTTTTGGCCACGCTTTTGAAGCGTGGCAAGAAAAAAGCGTGGCCATAGGCCTTTTTTTCTTGTAGTGAAGCACTTTGAACTTGACCCAAAACAAAGAGAAAAGAAAAGGGGAGTAGGTTAATAACAATATCAGCTATGTAAGTAGATGATAATATGTGTTTAATATAGAGCTGCTTAGAAATCACATGTTGCTGCACAAAGTGTAAATTGATCTCAAAATGCTTAAATTTACTGTTTAATACAGGATTTTTTGAAAGTAAGATAACACTTTTATTGTCATAGAAAATTGTGGGTAGAATTGGACAATAAATCCTTAATTCTTGCAAGAATTTTTGGATTCATAGGATTTCAGATTCAGTGTCTGCCAATCAACAAAATTTAGCCTCAGTAGATGATTTGCTTATTGTGCGTTGCATCCTACTTGACCAGAAAATTGGGTTGTTCCAAAGAAGAGGCAGTATCCACATGTATTTGCCTAATCAGCATCTGCAAAGGCAATTATTCGAAAATCAGAACTTGGAGTTAGATATAAACCATGTAAGGCTGCATTGGACAAGTATCAAAGAATTTTTTTTACAGCTGTTTAGTGTTGACTTGATGAATTTTGCATGAACTTACTAACACGATTTATAGAAAATACAATCTCAGGATGAGATAGTGTTGCATATTGTACACCACCGACTATAAAACAATAGAATGTTGGATTATCAAAGGGTTCTGATCCTTGAGAAGTAAGTTTCACAAAAGATATCATAGAATGGGAGTTGGTTTGTAATTTCTCATACCATCCCTGTCAAGTAAACCATGTATATATTTCATTTGTAATATATGAAGAGATTTATTATGCACAGAATTAAATTCTAATCCAAGAAAGTAATGAGAAGTACAAAAGTCTTTTAATGAAAATAAAGTATTCAGTTGAGTGATCAACTTCTCTATCTCACTAAATGAATCCTCTGTGAGACTGTGATAACAATGTCATCAACATAAGCCATAAGATAAATAATAGAAGATGCATGGGATAAATCTAGTGAATAGAAAAGGACCAGTCTTGGTACTTTGAAAACCAAACTTGAAAAAAGTTTCACTAATCTTAGTAAACCAAGCTCTAGGAGCTTGCTTGAGGCTATAAATTGCACGATTTGGTTTGCAAACTTGATGAGGATTAGAAGATGTATATCCGGGTAGTTGCTGCATCAAAACTCTTTTAGAGAGGTCCCCATTCAAGAATACATTGCGGAAGTCAAATTGGTTCAAAATCCAACCCTTTAAGATAGTAAGAGATAAGACAATTTGAATAGTAGAAGGTTTGATCACTGGAATGAAAATTTGAGTGATATCTACTCCCTCAGTTTGGTGATTCCCTTTTACAACAAGTCTTTGTATTGTTTTTTATAGAATGATCTGGACCATGTTTGATGGCAAATATCCATTTACTTTCTATCACAGTGTCATTAGGCTCAGGATCAACTAAATTTCATGTATTATTTTGCTTTAGACCATGGTATTTTTCTTTTATGGCAGCGAGCCAATGAGGATAACTAAGAGCTTGTTTCATAGTTGTAGGCACATTATTAACAAGGTGCAGAGTGAAAATGAGAGCTTTTGGCTTATAGATACCAGCTTTCTAATGAATAGTCATGAGATGAACATTAGTATGTTAAGAGGAACACACTGATCGAATTTGAGAACCTGGTAATTGTATTTCAATACTAGAAATTAGAATATTAGTAGGTATAAGAGAAGTTAAAATAGGTTCAGTAGGTGGAGACATTTCTGGAATTGGAGTAGAAAAGGGATGAGATGTTAAAGAAGTGTTACTAGTGTTAGTAGAAGAATTAGAAATAGGGATGTGAGAAATGAATGTGGGAGTATTAGAGGAATTAGTAGATGTTGAAGGTATAGAACCTTAAGATTGTATAAAAGAATTTTTAGAATCTTGTGGAAGGAAAAAGGGTAGAGAAGGAAAAATCTTGCTCATCAAAAATTATATTTCTTGCAATGTAAATTTTTCCATTCACGCTTAAGCACTTGAATATTTTTTATTGAGGAGAAAAACTAAGATAAACACATTTGTGTGACTTGTCATCAAACTTAATAGTATTGTAAGGTTTGAGATGAGGATAACAAGCACATCCAGACACAAGAAAGGTAGAGTATTCTAGGTTTTGATGGTGTAACATCTCATAAGGAGTTTTGAAATCTAAAACTCTAGTTGGAAAGTTTGTTGATTATATATGTTTCTTGAAGAAAAACATCCTTCCAGTGTGTAAAATGGCATGTGTGCAGTTGCTAAAAGAGAGATATTAGTCTCTATAAGGTGTCTGTATTTGCACTCAATAACACCTTGTTGATGGTGGTATAAAGGCAAGATAGACGATGAACAATGCCATGAGTTTGAAGAAAAGTTTTGAAGGATGAGGAAAGAAACTCTTTGGCATTGTCAGTCTAAATTTCCTTCAAAACAACACCAACTCTGTTTTTTCATTAATGCCTTATATTGCACGAAAACTTGAAAAACTTGAGATTTCGCATGAAGTAAATATAAATATGTATATATTGTATAAGCATCTACCATACTAATATAATATTGGTATCTAGATCTTGAGGTAATAATTGCTATTTCCCAAACATCAACATAAACTAATTGAAGGGAGCAGAATATGAAGTTTAAGAATTAGGAAAAGGAAGAGTATGCAATTTAGCCATGTAATGGTATTCACACACATTTGATGAAGTTTGATCTTTACTAAAAGCTTAAAAATTACAATTGTTCAAGACTTGATTGATTATAGGTTGTGCACAGTCGCCTAAACATTTGTGTCATATAGCATCAGTAGCTTTACAATGTGTAAAAAAAGCATGAAAATTTAGTAATGAAGTAGTAAAACCAGGAACTTGAATTTCATCAAAAACGTAGCTATTTCTAAGTAGCCCTTGAAGAAGAATCTCTCGAACACGTGATTTCACAACGAAATTTTGAAACACTTATCAAATTTTGAGCAAGATTAGATATGCATAGTATATTCTTAAGCAAGAATTGCATGCCATTTGAATTTCCATAATGAGATATAGGAAGAGCTGAACTATTTGCTATGAACAATGGTCCAAACCAATGTAATCGGATGCAGAAATGAGAGTAGAATTGTAGAAGCATCATTGGTGAGATGATGACTTGCTCTTGAGTCTGGATACCAAGATGAGTTTGAAATTGTAGATGGTGTTGTCAAATAAGAGCTTGCTGGATTAAAAGATGAAAATGATGGAGTAGCTACTTAGGAAAATGGTTGATGAAAAGATGATGGTGGCGGGAATGGTCTTGTTAATTGGAAAGAGGTACTGGAGAATTGAAGAGGATCATAGGCTGGGCCATAGAAGTTTTGATCAAACCCAAAAAAGTATTATAAAGCTTGATGATCAAGTTTACTACATAATTGACAAGTTGGCCTAGCATTCGATTGTCAATATCCTTTGTCTCCTCTACCAAAATGCCCTCTTTGATAACCTCTTCTACCACCAGCTCCTCTAGTAACAAATCTTGAATTATCAAGATTGGTTTGAGCCATATTTGCTTGAGAAAGATTTAAATAATACTATTTAAATCTCTCAAGCATGTTTTTGTGAGCAATCATCATTGCTTCAATTTTTCCAATTGTGCATAATTCAGGTTTAGCTTGAATAGTAGTGATGCAATTTGAGAATTCTTCAGGGAGACCATCACAGATTTCAGCCACATGGTCTTCAATAGTAATGGTACAACCTATAGCAAGCAAGGAATTAACAAGATCTTTGATCTTCTCTATATATTATGTAGCAGTGAGATTGAATTTCTTAAACCCCTTTAATTCAGACTTCAATTGATTGATTGTTGTCTTAGTGGATGAGATGAAATATTATTGAATTCTTTTCCAAATTTTATAAATAGTTTTGCAATGAACTAAGCAATTTTTGAATGCGGCATCAACAAAGGCAATGAGCCATGAGCTGAGATTGTAATCTTGAAGCATTCATTCCGAGTAGATAGGAGAAACTGTATTAGCAGCCTTTGATTTAGATGTGGCAAATTCTTGAGGAGTTTTATTTGGAAGTATATGATCTTGGAGGTTTTGCCTTCTAATGGTGAATAACTCAAGTCACAAAATTCTTGTATGGAGTTTATCTGGGATGGGATCGAGGAGGGTTTTCAAATTAGCAATAATAGTGGATAGAAGAGTTATGGATCAAAAACCTAAAGCTCTAGATACATGAAAAAATTTGTGATGTGATGAAAAGGAAAAGAAAAAGAATCTTATATACTAAATATTCAATCATTCAAGGACAAAATCACTTTGTTATTAATCTCAGTCACTGTTTTACAAGAGTGTATTGATCACATATATATATAGCATAGTTAGTCCTTGTTCTATTTTGTATACAAGTTTATACATTACAAGAAAAATGCTGAGTACTATTAGATTTATCGTCGAATTTAGCGTCGCAGAATAGCAGTGGATTTACCAGCAGTGAAGATGTCGAATTCGTCAGGTTAAATAATTCCTGGCAGATTTACATTTTCGACGGTAAATTCACCGGTAATAATTGGAGGGAAAAAAATAGGCGCGTAAGTTAGTATCGGATTTATCCGACGGTAAATCCATTTAATGAAAACGCTACATTTTGGTGACTAATAATAATTTACCGTCAGATTTTCAGTGGTAATTTTGCTCTAAATTCGAAGCGCGAATACTCTCCTCTTTCATTTTGAATCTGTCTCTCTCTACCTTTTCTTCTCCCACTCTCTCTCTCTAATCCTCTCTCTCCCTGCCGCTCCATCAAACCCGCTCTGCTGCCTCCTTAATCTATCTCTTTCTCCCATTTTTTCTTCTACTCTCTCTCTAACCCTCTCCCTCCATGCCGCTCTATCAGCCCCGCTGCATGTCGGCCCCGCCGTTGTATCTTCTCCAACAGCCCCTCTCTCTCTTGCCACCATCCGATTCTGTCAGTCGCTACCAATGTTCTCCCATCCACTCATGTGTCTGTATTGTTTGGTGAATAAATTTTTTTTTTGTTTTTTTGTTAAATTTATGATTAATTTAGGTTTTAGTTGTTAATTAATATTATGATTTAGTTAGAAATAATTTTTCAGTTCAGTAAATTTACGTAGTTAAGATAGGATTAGATTATATTATTAGATTTTGTGAGTTCTAATGATGTAATGATGTGATATTTTTGTTGTTGTGCTTTTGGTTTTGAATTGGAATTGAATTTCGTAAGTTGGTGATGCTCAAACTTAAATGCATATATTTTACATAGTTCAAATTATTATGTTCAAATAGGCATATTACTAAATATTTATGAAGTTGATTAAACTTACTTTTATACGGGTCAATTTTCAGTTAAACTAATTTTATCTTTATAATTAAATAATAATTCTCTATCATTCTAATAGTTCTTTATTTTATGCGCATAGTCAGTGCAATTAATTATATAATATTTTTAATGTGTTTTAAGAGTGGAAATAACAATAAATTAAAAAAATAAAAAATGAGATAATTTTAAATGATTTATGGATAATTTTTTATTTGCATACTGACAAAATTATACATGTAGTAATATATATTGCTAAATGTTTGTAAAATTAAAATGTGCACTTACCTTTTTTTATTATATTTGATTCAATTGATAATGTATTTTTTTAATTAAATTTAACGTAGTTTATTTTGATTAAGCATTTTAAATGATGTTGTGAATATGTTTAGCACATTTTTAATCGATATGTTCTTTACAGATATGATGATAAATAAAGATGTCGTAGATCAGTCTAGTAATCGTGGTCATGGTCGTAGTAAAGAAAAAATTTCTGTTAGTACCCAAAAATTTTGATTCCTCTCCCTCTTATTTAATTATATATTTTGATGACGTCACAAATTATAAGTACATCAGAACTGTCGTTCATCACAGTATCTAATTTCAATTAAATCGCTGCAATAATAAAAATTAGTGCAAAGATAATTATAGATATTAAATTAAATAAAATAATTTTAGATTATTGTTTTTCTAACATTAGCCTAAAATTGTGTGGGCTATCATACTTCGTTTGTAGATTATGTCTTCACTGGTCTTTAAATTAAACTATGATATATAAATAGATAACATGGCACAAAATCTTGAAGTGAAATACTTGGATCCACATGAAAGAAAAAGTTACAACACTCATTTGACCATATATAGAATTTGACTCAATACATTGATGACGAGTCAAAAAGAACAATGAAGAAAAAAAGGTCAGTAAGTATATCTAATATAGAAGTGTTACACAAATTAAAACCACCCACATTATACTATCTTCATAGCTTATCCCATTTTATTCTCATCCCACTAAAATTTGCACTTATTCCATTCCAGCATAATTTAATTTATTGATCAGATTTTGCATAATTCTACTGGGTCTTCACCATTGCAGTTTGATGTATCTTTGGTGATAGTGTGAACTTGTTGGTCACCTTCTTTACCCCACAACAGCAAATAGAGACCAACGATGACAAAACATGCGCCAATGATGCTGAAGATTAATTTCAGAATAATAATAATAATTAATTAGCATTATTGAAGGATAGTTAATTAATTAGTTATTCAAGTTAATTATTATACCTGCCCAAATAAAGTTTCTCGCCAAAGACGAAATATGCTAGAATTGCCACAAGCACGGTACAAAGTGGGGTAGTCATTGTGACAAAGACTGGCCCTTTTTTCTCAGTGCACCATAGCTGAACATATATGACCAATCCAGACACCACAATTCCCTGCCATTTACAGTAACAAATAAATATTCTCTATTTTATCTTCTAGGAGGCAAGGAATTTGTACTGCCAACATGCTGCTTCAATTTTAAAATTTTATATAATTTCTATACCAATTTTTTAAATTATAATAAAAGATCATTTGTTTTCATTAAGATATATAAAAGTGATGACTATCTTTGTGTGGCATATTAAGTGACCAATAAAAGTTTTAGCCAATAAAACTTAACGTTCATAGAACAATTCAAACATATATGTATGAATATAATAAGAGAAACAGTACGATTAACTGTCTATTAAATTATCAATTTTATAGTTATTTCTTGCAAAAATTAAAAAATATGTATTTTTTTCACTATTTTTTCTTTGCATTTTTTTTACATATTTTTATAGAATAAAACATGTAAGTTTTTTTTTTTTTTCAATTTTTATGGATCACTTTTAATATTAAAAATAAAAGGCGTACATAAAAATAATCTATCCACATCTAACTTATAAATAATATGAAATATTCCTCATCCCATAAACTAATTTTTAAAATTAAGGTTTATTCAATTTCAAATTCTAATTAGTTAATAATTAGCCAAATGTTGATTAAAAAGTAATTAGTAAAACCGTTAATTTTATGAAACACTTACTCCATATAACGTGGACCACAAATCGATGTTGAAGCCTATGAACCATGCTGAAGGATGATGTTGTACAATTGCTGTGAAAACAGCTGATTGCACTGCTCCAACAAAGCACATCCACGAAGTTAGCGACAGTTGAGCTGGGTACCTTTTCAAAGTGGATGCCTGAAATAATTCCATAACTTGAATTAGTAGTTAATTACATCAGGTTAGAATTGTAATAAGCACAATATTTTTTTTTCTTATCTCTCCACATTTAGAGGGAAAAATATCGATCTCCTATGTTTTGTTCCTTCGTTATTAGATTTTCCGTGTGACTTTAATAAAAATTAGATACCCCCGTGTCGCATTGATAGATATAAGATAGGAAACATTTTAAGTGCACCAGGAGTACCGGTGCTCCAGTTATTTTAACCGTTGATCTGAATTATAAAAAATATATATAATATATATTAATTGAAATCAACGATTAAAACAACTGGTATACCGGTATTTCTTGGTGCACTTGAAATGTTTCTTATAAGATATCCCTACGAGACAACCATTTATTTTGGACTACTCTGTGTCTAATCTCCCGACATAGTGGCCTTTCTCATTGCATGCGTACTTATCCTATTGGTTAGTTACGTTCAGCAACCTTCTCCCACAAAGATCAATAGGAAAAGAACAAAGAATGAAAGAAGGGAGAAATAAAATAGAGAATGCTGATGATGACATCTTTATATGAAGATGACATTGTGAACCTTTAAATAATTAATTAAATATATTTAATCAATTTTATCAACTTATCTAATGATTTACAATGTTATTTTCATGCGAATATATCATCCTGAGAGTATCACCAATAAAATAAGGTAAGGTACAGAAGTGACACATAAAATGATGTGTTGGTCACTTGAGACACGCATATAACACATCTTGTTTCCATTTATGGTCTTTTTACTCTTCCAGAAATAGAAAGCGGATATATGTAATTAATTTATATTTTATTTATTATTCTAGCTCATTTTGCGAATAATATAATGTTGTTTGTTTACCAAAAGATATATTTATTTTAGACATAAATTATAATTATTAATTAATTAATTAAAACTATTAACTAAAAATAAATAGTTTAAAACGGTGCACTTTATTATACTTTCTAAAAATTTATTTAAAAGTTATTAATCCAAATTAAAATAAAGGACAATACTTCATAGACATTCAAAATTTACGTCTAATATTATATAAAAATATGATATTTTTTTTATTTTTGAGTTTTAAGGGGACGGAGGAGGAGAGTGTATGTTAAGCAACTGAAAAATAACAAAATTTCTAAAATAAAATCATTAGTTAGTTCAACTAGGACTTTAACTTTTTTAGTCACCAATTTTCTTTCAACTTATATTTTTTATCTCTAAATCTTAAATTCTAAATTCTAAAAAAATTAATTAATATTATTAAGCAATTAAAGATTATTTTCTTATCTCATTCTAATTATATATATATTATAATACAATAATTTAACAAAAAAAGGAGGTTGGTAGTATGAAACAGTATTTCCAATTTGAAAGAGTGTGTGCACAATAAACAAATGAATAATGGTGTCTGTCATTCATCATTGATGGCAAATAGCTAGGTGCCTTCCAAGTCATCTCTTCCTACAACTAATCATTTTCAAATCACACAAAAAACATGAACAGCTCGAATTAAGTGAAATCCGTGATGACAGTTACGTTGCATGGAATAATAGTGAAAACAAACCAACTAACCTGCATAATATACCATACAGATAATAAAACACAACTTGTAACTGCAAGAAGTGAACCCTTTAACCAGTTCTCTTCGGTGCCACCATTTTTCCCTTGAATATGGATTAGTGGACCCCACAAATTCCTCATCGGTGGTCCTTTGTACAGTGTCATCGTCATTACACCTCCTAAGGATATCAATGTCCCAATAACTTTTGCTATTCCACGAGGGTCTCCAATATCAAGAGCTTCGTACCTGCGTTTTAATTCATTATATGTAAATAGAACAAATTAAGATAAGTCTTGTGTATATGGAAATCTTTTCTAGCAAATTAACCTGAGTGCTACAGCAATAATGAAGGTAAGGGAAGCTACGATGTTGAACATGGAAGCAACTAGAGTTGGAGAAGTGTATTGCAAGCTTGCAAAATACATGTTGATTGGCGCACTGATCCTGAGATTATTTTGCATAAATCAAAATAAATGTCAATACCCAAGACCATATTTGAATATTAAAGAAAAAACATATTTTTGTTTTAAAAATTACTATATATAAACAAAAAATTAATTATTATATATTGTGCATAAAATATATATTATTTAACTCATTTTAATATATTTTTTGTATTTTAACATATAATTTATATTAATAGCTAATTTAATAACTAATTTTTTTGTATATGAATATGATTTTATATTTTTTATTAATTACTATATTTTTTTTTGTTGTTGGATTTTGCTTGTCCTTACCCAATCAAAGAAAGCACAAAAATTTCCATGAACAGCGCAAACGTGAGCTTTGGTCGTTGTTTTCTGTTTGAACCATACGGAAAGGTGTGTCAGTTTCATAAGGTACAAAAAAATAGAAAGAGAATTAGTGTATATAAGAAGTGAATCAAATAACATAGTTCTTCCACAAACACGTGCTATCTGGTATGATATTAATATTTATTAATTTGATATATATTGAGCAAGCATCAAATAAAGGATATATTATAGTCTGCCTTTGAATATATACCAAGATTCAATTCAAATATACAAATACATATGCCTCAAAGAAAAATCTCATAAATTTCTCATGAAATTTTGTTTGAGTCATAAAAATTCTGATACCATAAAATAACTTTTCTCAAAAATCAATAATAAAAAATATATAAATAATTATATCTATAGCAGTATTAAATACATGTACACAACAAATCAAAGTATCAAACTAGTAACTGACATATAGTAACATGTAGAAAATGTATACCTCTCGAGAAAATATGCAAAGGGGAACATGACAAGAGCAGCCACAAAATAGCGATAAGTAACATATAGAAAAGGACTCATCCCATGATTGAAGGAAGCTTCAGTGATGAAATATACCAAGGCACAACCCACCTGGGCCAAGAACATCAGAATGTGTGGCTTGAATTCTTTGCACACAATCAAGAGACATGATTTTTTATGTTCCATGTATAGTTATAGTGATGAATGATATAATACTATGATGATAATATATATGATATATAGTGTCTCTCTTGCACAAAGTTATTGTGACAATAAGCTCTTGCGCAAGAAGCATAGAGCATGCAGCTATATATATACACACTTGGATAGCATGTGATTCTTAATGCATGTTGATTATAGAATCCTGTTAATTCTTGATTAAATTCCTTTCTAGCTAATTTAGACACGAGACTAGCTAGGGTACGGTAGGGTATAGGGTATGACGACAAAAATACAAGAAAGAATAAATTGCAAGTCATCTTATATATGCATGCTAGCTAGCTAGCTGAACATGACATATAACCTATGTGTGGAACTTGAGTGTTAGGCGATTAATGATCAACTAAAAAGATAAGTTAAGTGTTGATGGATGAGTGAGCACACTAAAATTGAGAATAAGTGCGTGAGAGAGAGAGAGAGAGAGGAAATGCTAGACTGCTAGTTGTTATAAGGAGAGAGAGAGAGAGAGAGAGAGGGGTAATGCTAGTTGTTATAACCTTATTTGGATATGCCTAAAAAGACTTTTAAGTAAAGGTTGTAGTAATAAGGAGTGAATTAAATACTCGTTAAGAGACCGTCGTCTAGCCTAAGTAATTTTATTAAAATTTGAAAAAAAATAAATAATTGTATATTATTAAAAATATTAATAATAATTAATTAATAATTATAAATCATAAAATCTATTAATTTTTTAATATTCTTCGACATGTTAATTTTATATATAGTTCGAGCTAGTTAGTTAAATTAAATAGAAATATATAAAATTATAGAAAAAGATAAAAAAAAAATTTTAATGAATGAATATCAACTAATTTTAAAATTTAAATTTATAATTTATAATTTATAATTTATAATTTATAATAAATAAAATAATTTTTAAAATATTAATTGATGTTAACTAAAAAATTATTAATTTATAATATTATCTTTAAACGAAATTGTAAAAAATATTTAAGTGTACTATTTGACTTAAATATCAATCGGATTCATAAATATTTTCTTAGATTTTGGAGTTCACCAAGTATCGAATTCTTGACCTTTTAGATCTAACATTCTATATCATGTCATGATAATACTCATCCCAAAAGCTTCAACTGATAGAAAAAGATAACATTAATAATTATATCTCTAATATTTCATAAATTTTTATTATACACATTGTACAAATATTTTATTAACTCCTCGTATTTTTCCATATCAATATTGTTTACAATCGAGAGTATGCTAATGCTGTTTGACTCATAATTAATGTCGCCTAATGAGACAAAACTTATTTATCGTTTTTAAAGATGACCTTAGCTTACCCAACATAACCAAAACTAAAGGGGTTTTACTGTTACATCGTTTAAATATTTAATAATTTAAAAAGAAAAAATACAGGAAAATAATGTTTTTTTTAACGATCTAAATAATAAATTAAAAAAGTAAATTAATTTTAATTTTAAAAATTAAATTTTAAATTAATTAAATATAATCCTTATTTTTAATAATTAATAAATCTAAAATATAGTTCGTTGTTTATGTTATCCACATCTCTCATTATTTACCTAATAAAATTGTTAAAAATTATAATTAGATACATTTTCTTTACTTGAAATCGCTGATGATTGAATTTATTTATTGAACAATAATTGTATGTTGTTATTTTTTATACAATTTTAATTAATTTTGTATTTTCTCTTTCAATTACAATAATAATTGATATATTGCATAGATTTTACTTTTAATTTGAGTATAATTGATTTGATATTCAACTTGTATTTATAATAAATTTTCTTTTAAGTTTTTGTGTTGAAATACATGACATTGGTTATTAGTGATCGAATTGAAGAAAATTTTGAGTAGTTGAAAAAAAAGAGTCTAAGATTTATAACGTTTATGCTGATCACATTTTTCAGTTCACATTGATTTTAAGAGAATTTTCTGCTAAAGATTAATTTTAGGAAGATTGGAACCGAAGGAAAAAACGGATTAAAAGGCAATGGAGATAGAAGTATTTACTCATTATTAGTTTAGTTTTATATTAATTTTAGGATAGTTAGTGAGAAAAACACTCCCTGCTCATGAAATTTTTGTTTTAATCATTAGGGTTTAGTCTTCTAAGTTAGAGTTATTGCATGCAAGTTGTTTAATTTTTTGCAAGATTCAAGTTGCAAAACTCATTTCCTTTAAGCTTCTAGTTTAATTTGTTTGCAATTGTTCTTCATTTTTACTTTATCCAATGTTTATGAATTCTTGTATCAAGTGAAACTTATTTGAAGAATTTCATGAATGTTTACTTTTTCTTTGCCTTGAATTTATGTTTGATTGAGCAATTTTACTTTCCTTACCATTTTAGTAAATTTAGAATTATATTTTTATATATTTTAATGTTAAATTTTATTTTTCTTATTTCGACTTAAGGTATAAGATTTAGAAAAATCTTGAGTTTAATTGTATTTCATGATTAATGATAATTGGGGTCATTGAATTAACATGACTCTAACTAACTTTTCCCGTTATTGATGGTCATGCGATTAGGACTTTGTTAATAATTAGGTTAAGAAACTAACTCTGATAGACTTTTCACATTATTGTTGTTAATTTATTAGGACAACTTCACTCTAATTATATTAGAAAAAGTATAGGATATCAACATATTATTTGCCAACTTATTATCAATAATGATTAATTATTATATTTTAAACACATATAAAGAGACATATCCAAAAAATATATCTATAAAGATATTTTTATTAAACATAGTCATAAAAAAGATATTTTTTTTAGATACATTCACAAAGATACTTCTATTAAACACAATTATAAATAAGAGTTGGCAGATATTGACAGAAATATTGTTGGTAACATAGCAGGATTGATTACATTAATATCTTGCATAACATTTTTTTATCAAAGGGGTTGGGTCTTACACTGACTTAACTAGCTAGTATAACTTCAACTGACTTTTCAGACTATTAATGGTTAATTGGTTGATGGGATATTATTAATCTAGTTAATAAATTTCAATAGACTTTTTCACACTATTGATGGTTGACTTATTAAAATAATTCATTCTTTCACATTAACACAACTTATATAGACCAGGATAGATAATCTTAGGAATTATCCGAAAACCAAAACTCTTTTATTCCATTGATTTCCATCTCTTTAATCATTTTTAGTTTACTTGTTTTAATGGTGTCATTGTTATTTTAATCTCAATTTTTATGGATGAAATTCAGCTACAGTCAATTTTAGGTGAAATTAATAATTAAGAACTGTTAAATAATTTAAATAATTTGACTAAATCTTTATCT
This sequence comes from Arachis stenosperma, assembly GCF_014773155.1. Classification (NCBI taxonomy): domain Eukaryota; kingdom Viridiplantae; phylum Streptophyta; class Magnoliopsida; order Fabales; family Fabaceae; genus Arachis; species Arachis stenosperma. The sequence continues at coordinate 138,542,620 of NC_080385.1, forward strand.
AACAACTCTTTTTTTTTTATCAACTTTACGTAAAATTAACTGTATATAAGTTTTTACCATTCTCATAATACATACAAAATTCGCAATTTTATGATCAACCTTGAGATGTGTGTAGTTCAAGTATTATTTTGTTACTCGGATTCTATTCTCATAAGAATTAGGGGTGAACTCGGATCGAATCGGATCGGATATGACCAAAATTTCGATCCGATCTGCACTAAAATCATCGGATCAAATTGGATCTAATATTCGCAGTTTTTAAGCATAGATCCGATCCACACGTTTTTAAGTTTGGATCCGATCCGCACATTTACAGATCGAATCGGATATCGGATATATTCGCAAAACACAAAGATATTTTTATACTACAAGGAAACGGGAAATAGTGGCGGTTTTTTTTGGAATTAGCGGCGGTTTTAAACCGCCGCGAAATGATAAAATTCATTTTTTCTATTATTAAATATATTTACTCTTAAAATAATATTAAACATATTTTTTTAAATAATAAATTAAAATAATACAACATATATGATAATTAATAGTTGAAATAAAACATTAAAAAATATTTACTTATTTATTTCTTTATTTTTGCGGATACGCGAATATACGGATACCTACACAAAATCTGTAATCCGATCCTATTAGTGTGCAGATTGATCGGATCAGATTCAATCCAATATTGTGCGGATCGAATTCATATATGCAATTTTCGTATTTGATTCGGATAAACACTGCGAATATACAGATCGGATCCGATAAACACCCCTAATAAGAATAAAATATAACCAAGAAAAAGTAGAAATTAAAATGATAATATTTTGACTCTCTAAAATCAAACTTATTTAAAAATAATTTTTTAAATTTTAAACTAAACATAAAAATATATAATATTTACATCTTAAAATTTTTAAAAATTATTTATAATTTTTTTAATCACGCACACTACTATTATCAATGAAAAATTCATTACAAATTTTGCCAGTCAATAGTTAAAATCTATCTTTAAAATCCGACAATAATAAATTAATTTCTAGTAGTTAAGAGTAGAATTAAATAAAATATTAGAAGAGACAAAAAATATTTACATAATAAAATAAAATTAAAATAAAATTTAAAAAAATTAAACTAAAATTTACATATAATTTATATATAAAAATTAAAATTAGGAGCATTGCGCCCTTTCTCTTCATGTAGTTCCGCCCATGAAATCCCCTGCTAGTAGTTATCATTATCAAACTATATAATCCCATTTAATTTTCACCAAAGTGCGCCTTGCCAAGAGAAGATGTGGTCCATTAATTATCAACAATTCTCTCTCTCTCTCTCTCTTTCTATATATATATAAATCCTTTATCTATGTTGTGTCCTCCAATACCGATTGAAAGATTCAAATAATTAAGTTTACCTAATACCGAATGAGCACGGGATTATTGGATATGAAGACAAGAAAGTTAAGTTGATATGAATATCAACGGAGGTCTACTACTCCTGTCTCTTGCATGCATTCTGGCTACTAATTTGAAATTAAAGTGGTTTCCATTAACCAAAGAATAAAGCGTTTTCTTACTGGATTTAGATTTTTTAAAGTTTAAATTTTACTTTAGAGAGTAAAATGTAATTTTCTACTTTTGAATAGTTTTTTTTTATATTTATTTTTGGTCCCACCTATAAAATTAATGGTAAGAGATTACATTTTACTTTCTAAAATAAAATTCAAACTTTAGAAGATCCAAATCTTTTCTTATTATACTAGGTAAGCATTATTGAATTTAAAGGACAAATAATAATGCCAAGATCATGACTGTTATATGTGTATATAATATGATGAATTGGATCATAGAGGAAAGAAGACACTACTAAAACAGTTTTATGTGTACACGGTATGTATCTGTTAGGCACTTTTGCAAATCTTGAAATACGCACCTACGTACACTTCTACAACTGATCGAGCATTCCTTAATGATTAGAATTTCGATCTTTTTCCCTTTCCAAATAAAGCAGATCCACCACACCAACAATGCACTTAGACAGTAAAAAAATATCCAATAACTTTTTAAGGATAATTACTATATGACTCGGTCATTCTTTTTCAACTTTTTCCTTCTCATTTTTAATTTCAAAAATATAGATTAATCATCAACCCTTTAAGCTAAAATGGCACTTATTTTTATGATTTCTCATTTTTTAATTTGGTGGTAAGTATTCAATCGTAAGACTTAATTTAGAGTCAAAAGTCAAATTAATTAAAATGGAAGCTAAGCATCCTATCGTCATTAGTAAGAACTTTCATGATATGCAAATTGCAACCAAGTGGAAGAGCCAATAACTGCCATTGACAGTGTTAAATACTTATTTCAGGTTAAATATCAGTTTACCTTTAATATTGAACCATTTTCCTTTAATTAATTATATATAAGACTAATTAATTTTTAATATAATAATATTTTTTGTAAAGGTATCAGACTTAAAGAAGAAGATTAAAAAGAAAAAAAATTGAAAGTTGAAAAAAAATGAGAATAGAGAGTTCTGTTTCTTGAGTAAGTCTTTGACATACTTCTCTTAAGACAGGACTAAACCACCAGTATTAGTCTTAGCTATTTGAATTTTAAAGAAATAGTGCAAATCACCTAGATTTTTAAGTGCAAATTTGTGATTTAGCTGCTGAATCACTTGGCCAATTGCTTTTTTAGAGTCCCTGTAATTATTATATCATCGACATACACAAGCACAAATAATGTAAAGTTTTGTTTGAATCTGACAAAGATAGAGACATCAGATTTTGTAATACTGAATCCAAGGTGTTGTAGGGCTGTAGAGAGTTTGTGATACCAGGCTCTTGGTGCCTGCTTCTAGCCATAGAGTGCCTTCGTTAGTTTGCAAACTAAATGGCCATCTCCCAGTTCATAGCCTCTTAATTGCCTCATGTATACATCCTCAGCTAGATCACCATGCAAGAATGCATTGTTCACGTCAAGCTGTCTAATCTCCCAATTTTTGCACAAAGCCAAGGTAAGCACAATTCGAATTGAGATGGATTTGACAACAAGGCTGTATGTCTCAGTGAAATCAAAGTCTGGCCTTTATGAAAAGTCCTGGACCACCAAACGGGCTTTGTATTTCTGGAGGCTGCCATCAGAGTTATACTTAACTCGAAACACCCACCTACTACCTACTGCTTCTCTCCCTTGTGGTAAGGGAACTAGCTCCCAGGTATGATTCTGTATCAGAGCATTGTACTCTACATCCATAGTAGCCTTCCAGGCTGGATTTGTCAGAGCATCTTTTACTGATTTTGGTTCAACATGCGCAGAGAAAATTTTGGGCCTAAATACTCCATTTTTACTTCTTGTGATCATGGGATGAGGTGCAGTCAGGGGTTCATTTGCTAAGGGGAGGACAATTTCAAAATCTAAAATAGAAATTAAAATTGGTGTAGCTGATGGTGCTGATGGCACAGGAAAATAAGAGGTGAAATTAGGTGGCTGTATGTTTGGAATGAATAAGGGACTAGGACTAGAGTTAAGAGTGTGATGAGGTGAGGTTGGTACTGGTGGGGAAGTGGAGTTGCTTAATCTAGGCTGAACATAAGTTGGTGTATGGGAGGGATTATTATAGCTGTTTGGAAGATTGTTGTTCGAGGCTAATGTTGGAGCTGCAGAAATTCTTAGAAGCAGAATAGCTGGTGCTGATTGAGGTTGGGGTAGAGAACTTCCTTCTTGTTCAGTAAAGCACTTAAAGCCTTTTTGGATTGTGTTGTAGCCCAAAAAGACACAGGGAGCTAACCTGAACTCTAATTTGTGTCTATTGTAAGGCCTCAAATGTGAAAAATACAGACAACCAAACACCTTGAGGCTTGTGTAGTCAAATTGTTTTGCAAACAGCTTTTCAAATGGAGATTGTCCTTGCAGCACTTGATTAGGCAGCCTGTTTACCAAGTATACAGTAGCTAGAAAGGCTTCTCCCCAGTACTTTGTTGGCATTCCATCCCCTGCAAGCATTGCAAGGCCCTTCTCCACCACATGTATGTGATTTCTCTCAGCATTGCCGTTCTATTGGTGTTCATGTGGGCAGAAAAACCTATGAATTACTCCTTATGCCTGCAAGTCCTTGGCTAAACTTACATATTCAGCAGCATTGTCAGACTGAAGCATTTTAATTCTAATGTTAAATTGCAATTCAATCGTATGCTGAAAACATTTAAAAACTATTTGACTTGAGACCGAGTTTTAATAAGATACATCCATGTATATTTACTATAAGCATCAATGAAATTCACAAAGTAATATTTGCCATTCAAATTAAAAATAGGAGCAGGACCCCAGACATCTATGTAGACTAGTTGTAGAGGAGCAGTATAGATAGAATTAGAGGTAGGATAAGGAAGGCAATAAGACTTCCCAATACAGCATGACTCACAAGGGTTTTTATTAGAATAAGTAACAATGTTACAAGACTTCAGAACAAAAGTAACAACATTATTAGAAGGGTGGCCTAGTTTATTGTGCCAAAGAAGAAATTGATTATTTGTTGTGGACACAGTTGATATAAATGCAGCTGAGTTACTTGATGGAGTGAAGTTGAGAAACTTGTACATTCTCTTTTCAACCTCCCCATGTATGACAATCTGTTTAGTTGCCTGAGATTTTACACAACAGCCATTAGAATAAAATTCAAAATAAACATCATTGTCACAATAAAATTTGTACACGCTCTCTAAATTCTTTGTGATATCGGGAACATGAAGAAGTTTGTGTAGCAAGAAATTTTTGCTACTCAAATCAATTTTGAAATAAGAGTTTTCAACAAGGTTAATGTGCAAACCTGATCTGTTTCATACGATCACTTGATCCGTGCCGTCATAGTTTTCTTTCTCAATCAGATTTTGCTAGTCTGAGGTCATGTGGTGTGTAGCACCCGAATCTGGACACCAATTTTGATCTTGCAAGGTTGCTGGTGTGGCTAGCACATTGCTCAGATTGGCTTGTACTTCTTGCAACGGCTGTGTACTTGACCTATTGTACTGTGTTCTTGAATCATCATTCCTCTCATATCTATACCAACAATTCTTGATAGTGTGTCCAGACTTATCACATACTTGGCAAACAGATTTTGCATTGTTGAACTGTCTTGAGCTTCCATTGTTATTGTTGAACCTTGAGTCATTGTAGGACTGAGCATCATATCTTGAGTTGTTATTTGAGCTATTGCCATTGAAATTGTTCCCTCCTTGATATCTTTGTAATACTGTGCACCGAATTGTCCACTATTTTCATTGCTAAAATTATTGCCATGATCAGTTCTTGAATTGTAACTGTTTGGACCAAACTGTCTATTTTCATTATAGAAGCCTCTGCCACCTCTTATGTTTCTGCCACCACCTTGAAAATCACCTCTAAATCCACCTCTTGTATTGAAGTTCTTTGAGTATCCTTGTGTGCTATGTGCTACATTTGCTTGTATAAACGAATCTGACTTTCTAAACCTCTCCAACATGCTTTCATGGGTCAATAAGAGTGATTCCAGTTCTCCAACAGTGATGGTTACTAGTCTTATAACCACAGAAGTAATTACTGTGTCATATTCCTCAGTCAGGCCATTCAAGATCGCATTGACATGATCGCTCTCCTGCATCGGTTCTCATACAGAAGTTAAGGCATCAATTGTCCCTTTTAAAGCTAACACATATTCATTTACTGAATTGCCTATCTTGATCGTACTCAGTTTGTTCTTTAGCTGAATTATCTTTGCTCTAATTTTTGAAAAAAAATGATCATCTAATCTTTTTCAGATCTCATGTGAGTAAACACAGCCAACCATCCGAGTTGTGAAGGGTTTAGTCATCGAAGCAAAAAGCCAAGACAAATTACAAATTACAAATTCTAGTGTGATTCATCGTGATTCATCAAGTCGTTGATGGATTTCTTCTCCTGTGATGTGGAGAAGTATATTGTGACCTTCGATTGTGGACTCAACTTCATCTTTTCACTGTAAAAAGTTATCATCATCAAGCTTTATAGAGATTAGGGAAGAGGTAAAGTTTGGGACTACAGTCGATTGATTCATTGTGACTTCTGTTGTTGACGAATTTTCCGTCATTGAAATTGAATGCAAGCTCTGATATCATGTAAAGATATCAGACTTAAAGAAGAAGATTAAGGAGAGAAGGACTGAAGGTTGAAGAAGAAATGAGAGCAGAGATCTGTTTTTGATTGAATTACAAGAATGGTAAAATTGAATATTCACATGAGTTCAATAGGAGTACTTTATAACCTATCTGTCACTTATTGTGAACCACACGTGCTTAACTAACTGAGTCAACAGAAATCTAATTGACTAAGTTAACTAACTCTATATGTGTGAGCTAACTAAACTAACTGAAGATTGATGAGCTGTAACTGCCTTTCATTCTCTCAGCTTACTCTATCATTTTTAAAAGAAAAAACAACCATATCTCGCCTCACCTTAGCTTACTCTTTCCATACCATTTTTAGCTAATCATTTCATATCTTCAAATAAAAATCACATCTCACTTGCGAATGCTGTTGAATTCAAATTTATTTTTTTTTCATTTTTATGATTAAATCAACAACTAACACTGTGTTGTTAGTTCTTTTTTTTCATCACTATTTCAATTTAAGTCATCAATATATGTTTAAACTTCATTTTTTTTCTTTTATAACCAAAGCACATTAAAAAAAATAACATCCCGATCAGATAAAAATAAAAAATAAATAATTATCCAAAAAATTTGAAACACATAAAAAAAGATTAATGAAATTATAAAATATACTCGCACACGTCCAAAAGTCATGGACAAAATCAAAAAAAAAAAAGAAAAAAGAGACGAGCCAGAAAAAAGATAATTGTGGAAGTGTTCCAACATATCAAAAGTTATTTTTTTAACTTTTTTATTTATAAAAAATTACATTAATGTGTTTAGTATATTTTTTAAATATTTTTAAAATTTTTTAAAAAATTATTTAATAATTTTTGAAAAAATAAAAAAATTTGACTTTTTTTAAAAGCCTATTTTATTATTTTTATTTATTAAACAATTTTAAAATAAATATTTTTATAATAATTTTTTAAATATAAAATAATTTATTTATAAATTATTTTTAATATAAATTTTTATATTTTAATTAAAAAAAACTTAATTAAATTATTTACCCATGTATATATCATCATATCAATTTTATCTTTTATAAAGCATCATGGGCATTGGACAATTATTGTAACTTTGGCTCACGCCACGTGCTTTTATGTAATGACAAGGAAATTTCTAACAATTTGGCTAAATGGCAATTCTTGTCAATCATACTTTAATTTTTCGGATTTATTATTAATAATGTTCTGTCTCTTTTTATTATTTGTCAAGCACCTTAAGCAATAATTTTCTTTTTCAAATATTTGTTATTCTAATTTTTTTAAATACAAAAATGATAACTATTTTTTATTATAAACAGACTTCGTTAATATTCAAATTGATGAGTTAGAATATTTTAAAAAAAAAAAACTCAATACATGAAAAGTAAAACTTATTACGAATTTGGTCTACGTCATTTCATTTACTTTTTAACTTACCAAGTAATGCAGTATAACTTTTACTTGCTTAAGGTACATTGCATGAAATCCTAACTGAGAATATATACAAGTTACTGGGTCACTTTTAACAAAAGGTAACCCAACGATTCCTTTTAGTAATTAATTAGCATTCAATAATTAATTAAGAAACTAGTTAAAAACTTGATAGCGTGCACTCAAACCTCTCAATTATTTCCCTGCCTTTCATTTTCTTTTCATTAATACAGTAGTCACATAAAGTTGCATTAAAAAACTATAAGATCAGACATCAGAGATTATTATCTATTTAATTTGTCGAATAAAGCCTTGTTAGTCTAATTTAGAATAAAAAACCTGTATCCACTATCCACGTTTGGAAATATTAATATTTTTTTTTGGTGACTATTTGGAAATATTAATATATTAACACACTATATTTCACAAAGTAATTAATATATATTCTACAGAAGAAAAAGAATATAATAAAAAATAGTTTAGCTAATACATGCTCTAACAATTAATAGAAGATTTCAAAATTTTTATTTTAGTCAATACATAATATTTATACTAGAAACTAAATTTTACACATTCTTTTATAATTATTTTTTTAATTTATAATATTAATTTATGTGCTTAAAATACATGTTAACTAAACTCGATCAATAAAAAATCAGCGGGACGTAGTTTAACATTCTAATTCAACTGAATTGACACTATGGAGGCACTATACTTTGCTAAATTCCAGTACATTCCACTCACATTTGTTGGTTTCGTTCATATCTTATATCCTAATATTATATATATATATATGAAGAAAATTAATTCAATATGGGTGGTTTATATTGTTGTTAAGAACTTAAGATGATGGAGAATTCCACTCAAGAGCAAAGTGGTTTCATTGTTTATATAAAAAAAAAGGTAAACTTTTAACCCTGAATTATTAGTGGGTATATATTCCTTTGGCCTAAACATGAGCATTTCCACAAGTTCATATTAGATACACTTATTAGAACCAAAATAGCAGAGTCAAACCACTATAATATTTGAAGTGATGATTTCTAAAGAATTAAAAACAATTCTATTTTATTTTTGAATAAATTATTATCTTTATCTATAAAAATTCAGAAGAAAAAATATAGGGAGATAATAAAAATACTAAATAATGTGAATAATGAAGTCACAAAAAAAAAACAATGTGAACAATAGATATGTCGGATGTTCAATTCAATAAGTATGTAAATGATTATGTTAATTATTCTTAATTAGATGGTATTTCTTTTGATTCGATTTACTCATACACAATTAATAATGGCTGGATGTTCAATTCACTAGGTGTGGTTATCCTAATGTTAAGGTTTAGGTAGTAATTTAGGGATAGAGTATTTTTTTTATTTTATTGGGTTAATTTTAGAGCCTATTGTTCACATTATTTACAAAAGTCATTGTCTATCTAGCAAAATCGAATTCAAAATGCTAATAACATTATTCAAAAATAAATAAATAAATATTATATCTATAAAAAATAAATTTTATTTAACAAAAATACTCAAATATTAAACCATTTTATTTTTTGTCAAAAGATTTTCTCAAATTTTAAAACTATCTCTATCAATTTTATTATTTCCAACTTTTGAAACCCTCGATTTAATTCTTTCTTTTCCAAATCAACACACTAAAAACTACCATTATTGTCCTCTGTTTTTTGTTTTCCCTTAAATCTTAACCTCAAAATTTTCCACCATCTCCACTTTAATCACTTTAATTTTAATTTGAGTTAGTGAAACCACATATTATTTAATATTTTCATTATCTACCTATATTTTTTCTTTTAATTTTAACACCCAATAACAACAACCACACCACCAATATCAACAACACCAATACCACCATCAACGCAATACAACACAACTCAACATAAGCCAAAGGAGCACCTTGTCTTCGCCACCACCACCTTTACTCTCACTATCTCTTCTTTGAAAATTGGAAGACCACAATCAACATCATGATTAATTTTAGCATTTATGATAATAACTCACGAAAAAACTTATTATTCAAATGCTATTGTAATGTTCTTGCATTTATGTGTATAGTAATGAGGAGTGCCTATTATTTATCAAGAATACAATTTAATCACAACGGCAAAATCAACCTAATATCAGACTAGATAAATATAAAATTTTATATTTAGATACTATATTTAAATTAATACGAGATAAATTTAGATACTATATTAATCTATAACATCCTAAATATGTTTCAACATTTCTTATCAAACTTAAGTAACAACTTGAATTGGTAACTTATTAAAATATAACAAAATAAGAAAATTAAAATAAAAATTTTCAAAAATTTAGAATTACTGTAAACTGCAAAAACTTGAGATGTAAATGAAATCGCAAAAAGAAGGTAAAACTATTTAAACTCAGAATGCAAACAAACAGCGGGCAGAATTGTATAAAATTATTTGGTGTTGCTAGCAACACAAGTGTCGAAACAGTAGTGACAGACTTGAACTTAAAATAAGTAAGAGCACATAAAATAAAATAAATATTGATTGTGTATTAAAAATATAAACTTTTTTTGTACATAAATAATTTTTACAATGACTTAAAAATATGATAAAAAAAATTGAAATTCTTCCTAGAGATATTGGGTAAAAGGATGAAACCCAAAAAAACACTTTGAGAAGTTGAATTTTTCTTCAGTGGAAACTATATTGGTGGAAGTGGATTGGTTGGATTTAGAGTGTAAAGAGCGTCATCTAGTTGAAAGAAAACCAAACTAGATGTCCTTTTACTGATGTCACATGTCATGAGTTTTAGTTTAACGTGTGGGAATCAACTTCCTCCTTTCAACAGTTGAAAAGACTAAAAATGACGGAAATACCAAAAGATATTTGGGATAAAAAAGAGTAAACCAAATATCAGACTAAAACCGTTGGACAATAGATTTTCTCTTCATCATGGTTTTACACTATAAAAAGGATCTCAAACCACCTCTGTAAAGCACTTTTCACTTTTCACCTTCACTTGGATCTTCTTCTGGACCTTTCTTCTTCTGAAAACAGAGAAGCTAAAAAACCCATCTTTTTCTCTTCTCAAAATTTCTCTCATTGTTCTTCATTTCATTCATCACTTTCACGAGTAAAAACTGGCATTCGGGTGTTCCACCAAAACACTCGACAACCATTAACTAGCCCATGTCCACTTTAAACAAAGCTCATTCATCCTCTTGTAACATTAGTGGAGGTCTCAACACTTGTTCTCCACCTCTATTTCTCATCATTAGTTCTTATATTACTTATTTGCCATTAATAAAAGTGTTTTCCTCACAAATATACTTACCCCGAATCTCTCATCTTAACCATTTTTTTTATACTTAATCTATTTTTCACGAAACTCACCCGAATCAAACATAAAAAATAGAAACAAGACTAATAAAGAACAAGATAGTAATAGTAGTAGTTGTGTCACTATAAAAGCATTGAGAGTAATCAAATAAAAATATTATAAACATGAACAAAACTTGCTCTCCTTAGAGAACTTGGAACAACAATCTCTAATGCTCAAAGAAAATACGTAGCTCAGGTACCATGTTAGAATTCATAATAATATAAGAACTCAAGAATAAATTTTTTATTCAAAGATGTTACTCTGTTGTGTGTTGTATTATAAGGTACAACAAAATAATATCTATATATAAGCTAAGGATATAATCTAACGATGAAATCAACCTAATATCAAACTGAATAAACATAAAATCAAAACGAGATATATTTGGATACTATATTAATATGTAATATTCAAAATATATTCTAATAACAATTAGCAACTACAGCAATAATTAAACACATAAATTAGAAAAAATGTTCCAAATTCAAACAACATTAACATCAAAAACCGAAATCCTATATCTGAGGTCTGGAGCTAGAGCTGGAGATCAGATGAACACACATTAATTTTGCTTGTTTGAAGTCTTATTATTCGTTTCTAGGTGTTTTTATTTGATCTTGTTCTTGTTCTTATGAATTGTGACTTATTTTTTAGTGTTTAGTTTATTGTAGTTTTTTTTTTAAGATAGATGATGATTATCAGGGAAGAGAAGGTGGCGGTTGTCAGTTGTATGTGTAATAAAGAAAAAAAAAATTGAAAATAATGGAAGAGATAGGCATAAGATTAACGTTGAAATTTTAGATAATTTTTTATTAGGGTCAACGAATATTTAATGTTTGAATATTTTTGGCGAGCGAACTTTTCTGAGTATTTTTGGCAAGCGAACTTCACTTTCATTGGTATATTCGGTTTTTTTTTAGTAATTTTAATTGGCTAACATCTTAAATATTTGTGATTAGAAATGGTAGTTTACTCTTTATTTATTGTTGTCACTTATTCTAAAAAGATTAAAGATTTTGCTAAAGCAGTTTTTAAAATTTTAATAAAAAATGTTAAAATTAAAATTTTAAAATTTGTAACATACAAACGAATAATAATTTGTTTGACAAAAAAATAAAAAATATCCATTGAAAGTCTCTACTAGAAACATGTTTAAAGCCGTCATCAGATTTATTCCATTATTATTACTGTTAGATTTTGCATCAAAAAAATATAATAGTAATAATAATGTTAAGTTTATAAAATTGTAGAACTTTATCATCTTTAAAAATCTGTTACTAAATTCAATAATAAATATGACGTTAAGTGGCCTTTAAATTGGCAATAAAGTTATCGCGGATTTAACATTAGAATAATGACAATAAAGATAAATAAATTTTGATGAATTATGAAAAATTATTATCGACAGATAGAAGCTAAGACTAACATTAAATATTGTATTTTATTTAGTGTAGTAACATTAGCATAAGATTAGTTCATCATAAATTTTAAAGGTAATTAAAAAATTGCACGCAAAATAGAGTCTTACTCCATTTCACCCTCTTCCTCCAAATAATCCACCCTCCCTTCTTCGAATCTATTCTCCTCCTCTTATCATGTCTTCTTCCTTCCCGCACTATCATCCTTACTGCCGTTGTTGCCACCATCTCCATCCCCTACCCTCCCTTACCCTTCCTTTTTTTACCCATATGCTAGTCCTATTTTGCTTCTATCCACAAAACTTAAACCATCATCCACCCTCACTACAAAAAATACTAGTTAAAACGTCATTAACATTAAAATAGTTTTGTGAAAACACCACAATATTTGTGAATTAAGGCAGTTTATATCAATGCCATAATATATTTTAAGTCAGGGACTTTTTTAGTAATTTTGGCATTACTAACTGCTGTTATCTAGCTATTTTATTTAATTAAAAGAAAACCCAACCTAAATCTAATTGCGAGTAGAAGAGTAAAGCGTGAGCAACGAGCTTTTTCTCCAGTGGCTTCTTCTCCTCCATTGATGCGAGCTTCTTCTCCTCCATTGATGCAAGCTTCTCATCTATTCATGTGAGCTTCTTTGCCATTGATGTGAGCTTCTCCTCTATCGAACTTCTGCGTTTTATGTTGTGTGAGCTTCTTATCCTAACTCGTTTTTTCGTCTCCGTTCTCACTTCTAGGTTTTTATACAAAATTCTCATCCTCTTCTTCTTCATCTTCTTTTGATTATTCATGATTTGTTAATTCCTCTCTATTTGTTACTATTCTTTTGATTCCTTGTTTTATGTGTGTGAGAGTTGCGTTGGTGTGGTAGAATTCAAAAATGACATCTCTGCTGCTCTGCGAGCTTCTCTTCCATCAATTTCTCCTCCATCAATGATTCTTCCCCTCTATAGATGTCATGTCCATCAATGCTTTTTCTTTGATGGAACATTTGCTTCCATTGATACCATTTCCGAGATATTTTATTAGTTTCTGATATTCGAGCTTCTATTTTCCTCATCAACCTTATTTTGTTTGATTCTAGGTTTTGATTGTTTTATGCTAATTGCTACTTATTTTGTTTATTTTCAAGTTTTAATTTTCTTCGGTTAAATTAAGAAAATAATTAACATATTGATGATGACAAACATCTTAATTGGGTTAATAACCCAAGTGGATTTGATAAAATATTTGAGTGTGCAGGCCCAAATTATTTTTGTAACCCAAACCAATGAAGCAAATGCACTCAAGTGTGATGAATGAAAATTGATCCACAAATCAAGTCTAATACCAACCAAGTATTAGTGAGTCAAATCTAAGTTTGGTTTCACAAGTGCACTTTGGGTAAACACAAAAAAGAGAGAGAGAGCTTCATCTTCGAACTCACACACCAGAGAAGAAAGAAAGAGAAAGCTAATCAAGAAAGTAATGTCCAATCACACTAATCAAAAGCATGTTAAGCTAAGTTAGGGATTAAAGGTGATTTATTTCTATTTAGATGCAAGTTAATTTCTTCACTTCTTCTCCAACTCTCTGCAACACCATTTTGGGATAAATGAAGAAAGTGGTATCTGATCATCTCTACTATGAATCAATGACTTACAAAGTTACTTAGAGCCAAAGCATAATTTCAAGAATTTGGATTTGGGTTTATCATTGAGCAAACTAATTTCTGCTGCTGGGCCCTCCTTGGTCAAGTCAAGGTCCAGAATTGAAATTCTTAATTTTTGGGATTAATTGAAAAAAGAGAAGAGAAGAGCTCAATAAGACCAAGGACCAAGAAGTTGACTTTTAAGAAACCATAACCATGGCTTAGAACAAGGTATAAAAAAGAAAATGATTCTCATTAGAGCTCAAGGAGATAGAACCAGAATCTGAGTTTATTTGAGAGCTTCTTTGTGAGAGTTCAACGTTTTGGACAATGTTTCTACATCAAAGAAACATTTCGCAAGATTGAGAGCTTCTTTAGAGAAAGCTAAATTCGGTTCAACTTATAGCACAACGGCTATGAATCATCATTTCCTTCATTGTTTATTGTTTGTATTTCTGTTTTAATGTATATCTTTCTTTGTATTCTATTTGAGGTAAAAGGCAAGAAAGAGAGGCACTGAGAAAAAGCCATAGAGTGAAAAAGGCTAAGAGAAACACTTGAGAAAAAAGTTAAGAGTGATTTCAGATTTTTTTTTTTGTTGTATTTCTGTTTTGTGTCATGTACCTGAGAGGTATCCCTTACTAAGTTGGGTAAGCACTTAGTGTGTCTAGTCTAGGTAGTTGCATAATCAAATCAAGTTTATGTTGAAGCTTGATGTATCTCAGATAGGATTACGTTGAGTCTTAGAGAATTGGTGTATGTAATACATAAAAGATAGTGAAATTTCCACCAATGTTGTGGTGGAGACTGGATGTAGGTTGCATTGCACAAGGCAACTGAACCATGATATATAGCTGTATTATTCTCTTGCTCTTTGCTCAACTCTGCTTTTTCTGATTTTATGAGACAAAATGAAATTGTCTTCTGCATAATTTCCTGTGCAGACTAAACATAAGCAAAGTAATAATTTCTAGTTTTAAGACTTACTTAATTAAAATTAAAGAAGGTCATAGATTCAATTTCTTTCTCTAAACCTTCTGAAATTTTCATCTTCCTTGTTCAATTTATTTTTAGGTCAGAAATTAGAAATTATTAGAAGAAATTAAGTAAGGTCTTTCTCCAATTTTTTCGTAATTATATGATTGATTAGACTCATGTGAATACTTGTTTTCTCCTGATATTACGTGCACTGAACTGCATAGATGTTCTTTTTCATTTTTTCTGTTTGCAAAAAAAAAAAAATTTTAAGAAATTTACTTGAGTTGTTATGGGTTTTTTTTTTTTATTTTGAAAGCGTGGAGTGATCAAAATCTCAATCAAATTATTTAAAATCCTATTAACATCCTAACATGATATGTGTCCATTATTTATATAAATTCTTGAAATCTAGCTTGTTCGACTTATTGGTTATAGCAAATTTGTAATCACTATAGTCGAAGAGTTGTAACATACACAATGAACTCGATTGCTTAAGTTCGTTTGGTTTATTATTTGTTAAATCTGTGTACTCAAATTTATAGAAAGTGGTCACCAAACACAACCTCTAATTCATATTTGTCTTCACCATGTTTTCCTTTCTTCATGAAACCCAAATTCGACATCGCTAATATAATGCTTTTCTTAATATTAGTACATGGCTAGATCTCATTGGATGCCTCTAATATATACAGTGTTTTTGTTTTACGACAGAGGCTAATTATTTCTTTGATACTTCATTTGATATTCATTCAATCTGTCAATGTTATATTTTGAAACTAGACATTGTGAATTTTAGATTAATTGTAGTAGTTAGTGTTTCATTGACATTTTCTTTTAAATTGATCACCTTGTATTACATTTTGTAGGAATCTTGATAACTCTAATCTATCTGGACATTTGGTATATAAACTTGGGAAGCTTAAGCATTTATAATACATGTATGCTATATATACTATGGTTAAAATTTTGGTATAGTGTTGTGGGTTTTTTAATGTCAAATAAATGTACAACGATTAAATATAAATTTGACAATTAAAATATATAATATAATATTTTTTTAATTATAATTAAAATTAAATTAAAATTAAAATTGAGATGTAACTATATTATATTATTAATTTAACAACTAAAATAGATCATATAACACTCTCTCATTAATATTAATAGGAAATATTTCTTTTTAAAATTAATAAATTTTATTCTTCCATCCTCTTATTTACATCTCTCGATCTCCTTCTTTATTTCTCTCTGTCTTTTCTATTCTATATATAACTTATAATTTATATTTTATATTACTAATTTAACAAATTAAAATATATTATGAAATATTCTTTCATTATAATTAAAATAAATTTTTTTCTCTAAAATTAACAAATTTCATCTCTCCTTCTCTCTCTCGCTCTCTCTCTCTCTTATTTTCTATCTCTCGCTATTTTTCTATTCTATAAAAAATAAAATTAATAAAATAAAATAATTTAAAAAACCCAATAATATTATTCAAAAATATATTATTATTATTATATACATATTTTTTTAATTTTTTATTTAATTTCAAATTTTTATCATTTATATATAATTTATATTTTTATTTCTCTTTCTTCAAATATTTAATATATATAATTTGGAGAAAATACTAATGTTGTGATTAATAATTAGAATCAAAATTCATTTGTTTCAAAAAATTAATTTTATAATTATTAATATAAATTTTTTAATATTAATTAAAATATATATATATATTATTTTTAAACAACAAGCATAAAAATTAAGTATTTTTATTTGTACAACAGACTTAATACCTAATCAAAATATAAAAGTATATACATTAAATTTTTTCAAGTTTTAAATAATGAATATTAAAATTAGTTATTAAAAAATTAAACTCTTTTATATGAAATAATAACTATAAAGTTTATTGTTTAATTTTTTTAGCTACGAAAATTTTGGTGTTCTTAGCTAATAGGGACGTTTGTCTCATACAACCTTTTTTTAAAAGTAATTTGATTTTACAAATTTTTTCTATTTTAATCTATAATGTCAAAATAAAACTAATATAATTTCAAAAGATTTAAATTTTCTAATATTATTAGGAGCAAAAACACTAAGTAAATACTAATTTATACACGTATTTTACCCATTTGACGAGGATCAAATTGAGAACAAAGGTTAATAAATATGCCCAATCTTGCTCTTTAGGGATATAAAAAGAAGGAGATGAATTTTTTTTATCGGTAATATTAGAGAAGTAAAAAAAAAATATTTTATTTAATATTTATTAATTATTGTGGTTTAAGTCTGTCCGGTATTGCGCGAGAAAAAGTATAGACAGTCAAAAACCTTAGAAAAATAGTAGGAATGGAAAACCGGGTGTTAATTTTAAAGATTTGACCCGAAGTTGGGCCAAACGGGCTAAAAACGTGAACGGGTTGAACCGGGCCCAAGTTGGGCCCAAGTCCAACATATATAAAGGTTCATTTAATGAACCCTAACCTCATAAACACACACACACTTCAAAAATTGAGAAAGAGAGGAGAGGAAGAAGAAAACCCTAATCACCTCAATCTTCCCAAGCTTATATTTTCAGCTATAGAGTTTCGATTTGCGTGCCGTCAGTGACTACGCATTTCTTGCGAAGAGCTCTACAAAATCCATTCAAGAAACTCTATAGTTAAGCTCGAAATCTTTCCAGTTCTTCTCTCCAAAATTTCGGGTACCTAGGATTTTTGAGTAAGTGAGTTTTTGGGATTGTTGATGTTTAGGTTCACTCTAATCCTTGCTTATCTTTGGGTTTTGCCATCCAAATCTGTTGGAAAAGATAAGAGTATTTGATCTCTTGTGAACTTTTGATTTATGTTGAGCCCTAGGTTGATTTTGTGGTGATTTATATGTATATAGCTTGATTATTGTGAGTTTGGAGCTTGTTGGTACTTGTTGGAGCTATATTGGTGGTTGGATTTTGATTGAAAACTCATTTGGTTTATATTGGGAATCGACCAAGGTATGGTTTCGGTTTTCTCTATGTAGTATATAATATTCATGGACACTTAGGCTAGTGACTCATAGGATATGATTGAATTTGAAAAGTTGTTGAATTGTTGGATGTGGTTGTATGATGATGTTTGATGAAATGATGATTAATAGTGATATGATAAGAATAAATGAATTGTGAAGTTGAGGAGTGAATTATGTTGATAAATGTGAATTTGGTGTTGATTGATTGATAATGTAGTCGAAATTAGTAATGATGTTTGATATATGAGATATATTGATATGGATGTTGTGGATGAGGAAAAGTGAAAAAATATGGTAATTTTGGTGTGATATGACATAGAGGGTTGATTTTGATGAAAAGTGGAGTTTGGGACTGGTTTGGTTTGGTTTTGGTTGTGTTTTGCAAAGCAATTGTGAAAGTTGTAATTTTGGGTAAAAATAGAATTTTGGTAAATTTTGTTTGATCATAACTTTTGCCTCGGTTTTCAAAATTAGTTAAAATTTGTTTAGAATTAAATATCTTTGAAAATCCTTTAAATTGGTATAAAGATTGTGAAATTTAGAATTTTGTAGAGGAAGTTATGATCATTCAAAAATTGGTGTTGAAAACTGGAAATTCTGCAAAGTTACGGAATTATGAGTTTTCTGGTATATGCGCACGCACACTTGCGTAAATGGTGACTTGTGCGCACGCACAGACCTGTGCGTTCGCACACGCAGAGGCAGGCAGTCTGCCTGCAGCGCTAGCACAGTCTGTGCGCGCGCACACCAAAGAAAAAATTACAATCTGTGTGTACGCACAGACTTGTACGCACGCACACGTTGGGGAGGCCAGTCTATTGGGGGCGCTTGCACAGGTTGTGCGAGTGGATAGACCCTTTTATGTTTTGACTACTATGTGTATGCACACCCCTGTGCGTACTCACACTATAAAAAAATTTTCTGGGCGTGCGCACGCACACCCCTGTGCGGACGCACACGCCCTGTTTCTCAAATTTTGTTTTGTTTTCAACTATTTCACCTTTCCGACGAGATTGTAAGCTTTCATAACACCTTTTTAAGATTTTTGGGCATATTTTTTTGTGCTCAAACATGGGAAATTGGTTAAGGGGTCTTAGACACTATTATTTGGAAAAAGTTAGCATACGGAGTACTAGGTTTCTGTTGTACTGTGAAAGGTTTGATGAATGTGTGATGAATGATTGATGAATGAAATGCGAGATCAAGGAACTGAAAAGTAAAGGAATGGTGGTTGAAAAGAGTCGAGGACTCTGAATGAAGTGATGGATCTATTTTGTACTAAAAATATTTTTGAAAACCATTGTACTACTGTTTTATACTGAGGTTATGAGATGCTATGCGTCCGACAGGGACGGTGGTTAATCCCGCCTGCCGAGGTAGCGGCAGCGGCGTAAGGACGGTGGTTAATCCCGCTTGCGTTTAGATGTGAGGACGGAGGCAAAACCCTGGATAGTGATCCGAGCGCTATATCTTGGGGGTTCCCACACCATGATTCCGAAGGGCAACATCTCCATGGGGATGTGTCGGGTTGGCAGTTGAACCGACAATGTGATATCACAGCTAGTAGGGCAGGCATTCATCATATGCATTTTCTACGTGCTTGTATGTTTTGCCGACTTGATATTGTTTTCCCTATCCGTTAAACATATCTAATTGCTACTTGTATTAATTGCTGTATATGCCTCTACTTGTGTTTTACTTGTATTATATATACTTGTGCTTTACTGGAGTTGAGGAGGTTCGGAAGGCGATGGTGATGGGATCGCTTAGCGGAGCAGTTGGTGAAGGCTGTGGGATAGCGGTGGTTGATTAGAGTAGAAATTTTCTAAGATAGATTACCCTTTTATGGTACTATGGCTTAAGTTGTATTAAGGAATTACATATTATGCTGTTTTATTTTAGAATGCTTTAAACTTGAATCTTGTGATGATATAGAGTCTAGGATTGCCTTTGGCGTCTTGGGATCTTATATCCTACATCACTGGGAGCCGTTACCATACTGAGAACCTTTGATTCTCATACCATATCCTGTTGAGTTTTTCAGGTGCAGGTCGCAACCCACCTTGGTAAGTTGTCTGATTGGTGACAGGAGCGGAGGATCTGGATTATCTTTTGGAGTCCTTTGATTTATTATATATATGTCTCTCACTTTTGTATTTTGCTTTGGCCTAGAGGCTTGTATTGAGAGAACAAAACTTGTATAAACTGTTTTTACTGTCTGGTTTCATACATGGTCTGTATATGGCTAGTCAGCTTAAACTTCACGAGTCGTGACTAGTGTCTTATGCTTCAGGTCAGTAGCTTCGTTAGTAAGTTTTGCGCTTTTGAAATCCTGTTTTTGAGCTATGTTCTTCATCGGGCTTCTAGCTATTATTACTTCCTTCTATATAATATATGTATAAGTTTATAACTGTCGTAACCTTTGATTAACCTTTGCTTTACGACGCGAGATAAGGTTTAGGCTAATTAGGGTGTTACAAAAGAATTTATGTGTTTTTTACTTTTTTATGTGTTTCTCTTCAAGTATTTTTATCTTTATCGTAAAAGAAAAAAAAAACTTATGTTCAGGTAAAAATTTATATGGTTTGTTAAAAAAAAAATTATATATTTACCTTAAAAATTTTATGTGTTCTTGATAAAAAAGAATTTGTGTTTATCATTAAAAGTATTTAATTCCTATTTTCTCCTAAAAAGTTTTTCTTACATTCGAAAATTGTCCATATATGTCACAAATTTTCTATGAACATATAAATTAAAGTTTTTCTTTGCTTTCTTTGTTTCTTTTAAAAATTTTGTGTTTACGTTAAAAAAAATGTTTGAATTTCTGTTTCAAAATCTTTGTATTTATTGTTAAAATATTTCTATGTCATTTTTCAGTGTTTTTTTTTTTAAATTATGTGTTTATTATAAAAAAAACATTTATGTATTTACGTAAAAGGTTTTCTATTTTTTGCTTCTTATGCATTTTTCTTCTTCCTCATTTTCTCTTCGGTTTCTTTCATTTTTCGATCTTCTTTCTTTTAAAATTTTTAAAAATATAAAAAGAAAAAAAGAAAGAAAATAAAAAAAAGTAAAAGGAATAAAAATAAAACACATAAATAGAAGAAGAAAGAGAAAATTAAACACGAAAAAATTAAATAAAAAAAAAGAAAAAAAGAAGACAACACAAGAAAAATAAGGAAAAAGAAGGTACGTAAACTTTTTTTTTTAAAAAAACGAATATATCAAAACGTTGTTAATATAAAGATTTGTTCATCTTAAATTTTTTTTATTTATGTTATGTTATGTACTATGTACGGTTTTCTTTTCTTCTTTTTTAATATCTTAGAGAGCATTGAATTTATTCCTGGGACAGAATTTCTCATGGATTTGTTTTTTAATTATTATTATTTTAAAAAATGTCATGCCTAGTCAACTTTTTGTGATTAAACGAATAAGCAAAAAGGCCATGCGCATATATAAAATCAGCTGCATAATAAGTTTATGCATTGCATGCATTTACATTATTCAACAAAATTCTCAGAATTTATGCGATTCTTAGTTTCTTACTAAGCCGTCATATCACAGAACCTTTAATTAAGAAGTTCTTTCTTGATAAGGACTCCAACAAAAAAAAAAAACCACTAACTTCTTATTAACCTCTCCTGAAATCTAGCGAATATTACAAACTCTTGGTTTGTCTTTTCTGTTTCTCACACATAAAATGTCACGACATTCAATTACTTGTAATCTTATGTACATGAGACACGTTTTTTTAGTGTTATACAATCTACACCTCACAAAATCATGTGAGCTGTTTTAAGCAACATCAGATTCTGGAATCATATCACTATCTGATATACCT
Source organism: Arachis stenosperma (assembly GCF_014773155.1). NCBI lineage: Eukaryota > Viridiplantae > Streptophyta > Magnoliopsida > Fabales > Fabaceae > Arachis > Arachis stenosperma. Next base: position 138,564,463 of record NC_080385.1, read on the forward strand.
TGAACCAATTCCTTCAATTGGTATAATGCTTCTGGTTTGTCCTTAAATATACTAGGCATAAAGATAGTATGCTCATATCTTAGAGAAAATGATTGATCAACTGATCAACGTAAATGATCATGGAGACATTCATAAGCTCTTTTCGGCTTCAACTTTCAATCATCTAACAAATGCTTGTAATGTAAGATTAGAGAAAAAAACACCTTCGACATATATACGACGAATGTTAGAAGGTTATCAGAATTTATTTTTTTTGCCAACAGTTAGCCATTAATATTTAAAAATATAGAATAAAATATATTATTGAATTACTAAACTAAAAAAATTAAATTTATGACTAAAAGTGATAACAAAAAATAATGAATTCTTATAACATTCTAACATTTCTTTTATATATATATTAAGCATCCCATTTTCCAATCAACATGTGAAATTTCCGTCACACAAGATAAGGAAACTAACACCACACAATTAAGCCCCATTTGATAATTTTCTCATGACAAAGAATCTAAGAATATGGAGAGATATAAATATAGTTAATATATAATTTTTTAAAAAAGTTATAGAATCAAACAAAATTTTTTTGCAAATTAATGGCTAAATTAATCCCTAAAAAATATATTGTTCTCTAAATTCTTTTCGAAAAAATTTTATTAATCAAATTAGCCCTTCAAAGTTTATAAATTAATCACATTTGTCCTTCCGCCACTTCATTCCATTAACAATTTCGATAAAAAATTGATAATGTGGAATATTCACTGACAACATACACGATACTTGACATGTCTAATTCAACTTTGGCGATTTTATTAATCAAATTATTCTTTCAAAAATTATAAATTATTTACATTTGTCCTTCTGTCACTCCATTAATAATTTCTGCTAACGATTGATAATGTGAAATGTTAACTGACAGTATACATAATACCTGACATGTCTAATTTGATGTTGACAAGATATGTTTATGAAAATCTATCAATTTAATCACTTTTTTCAATTAGATAAACTCTAATCCAGATATAATCTAAGGACTAAATTGATATATTTTTATAAACATATTTATCAAGTGTCTAATTAGACATGCTAAGTATTATATATACTATCAATTAACATTCTATATCATCAATCGTTGGTAAAAACTGTTAATGGAACGGCGAAAGAACAAACATGATTAATTTGTAATTTTTAAATAACTAATTTTATTAATAAAATTTTTCAAAGACGAATTTTGAGAACCACCCACATCTTTTATAAACTAATTTGATCATTAATCCATCCCATTTGATTATTTTATTTTATTTTGGTCTAGGACTAGAATATTTTCAGCGAATACTAATATGCTTTAGCAAGAAAAAGAAGTACAATGCTTTCTGAAAATTAACTTACTATTTAAAAAACCAAAAAAACAAAACACTCTAAATCCTAAACTTTAATTAATAGAGGGATACACATTCTCAATCATATGTGCCAACTTTGCGTTGGTAAATTTGTCCAAATTTTTATACTCCGAAAACTTGGAGAAAATGCAAATAGACACAATTTTTCTATTTTATCTTTTTCTCAATGTCTTTATATTTCTATTCTAAAATACTTACCAGTTACCAAACACATTTTTAGTGGTTAGTACACTCTTTGAGCAGCCAAATCACACAAACATTCTTTTTTCTCTTTCTATTCAATCCCAAATCCAGTTGAAAATGAAGAAATGGAATTTAAAAATGGTTGTAAAAGCTATACTCTACACTATTTCCTTTCCTATTGACATTTTTAAAAGAAAATTTTTCACAAGTTGATGAATTATGAATGCTATAGAATATGGAATGTGCTACCCTGCAGCTAATAGCCAAAGCATAATAAGTGATGATATGGAAATGGGTATCCAGCCCAAGTAGGCTAATGCGACCGAAATCTGATACTTCTGGCATTCCTCTCCGAACTGGCAGTGTCCGAGGTCATGAAAGTACAAAACTGTGATACCCGCCGAGGACGACGCAGCAGCCAGAGATAGAATCGCCGTTACCTGTTGATAGTAGTCAATTACACTTTGTTATAGATAAATCAGAGGTCTTGAGTTTTATGTAGAAAATATATTAGGAAGAGTGTGAAGGTTTATTGGTGAAGCTAACCCAATCTCCAACTACAAAGAGGCTAACCAACACAGGGTTGTGAAGGACCTTGTTCCTTGCTAATGCATAGGCATCCATTGAAGCAAGCACAAAACTCCAAATGAATTGTAATCCCATTGAAGCTATCAAGTAACTGCAAAATCAACAAAAAAGACCGTGGGCATAAATGACCAAGGTGACTAAATTTCCTTCTTTTACTACCATGTTCATAGTAACATATTTCATGAGATTTTTAATCATCTCATCTGAGTTCATTTTGAACAAAATTCCATTTTCAGTTCAATCATCCAGTGCATAGAGTACCAAATGTCACAGGTATTTTCATTTAAGCATACACTAATTTAAGAAGCAGAGCTTAAAATTTAGTTGCAGCTTCATGATCATAATTCTAAGTTGTAATGATATACATAAAAGTAACATTTAAAAAAATGCCTTTGCACACGGGATAGCTACAGAAAAAAAGGTAGGATCATAGTGAACTTGTCCACTGAAGAATTTGACCAAATTAATTGCCAATACTGAGTAATTTGTTGCAACAAAACGGATACATAGTTTCGATTGTTCAGCTTTAGTGTTTCAAACAAACTCATAAACTCAGCTTATGTAAGTGTTAACAAGGCGGACAGAGAACCGAACCTAACGTAAGAATCAGATGTAACATGAAGAGGTCCTGAAACATTTATGTAACCTATTGTGGTTGAGTAAGTGGTCACATGGAAATAGTTCAAAGTTCAAACATCAAGATTTGTTTTGGTATAAACATGTGCACCAATCAACATAACAGACATGATTTCCACTTCTTAGTTTGGAGTGATTTAAGAAAGAAATACTCAGTGAGTAATGTTTTACCAGAATACTTTCAACAATTAATGTATAATTCTGAATTCTTCTTTGCAGCCATGAATGAATATCCTTTTGAATCCTTCCTTCTAATCAGAGTTTTTTCTTTACTTAATTCTTATGAAAATCTATGTTAACAAGCTAGAGATGCATTGAATTCAGGCTGGTCAAAACTGCAATCTTTTCTAAAAGAATTTATTTGTTTGTTTGATAAAACAGGTCAAAACTATCATTCACATCTATTGTATCTAAAACATGTTTAAGACTGATTTCACACATGCATACATGAATATATGGAACTCAAAACATAACAAACAGTTGGATAAAATAAGACCAGTGTCAATGTGTCTTAAGATTATGAACAATCCAGTAGCAAATCACAGCAAGAGAGATACAAATGCATGAGAAATTTCAAGAAAAGAAAAAGAAACATCTTGAATTACCAAAAGGCAGTGAAATTAAAGAAACTGGGTGTGGTGGCCATGGCCGCAATTGACCCAGCAGCAAAGATGAACTGTGACATCCTCAAAGCCAAACCAAGTAAAGTGCCTGGTGTCCCTGGAAAATTCTTCATCTTTTTCTCTATCCAAATCACAAGGATATTCTGAGATTCCTAATAATCGGAAGCTAAAGATGAAGAATAATAAGCATCTTCAGATTTGGGCCAGAATTGCAGAAAAAACAAAAACATCACCTTGGAAAGAACCCAAAGACCATCAACGTCAACAACTAACAACTCCAAGAACACAAGAAAAACATAAAAACAATGCCACGAAATGAAGACCCAGAGAGAAAAAGGTTACAAATTTGGGGATAATAAAGGGAAATGGAATCTGGGGTTAGAAGATCAAAACCAGCAAAGGAGAATGAAAAAAAAGTATATCAAGGAGAAAATAATAATTCTTAAAAAAAAGGGGGCATTTACATTAAAAGGTGTATGCGTTAAGGTTTGTTTAGCAATTAGCAATAGTTAATGGTGTGACTCAATAGAACAACAAAGGTTGCTTGCAAATGCATGCTAATCAAGATTATGTCACCTTCCTTTGTTTTTCAGTTTTGTGACACAGTGAATGGTGACTGGTGAGTGACCCCAAAGGCACCACGTGTTCCAAAATGGCGTGCATGTTAGTCCATGGAAGTTTGTGGACCAAGCTCCCTACATTCATTCAAATGCAGCCTTACTTTCACATCATTTCGTACTTGATACCATTATTTTAAGCTATTCTTGATGGCTACATTAACCATTGTCAACCAAGCCCACCAAAATTAACTTAATGTATTTAACGTTTCCTATTTTGGGTGATTTCTTACTTTTATTTTTAATTTGACAAAAACTATGAGAAATCAAACAACATTGTTTAAAGAGAAGTTTTGTGATTTGTAACTATCAATTAGTTATTATTGGTGTTTTTAATGGTATAAAATTTAGAGATCACTCAGATAAAGACGTCTAAAACGTCTTTTTTTAAAGATATTTTCATGTTGTGTTTTAATTGATTTCTGTCTAATTTATTTAGTGCTCCTCATCACATATTATTAAATTCTTCAAAAGATTTTCTTTCCAAAAACAATAAAAAACATTTAATTTGGACTAAAACAAAAAAAAGGTAATAGATTAATTATTAGATCTTTTTAAAAGATAATTTACATAAAAAATATATCACATTCATCAATATTGTAACGACCCAATTCCCAGTAAGTCATGATCATACCAGAAATCAAGTGTCACCAACTTGTTCACATGAAACCTTTACTACGTATTATTAAACCTGTAATCGGGTTAGCGTACTATCGAGTTTTGGATAAACTTTTATAAGAAAACTTGTAAGGACAACTAATTAAACATACACAAGCATAAGCATACAACATATATATATATATATATATATATATATATATATATATATATATATATATATCCTGAGTTAGCATACAATCCTTCAGAAATACTATTATGTACAACCCAACACTCCGGGTCCTGGTCCATATAGAAAACCTCTAAACTGGCACCCGAACTAGCCTAGTCCACTATGTACACCCTACTCCCTCAGTGAGTCTGACCAAAAGTGAGAGATTAACATAAAGGCTAGGCTAACACAAAAAAAACTATCAAAAGGCACAACCGCATCTCCCAGGACTCAGTTGTCATCGTTAGAGGAGATCACAACCACATCAGAACACTCCTCAGGATCTTCGTCCTTGTCATCGGAAATCTCTATAATCTCAGGAAGGGCACTGGCACTCGTGCTACTGGTCTGACCAGCACTCGCCGGTCCACTAATAGAGGCGGTGAGCGGCTCCTCAGAAGATGGCTCGGATGAAGATACTGAGATCTGCTCCACGGGGATGTCCTCCTCCGGTACAGGCTCTGGAAAATGCTCCTCCATGGGCTCAGGCTCAGGGTCCGCCTGATCCGCAGGTTGATCAGGATGCTGGTGAGACACCGGCCCATCATCAAACGGGTGAAATGGAGCATCCGGGTGGAGCCACTGCAGTGGGAACTCATAGGGCATGTCAGGGTTAAACTGTGGAGTGTCAATCGGGTGATGGAAAGGATGATCACGCAGAATGTACATACGAGTCCTAATCTCCGCAGCTACTACATAAAACCTATGCTGTACAATATCCTCGTATATATAGGGAGGGTCCATCTCGTAAAATATAACTCCAGTCTCCATCTGAAGGAGAGGAAGAGAAGGGGTAAGAACTGGGAGGTTCTTAGTAGGGTCGAGGGTGGTTAGTTTAGTCAGGATTACCACAGTTCAAGTAATTCACAACGAAATATCTAGTCACCACAATTCAGAATAACATTAAAGAATGTATAAACACGAGAAGACAATCGCAAACAATTTCACAATGCCAAGTAAAATGCAAATGCGCAACAAGAATGATGCATGTCTATTCCTAACGCAGGCCATGAGCTCATGTGTCGGTTGCCTACCCGCTTCCGACATTACCCGGGCACGAGTCCCATATATGGTTTTCCAGATGCATCAGTGTGCTTATAAGTCGTACGGCTAGGCCGCATACAGTGTGACTTTCCAAATCAATAAGCGTACATCTGGAAAACAGTTCTCAATGTGTGGGCGTCCCCACTTTACATTTGGCACTAAGGCCCAAACAATGTCACATCTGCTCTCCTGTGGCAGTAATTTTTGAATAAAAACTCAAAATAGCATTTTCCTTTCAAAACTTAGTTTATAATAATAGACATAACCTCAGTCTTTTTATAAAAATATAACGACATCCTTTAAAATAAAATTTCCAAACTAATATCTTGTCCTTCAACGAGACCGAAAACCTGTTTTATTTTTATCAAAATATTAACTTAAAAATTTATCCATTCTCGAGCTGACTAAACACAACTTCATCAAAATATCAATATATCAACAAAATTCAATATGAAATGCAATCAAATTTCAATAACACTCAATCCAAACATCAATTTACTTTCAAATATCATTTAGTCGGTGAAAATTTATCAAAACCCTACCTTCGTACGTAATCGAAATACTCGAAACTCTAGAGAAACTTTCTGACCGTGCTGCTGAAGGGAAAAATATCCGGAATCCTCCGTGCCTCCTAGAACTCCAGTTGGCCAAGCTCAAGGGGTAGGAGAGCTACGTCACCGTCGATTTCCACCGGACAAAAGTAACGCCAACACGTAGAGGAGGAAGATACGAACACTTTTACCGGATTAGATTTTTTATTGGAGTTGCGGATCACAAGTAATCGAAGTTGGAAACTCACGGTTCCATGGTTTCGTTCTCTTCTCTCTCTCACGGTGTTTCTCTCTCTCTTTTTTTTCTTTCGTTCATTCGGTGATATGAAAGAGATGAATGTGATTAAAGGCTAAGGGTATTGAATGAGAATTTTGTGATACTAAAACTCATTAGGTGTCAAAGTGTTATATATATATATACAAGCCACGTTTTCTTTCTTTTTATTTCTTAATTGACTTGTTCATGATTTAAAAGAAAGAATGGATTAGTGCTGAAGCATTTATTAAGAAAAGGGTTAGGTGTCATGAAAAAGGACATACCTCATTGGTTTTATATATATATAAAAGAAAGAAGTATCTAATAATAATAATAATAATAATAATAATAATAATAATAATAATAATAACTATAAAAGATTAACTTAATTTTTGCCTATCAAAATAGTTTTTAATAAATAGTTCAAACTGATAAAATAAGTTATATTTAAATTAAACTTCAATAATCATAAAATTTTATTTAATTATCTTTGTTAAAAAAAATAGATTTCTTAAAAACAAAATCTCAATATAATATGATAACTTATAAATAACTAATTACTTAATTTTCAAAAAAAATTCGAGATGTTATATCCTACCCACTTTACAAAAATTTTCGTCCTCGAAAATTGCTATAAACGAAAATTTGAATCCTAAAAGGAAATTTTTCCCTCAACATTTCCTTTACCTGTAAGCAGGTGCGAGTAAACGGTTCTTATCTTATTTTCTAGTCCTCATGTATGTTGTGTGTCCTCATCTCGTCTCAACTTACGTATAGCAGTTAAAGAAATACAAGAATGTGACACACCAGAAACATAAAGTGCAGTTAAGGAGCGAGTCTTAACACAATACTGACCTTGGGTCAGGGAGTTCGAGTATGAGCATCTTCAGTCATCATTGTAAATACTCTTCCTGGCTGCTGAGATTTAGCTGAATCTTGAGCAATCTTCTTCTCACAATTCCTCGCCATGTGTCCAAGCATACCACAAAAATAACAAACGCTCGAACCCAATCGACATGAATTCCTACCATGGTTCTTCCCACACTGATTACAAACAAGGTTTGTTAGTGCTGGCTGTGGTCACTTTCCAGTATCTCGTCCTTGCCTATCGATATTGTCACGAGCAGGAAGATTACTAACTTGCTGATTCCCATAAGAAAGTGTCCTATTCATTTTAAAGTTCCTTCCCTGAGGGGCTATATACCGATTAAAATTTTTCGGAGGTAATTCTTGACGACTTATCTTTGCTGCCGCCACCTTCTTGGTACAGTCTTCCACCAACTGACTCCTATTGACAGGCTCTGCAAAATTCGTATTTGCAGTGGTACCAACGAGTGCATTAGTTCTTCGCAGAGTCCTCCTTCGTACTTCAAACACTTCCATTCCTCAAAATCATCTGGGTTTCCCTGACAGATCTTAGTGAATCGGCACAAATCCTCAAATTTCCGAGTATATTCTGCTACTGACATATTCCCCTGCGTCAACTGCATCAGTTCCATTTTTTTAGCATCACGAATAGTTCTAGGGAAGTACTTTTTGTAAAATTCCTCCTTAAAAGTATCCCAGTCAATCTCTTCCACCACCTGCCGTAACAAGCGTTGCACTCCATCCCACCAGTGTTCAGCTTCTCCCTCCAGCATATAAGTTGCAAATTCCACGTACTGTCTTTCTGGTACATGTTGCGCTCGCAATGACTTCTCAATACCACGGAACCAATTGTCAGCTTCAGTTGCAACAAGCGTCCCCTTAAACTTGGGCGGATTTACCTTCAGAAAGGTTGCCAGTGTCATAGGGTTATCGTGGTTTCCGACACCTTCATTATCATTACCGTCTCCACCACGCTCACTATTGCGTCCTCCGTTACGATCTCCGTTCCTCTCCCCTAAACGGTCAATTGCTCGTGTAGTAGCAGTTGCCGCTTCACGCACAGCCTCAGCCATGGTGTTCATTGCAGCTATAAAAGCATCTGCACCCCTCGTCGGTTCCTCTGCATGGTTTGCACCATGCCTACCACGTCCTCGTCCCCGTGCAGCCATCAAGATTCTGTGCACACCCAACATGTAATATTAAGATGATCAGTCTTAACATTTCAGGCAAAGTGTGAATAGTCTCTAAAATGGAAACACAGTGACAATCATGCAATTCATATCACAACGATATCCTATGTGCATAAGACACAACTCAGAGAATGCAATGAAGCATGATTCAGTCCATATCCCCAGGCTTTAATAGGAACGAACTGCTTTGATACCAAGTCGTAACGACCCAATCCCCAATAAGTCATGATCATACCAGAAATCAAGTGTCACCAACTTGTTCACATGAAACCTTTACTATGTATTATTAAGCCTGTAATCGGGTTAGAATACTATCGAGTTTTGGATAAACTTTTATAAGAAAACTTGCAAGGACAACAAATTAAACATACACAAACATAAGCATACACGTACTATCGTACATACATATATATATATATATATATATATATATATATATATATATACCTGAGTTAGCATACAACCCTTCAGAAATACTATTATGTACAACCCAACACTCCGAGTCCTGGTCCATATAGAAAACCCCTAAACTGGCCCCCGAACTAGCCTAGTCCACTATGTACACCCTACTCCCTCAGTAAGTCTGACCAAAAGTGAGAGATTAACACAAAGGCTAGGCTAACACAAAAAAAAACTATCAAAAGGCACAACCGCAGCTCCCAGGACTCAGCTGTCATCGTCAGAGGAGATCACAACCACATCAGAACACTCCTCAAGATCCTCGTCCTCGTCATCGAAAATCTCTATAATCTCGGGAGGGGCACTGGCACTCGTGCTACTGGTCTGACCAGCACTCGCCAGTCCACTAATAGAGGCGGTGAGCGGCTCCTCAGAAGATGGCTCGGATGAAGATACTGAGATCTGCTCCACGGGGATGTCCTCCTCCGGTACAGGCTCTGGAAAATGCTCCTCCATGGGCTCAGGCTCAGGGTCCGCCTGATCCGCAGGCTGATCGGGATGCTGGTGAGGCACCGACCCATCATGAAACGGGTGAAATGGAGCATCCGGGTGGAGCCACTGCAGTGGGAACTCATAGGGCATGTCGGGGTTAAACTGTGGAGTGTCAATCGGGTGATGGAAAGGATGATCACGCAGAATGTACATACGAGTCCTAATCTCCACAGCTACTACATAAAACCTATGCTGTACAATATCCTCGTATATATAGGGAGGGTTCATCTCGTAAAATATAACTCCAGTCTCCATCTGAAGGGGAGAAAGAGAAGGGGTAAGAACTGGGGGTTTTTAGTAGGGTCGAGGGTGGTTAGTTTAGTCAGGATTACCACAGTTCAAGTAATTCACAACAAAATATCTAGTCACCACAATTCAGAATAACATTAAAGAATGTATAAACACGAGAAGACAATCACAAACAATTTCACAATGTCTGGTAAAATGCAAATGCGCAACAAGAATGATGCATGCCTATTCCTAACGCAGGCCATGAGCTCATGTGTCGGCTGCCTACCCGCTCCCGATATTACTCAGGCACGGGTCCCAGATATGGTTTTCCAGATGCATCAGTGTGCTTATAAGTCGTACGGCTAGGCCGCATACAATGTGACTTTCCAAATCAATAAGCGTACATCTGGAAAACAGTTCTCAATGTGTGGGCGTCCCCACTTTACATTTGGCACTAAGGCCCAAACAATGTCACATCTGCTCTCTTGTGGCAGTAATTTTTGAATAAAAACTCAAAATAGCATTTTTCTTTCAAAACTTAGTTTATAATAATAAACATAACCTCAGTATTTTTATAAAAATATGACGACATCCTTTAAAATAAAATTTCCAAACTAATATCTTGTCCTTCAACGAGACCGAAAACCTGTTTTATTTTTATCAAAATATTAACTTAAAAATTTATCCATTCTCGAGCTGACTAAACACAACTTCATCAAAATATCAATATATCAACAAAATTCAATATGAAATGCAATCAAATTTCAATAACACTCAATCCAAACATCAATTTACTTTCAAATATCATTTAGTCGGTGAAAATTTATCAAAACCCTACCTTCGTACGTAATCAAAATACTCGAAACTCTAGAGAAACTTTCTGACCGTGCTGCTGAAGGGAAAAACATCCGAAATCCTCCGTGCCTCCTAGAACTCCAGTTGGCCAAGCTCAAGGGGTAAGGGAGCTACGTCACCGTCGATTTTCACCGGACAAAAGTAACGCCAACATGTAGAGGAGGAAGATACGAACACTTTTACCGGATTAGATTTTTTATTGGAGTTGCGGATCGCAAGTAATCGAAGTTGGAAACTCACGGTTCTATGGTTTCATTCTCTTCTCTCTCTCACGGTGTTTCTCTCTCTCTTTCTTTTTCTTTCGTTCATTTGGTGATATGAAAGAGATGAATGTGATTAAAGGCTAAGGGTATTGAATGAGAATTTTGTGATACTAAAACTCATTAGGTGTCAAAGTGTTATATATATACAAGCCATGTTTCCTTTCTTTTTGTTTCTTAATTGACTTGTTCATGATTTAAAAGAAAGAATGGATTAGTGCTGAAGTATTTATTAAGAAAAGGGTTAGGTGTCATGTAAAAGGACATACCTCATTGGTTTTATATATATATATATATATATATATATATATATATATATAAAGAAAGAAGTAACTAATAATAATAATAATAATAATAATAATAATAATAATAATAATAATAATAATGATAATAACTATAAAAGATTAACTTAATTTTTGCCTATCAAAATAGTTTTTAATAAATAGTTCAAACTAATAAAATAAATTATATTTAAATTAAACTTCAATAATCATAAAATTTTATTTAATTATCTTTGTTAAAAAAAATAGATTTCTTAAAAACAAAATCTCAATATAATATAATAACTTATAAATAACTAATTACTTAATTTTCAAAAAAAAATCCGAGATGTTATAAATATATATATAAGTCAGCCTCTTAAAATTTTTATAAATAAAAAATAATTAATTTATATTCGTACAATATATAAAATAATTACTATATTATTATTATATTATAGATTAAGATTCACTAATTAAAATTTTCTTTTTAATTTTAATATAAGCATTTGAAATAAATAAAATTTTTATAACTAAATATAGTGTAACAAAATATATATAATATTAATTAGTTCTTAAAAAATTCTAAAAAAAATAATTTCTTTTATTTTAGTAAAATAACTATTTATTAAAGTAGACAAATTAATTATTTTCTTCTCATATACAATTTTTTTAAGACATAAAATTATTTAATTAGGACATTGGTTAAGATAATTAAAGTCACTATTTCATTAAATTTTTAATTTAAAGAAAAATCCTAGTTAATTTTGGTATAGAAATTTCGAATTTGAAAACATTGATAAAAATTATGTTGAATTTTGATTTATTTGATTCTCATTTAAATTAATCACTTCATAAGTTAAAGTTCTGTTTTGAAATTATATTCGAGTTTAATCTGATTATTAAAGTTTCAATTTACTTAGTTTGATTTTTTAACTTAAGTATCCGTGACTCATATTAGGGTTTTAAGTGTTTAGTTGAAAAAAATAAGGTAAAAAATTTTAATTGTCACATCAAATAGTCGCTAGAATGTATAATGTAGCAGTCGTTAGTCCATCTCAGCATGTCGTTAACAATTTTGTGAGACAGTAACAAAAATAAGATTAGGAACCAATGTGAGTCATAACTATTAAGTTGGGAGACTAAATTGAGTAAATCAAAATTTTTGAAATTAGATTGAAACATAGTTGTTAGAACCGAACCAGTGATCGAACCGGTCAACCTACTAGTTCACTGATTTATTGGTTCAACCGATAAATCACTGGTTGAACAGATAAAACCGGTCTCACGTAAATATAAAATATAAAATAGTTAAAAACTTAAAATTAAAATTTGAAATACATATCTTCACTAACATTTTATGAAAAATCAAGTCTCAACTTCTAAAAATAACTAATATAAAAAAACTATAAAATTTTAATACTACAATAGTATCTTATTTTGACACAATAAAAAAATAATTAATTCACAAAGCCTATCATCTAACTATAATATTAGTAGATTTTAACACTAACATCAAAACAAATAACCTTAATCACAATACTAGCAATAAAATAGATCAAGTAAATTAATAAATTTTTAGTGAAATTTATATTTATATTAATAATGGTATATAATTAAAATATAATTAATTTTAAAAATAGAAAAAACAAAAATTAAATTAAATTAGATATTTATGTATACTATATAATTAGTATTTGTCAAATATAATACTTAGAAGTGCAATGGCTAAGTGGCAAGTAGATGTTGCTTTTGCTACAAGGTTCTTGGTTCGAGACCTTGTGGAGACATTTAAAAAAAAATTTCAAGCATACCAGTTCGGTTAGACCGGTTTGCACCGGTTTTTACCGGTTCATGCCGGTTTTATTCCTTAAACGGTCCAAGGAGTAAATCGAATCGGACTCTAGTTCGGTTCTAGTCCGGTTAGTTTTTCGGTCGAACCAGCTGATCCAATTCGGTTTTTACAACTATAGATTGAAATACGAATATAATTTCAGAAACCAATACGTATTATCTCTTTGTTGACAATTAAGTTGTTTTAATGGTAATTAAGATCTAATAATGGTTTATAATAAAAGAAGCATTCTTTTGAAACAATGAACCTATAGTAGTAGTTAGGGGTGTTCATAGATTAGATCATATCCATTAGGGGTGTTCAAATCCAAACCGATCTAAATTAAATCGCTCATCCAATCCAATCTAAACCAAAAATCGATTAAAACCGCACTAATTCGGATTTGATTGGATTCTATTTTTTTGCAAACCGCTGAATTGGATCGGATTTCGGATCTATTTTTCATAACCGATCCAATCCAATCCAAACCGCACAATGTGCTATAATATTATTATTTTATTATTATATTTATAATTATACTTATATCATGTTCAATTTGTTATCCATTTTTCTATTATTCATGTATTATTATTATTTAATAAATATTTTATGTTCAAAATATTATTTATTTATTTATTTTAACTAACTTATAATTTTATTTTTATTGTTATGTTATCATTGGTTTTTTAAGATATTGTTAAGACTTGTTATGTCATTGTTGATTATTTAAAATTTGATGTTGAGACTTGTTATATGTATTTAAATTTTTTTATTTAAAAACCGTAAATCCAAACCGATCCAAACCACTTGTAATCGGATCAGATCGGATCGGATTTCCAAAAAAAGTTCATCCAATCCAAACCACACCGCATATGAATTAAGCGTTCGGATCAGATGACTTTTTCTCTTAAAACCGAACCAAATCGCACCACGAACACCCCTAATATCCATATAAATCTACAGTATTTATCCGTATCTGATTGGATTTAATCGGATCCACACTCTAATCATATAGAAGTAAATATGTTTAAAAAAGTAAACAAAAAAAATTATTGACTTTCTTTATAAAAATAAACTTTTTTAATATTTTTTAATTTATGGATATATTTGATATATAATCTAAACATAAAAAGTACGAATATCGGATTTGATCTAATGAGTTTAGTGCGGATTGGATCGAAATTTCAGTCATATCCCATCTGTAAACACCCTTAGCAATAATAACTAAAAAATTATAATGATTATATTTTTAACTAAGAGGAAATGTCAAAAAAAAGTACTAAATACAAGAACATTTAATCAAATATTAAAAGAAACTTTTACTTTAAAACAGTTGGACTATTTTTGCTCATATATAATAATAATAATAATAATAATAATAATAATAATAATAATAATAATAATAATAATAATAATAATATGATAATTGTTTTATATATCACATAAATATAAAAGTTTTTTTCTATGATCTTAAGAAAGGTTTTGTAAGTCCCTAACTTTGTTATCGATTTTTGTAGTGTTAGTCATCGTATTATCAATTTGATTCATATATAATTCGGATGATAAATTATTTGGTGACGTGCTTCCTTTTTTACTGTGATATACTTGTTTATTATTATTATTATTATTATTATTATTATTATATTATTATTATTATTATTATTATTATTATTATTATTATTATTATTATTATTATTATTATTATTATTATTAGGGATAAGTATTGTTTTGGTCCCTGATGTTGAGGGTCAGAATCAAAACCGTCCCTTATGTAATTTTTGATTTAGAATTGTCTTTAATGTTGTATTTGATTTTAAAATTATCCTTTTAAATATTTTTTTTCTAAATGACAAAAATACTCCTTTTTTTCGCCATTTCATTCTTCTTGTTCTTCTTCCTCCAGGAGAACAAATTCTGTTCTTGTTCTTCTTCTTCCAGAAGAAGAAATTCTTCCATTAACAAACTCAAAACTTCAAATCTTAATACAGTTAACAAAATCCAATTAC
Source organism: Arachis stenosperma (assembly GCF_014773155.1). Taxonomy (NCBI): domain Eukaryota; kingdom Viridiplantae; phylum Streptophyta; class Magnoliopsida; order Fabales; family Fabaceae; genus Arachis; species Arachis stenosperma. Next base: position 138,579,641 of record NC_080385.1, read on the forward strand.
AAGAATTAAAAATACCCATTTTTTTCACCATTTCATTCTTCTTGTTCTTCTTCCTCCAAGAGAACAAATTCTGTTCTTGTTCTTCTTCTTCCAAGAAGATAGAAAAAATTCTTCCATTAACAAATTCAAAACTTCAAATATTAATACAGTTAACAAAATTCAATTACAAGAATTAAAAATACTCAAATTCATATCCAATTACAAAAATAAAAAATCTATCATTTTAATTACCAAGAACAATCAAATACAAGAAAAAAAACAAAAATTAGAGAAAAACACAAAATTCAAAAATAAAAATACAACAGTAATCCAGAAATCCAAAAATCCAGTAATAAGAATAAAAATAAAACCAACAATAAAAATTAGAAAATTAGGGATTATGATGAACAACATCAAATTCTCCAAATCTAACAACAACAACAACATATTCAATTTTTTTTTAAAACAGAAAGAATGAAACTTTATCTTATAAAAAGTATGGAGGTCGCCGTTGTTGCTCTTGGAGATCGCCATCTGGGTGGAGGTCGTCGTTGGCCGCTGCTGCGCTTGGAGGTTGCCGCGCCGTCAGGTGGAGGTCGCCGCGCCGTCGGAGTGGAGCGCCGTGCCGTCGGGGTAGAGGTCGCCGCCATCAGGGTGGAGGTCACCGTCGAGGTGAAGTAAGTGTGGCGGTTGTGTGTGATGGAGAAGAAGAAGAAGGAGGAGGAGGTGGTGTGTGATGGTTGTGTATGAAGAAGAAAAAGAAGAGTGATTGTTGTGTGTGAAGAAGGAGAAGAAGTTGCGATGTGTGTTTTGTGTTGTAACGGTGGAGTGAAGAAGATAGAGTTTGAAGTTAGAGAGGTGAGAGAATACAAGGGTAAAATGGTCAAAAAGGATGATTTTAATACCAAATATAACATTAAGGACGATTTTAAATCAAAATATACACTAGGGACAGGTTCGATTCTGACCCTTAACATGAGGGACCAAAACAATACTTATTCCTTATTATTATTATTATTATTATTATTATTATTATTATTATTATTATTATTATTATTATGTACATTAAAAAATAACAGGCCAAATTATTGCCATAACATAATAGAACTATGGAAGTTTATTATTCTTCCCTAATGGAGGAAACAAAATTCTTTTCAATAGTTTATTTAACATTTAGTAGAATAAAAATAAATTTTATTAGAATAAATTTTAGTACGAGTTTAATATTTTTATTCATCATAAAATATTTATAAAATTACTCGTACATAAATTTTGGAAAAAAGAAAAAAACCATGATTTTTAATTTTATTTTAAAATAAACTTTATTTTTAATTTTAAAATAAATTTTATTTTTATTTTTTAATAATATTAATTTTTTACCGTATATAATTATTCAATTATCTTTTAATCATATATAAATAAATTACTTTTAATAAGACTTTTTTGTGTTATTCATTTTTTTAAAAAAATAATTAATTATTAAAATAATTAAACTTTTCTCAACAAAAATAATAAAAAAATTATGAACGGAAAAAATTAACCATCCTGAAAATTTTTTGTATTTTTATTCATATTTTAATTATAAACATAAATATAATTTAATTATATTATTTATGAAATGTGACTATAGATGTAGATAAAATTTAGTTATATTACTTATATATAGTTTCATTGTATTGTATTGCTTATAAAGTTAGATTATAATTGTAACACCCTACCATACTTAATCTTATGCTTAAGTCATAAAAATAAAAAAATATTTAACTAGGAGTCTTGAAAAAATGGGTAAAACAAAATCGCAAAATAAAAAGTACAACGCTCAGGAAAGGATTACGTGCTTGCTAAGAAACCTAATAGGAACATGGTAAAGTTAAGCAAAAGAATAAAGGACAACCAAGGAAGCAGCATAACTAGCCCCTTACTCAACCTGCGAAGCTAAGGCTGGCCAGAGGGTATATATATACATATAAACATACATAAGTGCTCTCAAAACACACCAAAATACCAAGGTAAACTTCTAACTCTCCTTCAACCTCTAAGAGGAGTAGCATACACAAGATACTTGGAGAGTAAGCTAAATACATATATACATATATACAAACAGAAAACCAAAATACACCCAAGGACTACTTCGCTTTCCAAGATCCAGACGCCTAACGAGGAGCCTCTCGACCTGCATCTGAAAACAACAATACAATATGGAATGAGAACCGGAGGTTCTCAGTATGGTAAAAGTGCCACGCGTATAATAAATATGGTCCTGAGAATGCCATAGGCAATCCTAGGACTCCAATATTCAAATATCCAACTTAATACTAAACAGAAGCTATCAACAAGGGTAGGTATTCTAAATCTATCTAACTTACTTAATTTCAATCCTAAACTAACACCAAACCATTTCTCCATTTCCTCTATCCCTCCATCATCCACAATGTAACAGAAACAAGCAACCAAATAAGGTCACGCCCAAGTAATAAGCAGATAGTACAAATAGCAAGTATAACAGATAGCAAGTGATATATATCAATTAGGCAAACCCAGGAAATGCATAGCAATCAAAACAAACAAATTCATATGATGCATGCCTGTCCTATGGCTGATGGGGCCCATCTGTCGGTTATCCAGCCAACCCGACAAGTCCGAAAACCTTAGACTGTCCCCCGTCGCGCATCCCCAAGAGTCTATGCATAGAGTTCACATTCAATCATCATATAAATCACTCAATGGGGGTTATCCATACCCGGGAATTTATACGTGCCCGGTCACCCTTACGACATAGGGTTAACAGAGTATCGAGAATTAACCTGGAACACGTGGTGGCGAGCCACGGTTTTTACCCAGGAAAACTCGTATCTTAGATATCATCATTCATAAGCCATAACAATTATCATCAATACATCATTAAATGGCAAGTCTTAACTTTAGACCTCATTAACATTCTCATTTTCTTCATAAAAGTTACCGTTTACAACTTTCTTCACCCTCAAGTTATCTTGTTTTCCTAGCTTCTTTTGTCTACTGGACCTAGAACCATACTTAAAGCCTTAAAGGGAAGAAAATAAAGGTTTAGAAGTGGAAAATTGGTTTAAAAACAGGCAAAACTGATTTTTGCAGCAGGCAGCATCCACGCGTACGCGCAAGCCACGCGCACGCGTGAGTCATGCGTACGCGTGAATATGCACACACGCGTACGCACGCTTCTTGCGTAGGCGTCGCCAAAATTCCACATCACGCGTACGCGCAAGCCACGCGCACGTGTGGGTGGACGTGTTTTGAAAAAAAAATGGGCAGAATGCCCAGAAACATTCTACAACCAGATTTTACCATCCTGCAACACAGTCTTATACCTCAAACTTGCAACATCCATAACTTTCTCTACAAAATTCTATTTTTCACAAAATTGATATCAATCAAGAGTTCTTAAAACCATCTTTTACTTGCAACAAACCATAAATCAATCAAGACTTTGAAGAGTAAATTATGGATGTCCAAAGTTCATCAAAATTTGGTTTTAACCACTTTTAATAAAACCTCATTTTCACCAACTTAACTTTCTTACCATATAAACCTACATTGTAATGCCATATCCACTCAATTCATCAACAACCATTGCCAATAATAACTTCAATCAACTTAACCAATCTCAATCATTGATAATTACTCACTTTTACCTCATACTTCAACAACCCTTCATTGTTCATATCAACATTTCACATACACCAACTTACACCATATATTTATCAACCTCCCATCAATATACCAATTTAAATGCCATTAGCAAAATCAACCCTTCATACACAATAACCCATCAACTTAACATAATAACTTGTCATTAACAATTACCAATCTTAACTCATCAATAACAATATCAACACAACCCATTATAAGCAAGTCTAACAACATGGAATTAATAACATCATCATCCCATTTAATGTTCATCAACATTTATACCAACAACAACACAAAGCTACTCATTAAATGCCATTAACAAATTCAACCTATCCTATGGTTCTTCTAACCTAAGTTTTTGCAACACCGTAAATATTAAACGTGCGAAACTTAAACTATACCTTAGCTGATCACTTAATTCACCCAAGGCAGCCTCTCAACACAAAATTACAGCCCCCTTCAAGCTCAATCAAACAGCCCCAAAGTAAGCCTTGGTCACCAACAAACCTCCAAGTAAACCCAAATCAATTCCAATGTATGAAACCCACTTAACCTACACCTAGTACACACACACACACACACACACACACACACACACACACACACACACACACACACACACACACACACACATATATATATATAGGTATCAGGAGCTGAGGTCTCAAGAATCAAGATTAACCGCTTGGAGCAAAGATCCAATGGCAAACAACTTGGGCACAACCACAGTTGCTTACACCCTCACTGAAGGCCAGTCAAACAACCGGCCACCTTTCTTCAACGGAAAGAACTATTCCTACTGGAAAGAAAGGATAAGGATCTTCATCCAATCCATTGACTACAACATATAGAAGATCGTTGTAAGCGGTCCAAAGATCCCAACAAAAACAAGTGCTGATGGAGTGGTGAATCCAAAAGAAGAAGCTGAATGGAATGAAGATGATAAGAAGAAGATAGAGCAATCAACCTTCTTCATTGTGCTATCAGCTTTGAAGAGTACCGGAAGGTGTCTAGATACAAGACAGCCAAAGAAATCTGGGAAAAAAAATTACAATTCTGATTCTGTTTGAACTAAGCAGCGGAAATTTATGAGACAATTTATTTTTGTCTCATGAATATCAGAAAACAGAACTCAGCAGAGAAGAGAAAAGCGAACACCAGCATGTATCCTGGTTCGGTTGCTTTGTGCTATGCAACCTACATCCAGTCTCCTCCACAATTATAGAAGAATTTCACTATAGTTAACAGAATTACATACACCAATTTCACACTCAAGTTCTATCCTAACTTGACATTGGCTATGCTAACTCCTAACTATTCACTCTTAGTGCTAACCCAACTAAGAAAGGGATACAAAACAGATACAAGATACAAGACACTTATCCAACCTAAAGAAATCAGAAAATTAACTCTAGGCTTTTCTCTCAAGTGTATCACTCAGCCTTTTTCCACTCATGACTTTTACTAGAGCTTTCTCACAATGCCTTTTCTCACAAGAAATTACAGAAAGATAAACTTAGAAAAGTACATTACAATCAGTAAAACATGAAGGAGATTGACTTTATCAGCAGCCTCTTAGCTATGTGCAAAACCAGATTTGCAAACCTCAGATGCAGTTCTTCAGTATTGGCCGAATGCTTCTTTGAAAGAAAGTATTATCCAAGTAGAGGAACTTCTCAACAGAAAATCTTCTTTTATCTCCTTGCATGTTGCTGGGTTCTTCTTCCAAGGTCAAACACCTTGAGCCTCGAGCTTCACTAACCCACAGCTTCACTTTTTCACCTTAATCCTCAGAGTAGAAACTTTGCTTTTGACTTTCTCATCTTGACCGAAAGCCACAAAGCAATAACCATAGAAATCTTCTCATGGTCAACTTGATCTTAGCCATTAAAAAAAAACTACTTGGTCCCCAAGTATCACTTGTGACCGTAGATGTGAAGCAGAATAGAGCAGAGAACAACTTTCCCTTGGATGCCATTTTCGGATAGAGCTGAGAGTTGGGAAGAAGAGATGAGACCGAGTTGCATGTATGAGGAAAAGATTTACCTATAACCTAAGCTTGATTTGGTTTGGATTTGTTGAGATGACTTCTGCCTTTCAAGCTTAGTTTCTCTTTCTTGCTTCTTTGGTGATTTGCTTGGTGAAGAAGCTCTTTCACTCTCGTTCTCTTTCTTACTTTTCTGAAGCCTTGATGTGACTTGATTAGAGAGGAGAGGAACGTTGCTTTTGGTTAAACAAAAGAGAGGGATTTGCATTTCTGAAACCAGATCGGGCTTGGATCGGATGTTGGTGTGCTTGGCCCGATTTAATTTCTATGGCTTCTTTCTTTGCTTTTGCTTGGGCTCTTTATTTTGCTTTCAGCCCAATATTCTTGCTAATTGCTTTTTATTCCATTTGGGCTATTGAAATTTTGGCCTGTAACAATAAACAATTAGTAAAAAATAAATATAATTAATCAACACTAATTATTTATTTTGCCCAAAAATAATGTTTGTCATCACTAATTAATTTAGTTAATTTCTTAACTCAACATATATATATATATATATGTTCCAAATCAATTTTCTATCACAATTACAAGATTGAGCTAGGGTTAGGGTATTCTTACCATACCCATATGCTCAATAGCTTGACCCCACAAATTTAGGAAGCTAACTTGAACCTAAAACATAGAAATTGGACAAGATTCACCATAGGTTTTCAAGTTTACCAAAGAAAGAGGGATAAAAATTCTGAACCTAATGGAGGCTTATCAGTGAAATTGTTCGGATAGAAAGGTAGAGTTTGACGCGCTGAGCGCGTGGCCGCGAACGGTGCGGCGATCGGAGCCCGGACGGAGGAGTTATGGTGGATCAAAGGTTGTAAGGGTTGAGAGCTCCTCCTCCCTTCCCCAATTCTGTTTGTGTCCGCTGCATGCAATGGGGAAGAAGGAGAGCTGCTGTTTTGTTTAAATGTTTGGGTCCGGTTGGACCCACAGGCTCGATTTGGGTCCCGGTTCAACCGGTTCGGCCCTTCCGGTCCAATTTTGGGCCAAATTATCGAAATTAATATCAAAATTCTCATTTTGACGAGCTCTATCCTATTTTGATGTTAGTTTTGCGTATTTAATTTTCTTAATTAAAATTTGATTTATTGACTAATTATTTACGATTTTAGCGGGGTTTACAATAATTATGACAATAGAATTATTCTTGTATTTTTATATGTGTGACTAATTGGTGGTGTTAAAACATTACTCTTAATTATAAATAAGGTTTATAATTTAAAAAATCAAAGACTCAATTAAAAAGATACAAAAAAATGATGTTAAAATATTCTAACTCTTTAAAATAAAAATATTTAAAATTTAATTAAAAATTATTTAAAATTTAAACTCAATAAAAATTTATATTCAATGTGTTTTGTATTAAATATATTTAATAACCTATTATATCATATTGGTTGAAATTAGTTTTTATAATGCTAATTTTTTAATAACACTTTATTAGAAAAAAATAATCTTTTCAGAATTTTTTAAAAATTAATTAATATTATATATATATTTTGTTACATTACATCTTATTATAAAAAATTTATTTATTTTTAATGCTTGTATTAAAAATAAAAACAAAATTTAAATTAGTAAATTTTAATCTATAATATAATAATAATATAGTAATTATTTTATATATTATAAGAATAAAAATATTTAAGAGCTTGTTATATATATATATATATATATATATATATATATATATATATATATTTGATGAATGTGATATATTTTTTATGTAAATAATCTTTTAAAAAAATCTAATAATTAATCTATTACTTTTTTATTTTAGTCGAAATTAAATATTTTTTTATTGTTTTTGGAAAGAAAATCTTTTGAGGAATTTAATAATATGTGATAAGGAACACCGAATAAATTATACAGAAACTAATTAAAATACAATATGAAAACATCTTTAAAAAAAGACATTTTAGGCGTTTTTATCTGAGTTGCCTCCATAAAATTTTATCCAATAGTATAAAATTACTCATTTTTTTTACTGGTTAAATGCCGGCCAAATTTTAATAAAAATGCTAGCTCCCTAAACTTTCTCTTATTTAAAAATATTTTTTGTAGGATGTAGTAAATTTTTTGTTTTTATCAAACATATTTGTCTAATACATAGACTAATTTCTTTGTTAAAGAAGCATTCATTTAGAACAAAGTGTTCTATTGCTTTTTTTTTGGATATTTTTCTATGTGAGCCACTCAGATAAAGACGTCTAAAACGTCTTTTTTAAAGATGTTTTTTAATAATTAAAATTCAACATATATAATCGATTAAATCATGTTATTTTTGTCAAAATTAGGCTAGGCAAATTAATTTGAGCGAAAGAATGATGAATCAAATTTTGAACTGGTCTAAATTAATATTATTTTTTTATAGAAAATAACTACAATTACCCTTATTATAGAGAATGATTAAAATACTCCTATTATATATATATATATATATATATATATATATATTAATTCTGAAAATTCTAATCAAAACCCTATGACAATAGAAAAATAAAAGACTAAAATTTAAGATTCTCAAAATTAATATATATATATATATATATATATATATATATATATATATATTATAGAAGTATTTTAGTCATTTTTTATAATAGGGTATTGTACTCATTTTCTATAAAAAAAAAATAATATTAATTTAGACTAGTTCAACATTTGATTCACTATTTTTTTGGTCAAATAAATTTGTCTAGCTTAATTTTGACAAAAATAACACGATTTAATCGATTATATGTATTAAATTTTAATTACTAAAAAATATCTTTAAAAAAGACGTTTTAGACGTCTTTATCGAAGTGGTTTCTTTTTTCTATATCAAAAGCCAAATTCAAAGGATCGCACTAGTGTATAGATATTATTTTGTACAGATATACAGATGTACAATCTTATTATTTCAGGACTTGACACGTGCTACTCCCATGATTGCAGCTGGCTCTGAGGAAGTTAAGGGCGCTGATATCTGAGCCGGTTTCATTGGGTGTGATCGAACAGAATTTTGAGCATCCCACGTTCCGTTCGTTGGAGGCTCACAACGTGGGCCATGTTGGGGTGACCAAAAAAACAAAAATACACGAAAGTTAGTGCCTGGATCTTCGCATCGCTAGTCATATAAAGTTATTATAGTTAGCTTTTTCAAAAATTTATCTATATATATAATTATAATTTTTTTGCATAATTTTATTATTAATATGATCCATAGTTACGTAAAAGAACTATAAAAATATGTATAAGATGTTAGAAAAGTATAAAGAGTATGTCTAAAATAAGCATAATAATTATATTTTTATTGAATATGTCACATTATATAGAATATTAAATTTTATTAAATGATAATCAGAGGTTAATATAAAAGAAAAGTATTGATGGACTCTAATAAATACAGAATATCTTAATACATAATAAATATTTTAAATGACAATAATTTAATACACAATATTTTAGATGACAACAAAATTTTTTATTTTTTAATAATTAAATATAAAATATATAAATACAAAAAATATAAATATTCTTTATTTATTAAGATTAATTATTATGTCAGAAATTTTTATAATGTTAAAAGATTATATTAAAATAATATTTAAACTAGAACATAAAAATATAAAATAATTAAAATTTTATTTTATATTACTTGTATAATAATGAGATTATTATATTCAAAATTTATTAACTAACTATTTTTATTAAATGTATTATTATATAAAATAATTTTTTATCAAAATATTTTAAAATAATAATTTATTTAAAATATTATACATAATACAACAAAATATTAACTTTTTTCAAATTTTACGTTATTTTAGAAAAATAGAATAAATAATATAATTCTACATACATGCTTTTACATTATATACTTATTTATATTAGTAAGACTTAAATTAATCACACTTACATAATTAAAAATATAAAAAATAAGTCAGATGAAAGTCTTGAACAAAATTTTTATCCAAATACAATCGTAAATCAAGATAAAATAAAAAATGAACGATTTTTTTCAAATAAAATAGTTTATGAAATTAAGATTTTTTTTCGGTTCACCCAATAAAATAATTTCTTTTTTTATTAAAAAAAAAACAGGGACGTAATTTGAGTCCAAATTTAAAATCCAGGTTAAAATTGAAGTGTTGATCATATCTAAGGACTCTCTAACTCAATAGCACCATTCATTGGTGTTCATGGATTCGATTCGCATATCTGTGGTGTTTGTCTAAATTTGATTAAAAAATTAGGAATATGAATCCGATTCGCACACTAATAGGATCAGATTGCGCATTTATATAGGTATTCGCATATCCAATTAGCATAACCGCGTATCCACAAACATAAAAGAAATAAATAAATACTCTTTTCGTGTTTTATTTCAATTAATAATGATCATATATGATGTATTATTTTAATTTATTATTACAAAAAAGTATATTTAATATTATTTGAAGAGTAAACATATGCAAAAGGATAGAGAAAATAAATTCTGTTCATATTTTTTTAATAAAAATAAGCTTTCAAGTTTTTTGTATTTTGCGGTTATATCCGATATCTGATCCGATCTGATCCGCAAATGTCCATATCAGATAAGATCAAATTCAAACTTAAAAAATGCGGATATTGAATCTGACTTGATCCCTGTTCACCGCATCCAAAAAAGAGAGCAACGAGATGAAGACGATGGAAGCATGTGTAGCAGCAACTTATGGTGCGGTCTCAACGTACATCCCACTTAACTTCACCTAACTTATTAGTATTTAATTACGTAAATTTGATTAGTTCAGGTCTTATTAATATAACTAAATATATAATGTGATATGCATGTATTTAGAATTATATTATTTATTCTATTTTTAAAAAAAAAATTAAAAAATGAAGAGGTAAATTTTTTCATATAATATTTATAATATTTTAAATACATTATACTCTAAAATATTTTAATAAATATTTTATAGATTTTTATATTATTCATGTATTATTATTATTTAATAAATATTTTATATTCAAAATGTTATTTATTTATTTATTTTAACTAACCTATAATTTTATTTCTATTATTATGTTATCGTTAGTTTTTTAAAATATTATTGAGACTTGTTATGTCATTGTTGATTATTTAAAATTTGATGTTGAGACTTGTTATATGTATTTACTTTTTTTAATTTATAAACCGCAAATCCAATCCAATCCAAACCGCTTGAAATTGGATCGGATCGGATCAGATTTTTTTTTTTAAAAGCATCCAATCCAAATCGCACCGCAAGTAAAATTAGTGTTCGGATCGGATGATTTTTGACTCAAAATCGATCCAAACCGCACCACAAACACCCCTAAACTTAACCGACCACTCTATCTTTGTTATACCAGTTTTAAGGTGAAAACTAAATCAATTTCTGAAAAATTTTGGCGCCTATATAGTAGTTCGTGTCAGTTGCATTTAACCACATAGTCTGTAAATTGATTCTAAAATTTGACAAACGTATCTCTAGGCTCGTCACACCACAATTCTGACGACGACAATGGTGACAAGGCCGCCGAAAAGTTCAAGGTGGAATTTTCAATTATTTAATCAACCCGTCTAACCTGGAACCCTAATCCTCTGCATTCCCCCTCTGAACCCTAAACCACCAACCCGCCCAACGCACTCTCTCACTCATGAGTTACTCTAACCCAGTAAATCATACTGAACCCTAATCCGGCAAAAGATCATCCCTTCCCATCACACTCTCGCTTTTTCAAACAGATTAATAACAACAATGCCCAGAAAATTACAAATAGTTTCACATACAATAATCACAATACAATAAATTAAAATAAAACACCACCCCACAACAATAAGAAACAGACGAGACACGACACGGCAGAACCAACAAAGAACACTGACAAAGAGTGTATGGCAATGACCGGTGACGAGCAGCGAGTAGCTATAAACAACGACTGGTGGTGACGCCGCGATCGGAAGGGACAAAAACGATAAGTGAGCTGGTGCTGTTATGTGTGCCTGTTCTTATGCTTAACAACTCGGGGGAAGGGAGCAGCCGCGCTGCACGTTCCTACAGTGTGACATTTCGAAGACAACAGTAAAGATGCAGGAAAGATAGAAAGTGGCGGTTTAGGGAAGGCAAAATTGTTTAGGGCGTACGCACGATGCGGACCCACCAGAAAAGACAGACGATAGAGTATTTCATAGACACAACAGAACTTAATACGAGATGGTGACCATGCGGTATCGGTGGCATCGGCCATGTCAGACTGAGAAGCTTTAGCTCTATTGTTGTTTTAGGAAGAGTGCGATCAAATGGTGACAGATTGCATTGGAGAAGGGGAATTAGCGGTCAAATGGGGAACGAAGTGGGATTCGCGGGAATTATTGGGGCTTACATTCTGGATAATGAATTATTTACAAATTCCATCTAACATTTTTGGGTGGGCACATCAGCATCCTTCTCATCAGAAACGTGCTCCGGTAACTCTATGCATATGCTTTTTAGTTTTAAAGTCATGTAAGGACTACTTTGTCAATTAAAACAGTCTGGTGTTATTTTTATCAATTGCAAAATCTTTCTCGTACTGATTCATTATTTACCTAAACATAGTGTATATATACTTAAAAAGATGCTTAATTATTCTGTTGGTTTCTATCGTTTCGCAAAATTCTGAATTAGGTCCCCATACTTTTTTTCCTTTTAATAGAGTCCTTGCACCAATTTATTTTTTAATTCGGGTCCCTATACTTTGTTTTCCTTCTCATTGGTCCCTGTACTTATGTCTTTTGTTTTAATTATATGCCTATACAATTAAGCCAAACACTGTTAAGAGAGACTTGAATGAAAAAAAATGGATGTAAAGAGCCAAGGACCCAATTAAAAGAAAAAAAAAGTATAGGGTCATAATTGAAAATTTTTTCAAACTACATGCCTTAACAGAGTAATTAAACCCTAAAAATATTCAGAATGTACAATGCTATGTCTTATTCTCTATTTCCATATTTTCATTGCATTCTCTAAAAGAAGATTTAATTTCTCTGATAGTCCTTATAGTTTTGCAAAATTTATAATAAAGTCTCTGTACTCTTTTTTTAATTGAGTTCTAGCACCGAATTTTTTTTTAATTGGGTCCCTCCTTTTTTTCTTTTATTTGGGTTCTTACACTAATTCTTTTTTAAGTTCGGTACTTAAAAAATTAACACAATTACTGCTAAGAATAACCTACTTAAAAAAAATATTTGGTGCAAATCTTCAATTAAAAGGAAAAAAGGCATACACACCTAATTGAAAATTTTGCAGCACCATAAGGACTAACAAATAACAAAATGATTAAACCTTAATACAATGCTTATAAATTATTAACATTTTCACCACCACAAAAAAACGGCCACGTTGACATGGAAGTGTTGAATTTATCATCCCATTTCCATTTTTTTGGGGGTTACAATCCCCTAGCACCAAAATCTCCTAGAGAGTCAACCTAACTCACGGTCCACTCATAGTATTTCAAGATAAGGGGCCCAAAAAGGCAAGTCCATTCATCGTATCCGTTCAACGTATTTCTTCTGCTGACCCGAAATCACCATCCCCCACTAGCTTAGCTACAATCTGGACCAATTTAAACAAGTTCTGTAGCCTCTACAAGCCGTTCAGTAACGTCAGTGAGCTGCTCCCTCAACTATCGGCAGAGATCCACGTGTCAACTATGCAACGAACTAAAGAGCATATCTGTATCTTCACATATGTACGCTATAATTTTCCAATTCAAATTATCACTATGTTAATTACAAAATAAGATAATAAATTAATTTTTGTTAAAATAGTTTATGATTTCACACCAAACTAGCATATTATTGAAGGTTAATTATAGTGTAAAGATGTAAATTCATACAAAAAATACATATATTCATTTTAAATCATAAAAATTATTATTTAATAATACTAGTGGCATTGTTGATACACTGTTTTTAACCACAAAAATATAATCTGTATAAAATAAATCTTTATATTAGTGTTTTCCATTATTGAATATTCGAACAATTCTCATTATGTAAGAATTTATTTTATTTTATATATAAAGATTTTTTGTTAAACAAATTTTTTTATTTGTTATTATTAGGTTATTTTTTTAGATATTGAAAAAATTTTAATATAACACCTAATTATTGAATTATATAGTGTTTTATAAAATTTTAGGGACAAGACAAATTTATAGAAATGAATTGTTGCAGCAGAAATTTTTTTATTTTTCGAATAATACGCAAGGAACATATTGAATTTTTAGATATTACAATATGCAATACACAAATGACGTATTATATTATTTTAATATTAAAAATACAATATACACGGACGTATTCACAATACACGAGAGGTGTATTGTACTTTTTATTTAAAAATATATAACTAAAGATGTACAAAAGAAAGAACAAATTGTTAATTTACTAGGTTCTGCTTGTATGGTACGAACTCATAAAAATGTATAAAAACTACAATAACAATCTTTCATTAAAAGGTCAATAACAATCATAAAAATTATTTGATAAATATTTTTTTCACAAGGTTGGTATATTTTTTAACTTTTTTTTTTATATTCTAGAAAGGGTATATTTATTTGCGTTTTTGTATGATAGGTTAATTCTCAAGTTATATCCCTTATTATAGACATCAGGAGTATAAAAACTTTTTGCACTATCTACACTTTTTGCACCTTTTACACCACCTACACGACAACAACAACCACAATAATAAATACACTAATGCAGCAATATCAACATTAACAATAATAAATACACTAATTTAGCAGAATCAATCTTAACAACAATAATAAATGCACTAATTCAGCAAAACCAATCTTAACAATAATTAAAAATAATAAATACACTAAACCAGTAAAACTAATATTAACATAAATAATTAATGCATCATTACCTGAATTGTTATCATCATGGCTCTCATTGCCACTATCTTCCTCGACTCCTTGCTATCATCATTATTCTTAGCCATTGGCGGTTGTACTTGAGGAAAATCAACAATAGCACTATGACCAATTTCTCTAGTAACACTCTAGATTGAGTCAATAGACATTTTTGGCCCAAAGCGTAGAGAGTGACTACGATGTCGTAGTCTCGAGTCCACAGATGACTGACCTGAAACAATTCGAGAAATTACAAACTAGACTATGGATCCTGCTCACCAACTTCAGAATGTTGTGATTAGGATTGCTGCACTTGCATGTGAGGGTTAAAGAACAAATCATTACTAGTCAACCACAGATGAGCACTATATGCCTTACTATACATTGCGTATACTCATCAGATGTTTGATAGTGCAGGACATAGTCACCAACTAGAACAAAGTTCCTATGGTTTGTCCACATAATAATGTATATAGAATGTTGATGGTCTATCAGTGGCTAAGAGAAGGGAGGTTGAATCTTAGCCCCTTTTTTGCTTAGTAACTCTTGCTGTCCTTCAGAACACTTGAGGAGATATTTCTTGTTTTTGTCTCATGCCTAGCCAAGAGACTTTTTTGTTTTGTCTCGTGACCAGCCAGGAGATGTTTTTCAGTTTTGTCTCCTATGCAGCAGAATCAGAAATGGAGTATAAGAGAGAGAAAATTACACCAAGATATATCCTGGTTCAGCTGCTAAGTGCAATGGAGCCTACATCCAGTCTCCATCACAACAATGATAGAATTTCACTATAATCATCTTTGATTACAAACATCAATTCTCCCTAAGAACTATCCTTCCTATCTGGGACAAGTCCAGAGTCTATTCCAAAACTAAACTTGACTTGGTAACCCACCAAACTTTCAACTGCTAAGTGCTAATCCAACTTGCAAGGGGATTCTCACAGAATCATGAAACACAACACAGATGTACAAAGGACCTCTAAGGACATCTATGGCTTTTTCTTTTAATTTTGTATTCTCTGCCTTTTTCCGCTCTATGGCTTTTTCTTACAAACCTAACTGTTTTCCTTTTTCCATGAGACTCAAGACAGACAAAATTAAACAGAAAATTACAAAATAGAAAACATTGAAGGAGAAGAACTTTTTGTTAGCTTAGGTAGCTATGTGAACACTGTGCTTTCACTCTTTTCCTTGCTTCAAGCCCTGGCTGTTTTCCCTTATTTATAGAGGGGAAAGCCTCCACAGTTGAAACTATTGAACCAAGCTAAACTTCCTCTTCTTCATGCAAAACCGGTTCGGCCAGAGAGAGAGAGAGAGGAGAGATAACCGAATGTAAAACCTAACATGCAATTACCTCTGTGTCTTCTCCTTACCCCATGCTTCATCAATCCTAGCCATCCGTCTTGACTTACACTCCAAGAAGGATTCCTAGCCCTTGATGCGTTCTTGATGCATGACAGCTCCTCCTGCTCCAATTTTGCTTCCTCTTTTACGTAGCCTCCCTAACTACCTTTTGTGATGAGTGAACACAAAGCAAAGACGAGCCATGCCTATGAGATCTTCTTCCTCTGACCGAGATCAACTTCTTCCATTTTTGGTATGGAGAGCATGAGCTTACTTCACCAAATCTTACTTTTATTTGGTGAAGATCTCAGCCACAGCATACTTTTTGTTTTCTTTTTCTTGCCATCATTACAATGGTCTTGTTACTAGCTTCTTCTTCTTTTTGGTAGCTTGCTTTAGCTTCCATATTTTCATGAGGATTGACTGAAAGAGAAAAGAGAGTAGAGAGAGAAAATTTGAACAATAATTAATGTAACAAAGAGAAAGAATTAGAATGAATTAAGTTTCCTACTTCCCTTTGCTGAGTTGCGTGCATCATTAAGGCAATCAATCAAATCAATTGTAATTTCTCTCTCATGGTTCCAATGCAAGTTAATTCAAGTTAATTGAATTTAAAATCCATCACAACTTGAAAGTGGGATCCGTTGGAAGCATGGAACTTTGCTTTCTTTCAATATTGGTTTCAGACCAAGCTTTGGTTTTAGTAGCAAAGATTTATATGGGCTTATTTTAACAATATATTGGCCCATCTAACAAAAACTTGCTTCATCCACAATAATTAAATCAATTTGATCCAAGACTTAGTTTTAGCATCTCATTGGGCTTTGTTATTTTTCCTTTTCGGCCCAACTGAAATCTTCACCAACAAAATTATTAAATTAGCAATTGTAAATATGAAGATCTAATTAATAATTTTGCAATTAATTATGTTAATAATGTTTGATTATCATCAATTTAAATTAGAGTTTTCCAAACTCATCGATCTCCCCATTGATGACAAACATTATTATTAACAAAAATTAAAATAGAAAGAAATCAAAGATTAGAATACTCCCTTTGAATACTTGATTCCTTCCTTTCTAATTGTTACATGGCTCCTCCTTAATGTATGCTATTTTACCAAGGGAAAATTTACCTGTAACTTTTAAAATCAAGCTTAAGGCAACTATGTTATTTAACGTATGAAATTTGAGATGTTAAATGGCTTGATTTATGAGCAGAGTTGAAGTGATAAACAAAATTCATTTGTTATCATGCATAAGATTTTCTGCTCAAACAAACAAAATGCTTGAGTACAAAGTACATCATAACCAAGACATATTTGATAATTCCACAAAATCATTTGAACAATATTTTTCAGCCATCAAAAGTTTTCTATTTATTGTAAGGAAAACATTTTAATCAAATATAATCATATCAGAGCACACAAAGTTTGTCCAGCATTCATTCATAAATCAGAGCATAAGGAATCACCAAAAATTTCAGAGTCCAGCAAACATATTACCACAACAGAGACAAACCATTTGAACAAAATATATCAGCAAGCATATCAACACAACAAATCATTAAAACAAGGGTGATCATGAATCATAAGAGATTTCCACCCCTGTTTTCCCTGTTTCTTTTTATTTTCAATTTTTCAGCTTTCCTCCCTCTTTTGTCATCAAAGGGGTCCTGCAAAAAAAATGACAATGGTATGCAAAATATCCAAAATATAACCAGCACCAAAATAACCAGGAATTTAACAAAGTGTCATAGGTCTAAAGTATCCAAACAGTCTACAAAGTATCAAAATAAACCAAACAGAGCCAGAAATCAACAAGAAACATAGTGATCAATCATCATATAAGTTGTACTCAGAGCCATCTGCATCATCATCATTGGCAGCCCCCATCTCTTCTTCGAAATTTTGTAGCATCAGACCCACCCTTTCTTAGCACTTCATCCAAGCTCTTTCGTTTTTGTATGCTAGCTTGCGGGCGGCCTTGTAAGATTGCACCATCATTTGGGACATATTAAAAAACTCAGTGAGAACTTCCCTGATTGATTCTGCCACCTTGGATGGCTCGGCTAGACGGCTCTCAAGATCACTATCAGAGGGCATTGACCGTTTGCCTTTGGTGCCTTTCATAGTACCTGAAACTCCTCTTCCCTTAATAAAAGAAACTTTTTTCTCTACCTCTTCATTAATTAAATCAACATTGAAGTGTTCAAAGATGCAGGTGAAAAAAATGCCATAGGGAAGGTTTGCCTTTTTGGTACTTCTAACACATTCCCACATATGCCTTACCATAAGATATGCAAAGAAAATAGGAGATGAAGTAATAATAGCAAAAAGTACAAGGGTATCAGAAACGGTTACTCTATTGTGTGAGCCACAATGTGGAGTCAGAATGTGAGTGATAATTCTGTGCAACAATGCTCTTTCTGGACCGAGAGCTTTGTGAGTCAAAACAATGCCATCCAAAGCAGAAAAATTCCTGCTTGTTTGATTCAAAGCAATCTGGAGCGTGATCCCTACTTGCGAGTCCCATTTCTCTATTATATATGCTGTTGGCCCCTCATCAACATAACCCATGGCAGCGCTTATGGTTTCTCTGTTCAGAGTCATATAAACCTTCTTTACATAGGAATGGATTGCACCATCAATCAGCTGCATATTTGCATAAAACTCTCGAACCAAGGCTGGGTATACAGGCTTCTGTATATTGAATAGGGGGTCCATTTCATGTTCTCAAAAAGGGTGATGAAATTGGTTCCTTCAGGAAGACGCATGTGGGGTGGCCTTCTTCGGTGGTGAGTGAGGAAGGGAGGTGTGAGACTCTTCTTCTTCTTCAACCACGGGGTTCTTTCTTCTTCCGAGATGATGTTCTCTGGGCTATGACTTTTTTGCGCATGGTTTCGGTGGTTTGAGGTGAAGGAGATGAAGAGGATGTAGAATGAATGTGAATATGGGTATGGGTTTGAGGGGTGGAAGAGAATGGAGATTTTTTGGTGAGAGGGATTCGGTCACTTTTCCTTGGAACAACCTTCTTTTTCATGATATGAAGAATGAATGAGGAAGGAAGATGAAAAGGGTGGAACTGGGTGGTGAGTGGAGAGAGGTTAGGGGAGCATTTAATGTTGAGTGGAAAGAGAATGGAGGCAGTTAATACCCATTAATGAGCGCGGTTATTAACCAAGGAAGAATTTAAAATGAAAACTAAAAGTTTAGTTCCTAGATTCAAGGGATGAGGGAAGGATAAAGATTTGATTTGACAACTTCCCAAAAGCATGATTAAGGTAAACTCAAAAATGGTTCAGAGCAAGGTCAAAGAGATTTTTGTGGGGCCCAAGGTAATTAATGTCAGCGCTCTCCCCCTGTATCGTAGCCCGTTCAACGCATCCTGAAATTTGTCTCCTGCTTTCCTATGAGACAAAACCAAACAGAATAAAAAAGTTCACAAATTTTCAATAGAACTTAATTCTATCATTCCCAAATTGTTTCTTAAGGTGCAGAATCTGTCTTCACATAAGGGTTTTGTAAAAATGTCAGCAAGTTGTTCTTCAGATCTTACAAATTGAATATCGAAAGTTCCCTTTTGCACATGTTCTTTAATAAAATAATATTTAATCTCAATGTGCTTGGTTCTTGAGTGCAAAACAGGATTTTTAGAAATGTTTATAGCACTCATATTGTCACAAAAATAGGGTATACTATTGATTTTTAATTTGTAATCTTCTAATTGGGTTTTCAACCAAATTAATTGTGAACAACAAGTAGAGGCAGAGATATATTCAGCTTCGGCTGTGGATAGAGCTATTGTGGCTTGTTTCTTGCTTGACCACATGTTGAGTGAGCTTCCATGGAAGCAGCACATGCCCGATGTGCTTCTTCTATCCACCCAATCTCCCGCATAATCTGCATCACAAAACCCTACTACACAAAAATCATCAGATTTTGGATACCATAAGCCATAATCACTAGTTCCCTTAATGTATCTAATGATGTGTTTAACGACTGAAAGATGGAATTTTTTTGGGTGTGATTAAAATCTTGAACATACACCCACACTTTGAACAATATCCGATCTAGAGGAGGTAAGATACATGAGTGAACCTATCATTTCTCTATACCTTGTTTCATCCACATCTTTTCCATCATTATCCTTTTCAAGTTTAGTGTTTGGATGCATTGGTGTTCCTATTGGTTTGGAATTTTTTAGGCCAAATTTTTTGATTAATTCTTTAGCATACTTTCCTTGGTGAATAAAAGTGTCACTAGGAGTTGCTTAATTTGGAGGCCAAGAAAGAAAGTTAGCTCTCCCATTAAACTCATTTCAAACTCACTAGTCATGAGTTTTCCAAACTCTTCACACTAGGATTCATTGGCCGATCCAAACACAATATCATCCACATAAACTTGAACTAGGAGAATATCATCATTAGAGCTTTAATAAATAAAGTTGTGTCGGTGGTACCCCTTTGATAGTGATTTTCCAATAAGAAGGCACTAAGCCTTTCATACCAAGCTCTTGGAGCTTGCGTAAGACCATAAAGAGCCTTAGAAAGTTTGAAAACATGGTTTGAAAATTCTTTACTCTCAAAATCGGGGGGTTGTGCCACATACACTTCTCTATCAATAAAGCAATTAAGAAAATCACATTTAACATCCATTTGGAACATTTTAAAACCCTTATGGGTAGCATAGGAAAGAAGCAACCTAATTGCTTCCATTCTAGCTACCGAAGCAAAAGACTCATTAAAATCTATACCCTCTTCTTGAAACCTTGTGCCACTAATCTAGCTTTGTTACGAACAACTTTTCTATCCTCACCAAGTTTATTTTTAAAAAATCACTTAGTACCCGTAACCTTCTTACCATCCGGATGAGGTACTAGTGTCCAAACCTCATTTTTGTCAAATTGAGCCAGCTCCTCTTGCATAGCTTTGACCCAAGAGGGATCTTCAAGGGCTTGCTTCACATTGTTGGGCTCCATTTGTGACAAGGGAGCAAAAGTGCTTGGTTTGATTTGCTTTTTGGATGAGGATCTTGTTGTTACACCTTGTGAGGAATCACCAATGATAAAGTCATGAGGATAATCCCTCATGGACTTCCATTCCCTTGGTTTCCGAAGATGTGTTGAGCCTTGATGAGTTTTAGTGGGTTATTCTGTTCCAGTTTCTCTTGCTGGTTCAGGAGACAAAACAAAACAATCTCCTCCATTTTGATGAGACAAAATTGGACAGACAGATTCTTCATTTTGAACAGACTTGGGATTTTCTTCATTGGTTTCTTTATTGACAACATCTTCACAATCTGAATCATTCTCGATCACAGTACTGGGAATTGAATTAGAATCACAAAAAGAGACGTGTATAGATTCCTCTATGGTTCTGTGTTCTTTGAGGTAAATTCTATATGCCTTGCTAGTGGTGGAGTATCCAACAAACACTCCCTCATAAGATTTTGGATCAAATTTACCAAGATTTTCTTTGTTATTAAGTACAAAGCACTTGCATCTAAAAACATGGAAATACTTAAGATTAGGAGGGGTTCCTTTCCATAGCTCATAAGGAGTTTTCTTTAAACCTTTTCTAATGATGGTCCTATTCAAAATGTAACAAGCTGTATTTACAGTTTCAGCCCATAAAAATTTTGGAATCTCATTTTCACATAACATAGCCCTAGTCATCTCTTGAAGACTTCTATTCCTTCTTTTAACAACCCCATTTTGTTGAGGGGTTCTAGGGCATGAAAAATTATGAGCAATTCCAAAATCATCACAGAATTTTTTAAAGTCTTGGTTTTCAAACTTCTTTTCGTGATCACTTCTCAAATGGGCAACTTTTAAATCTTTTTCATTTTGAATTTTCTTTGAAAAGGGTTGAGAAGGCATGAAAAGCATCATTTTTATGAGCAAGAAAAAGTATCCAACCGAATCTAGAGTAATCATCCACTACCACTAAGCCATAGTGTTTACCTCCTAAACTTTGAATTCTTGTTGGTCCAAAAAGATCAATGTGTAACATCTCTAATGGCCTCTTGGTTGAAATTCCATATTTTGTTTTAAAAGAGAATTTTACTTGTTTGCTTAATTTACAAGCATCACAAGTAAGATCCTTATCAAATTTAATATTTGGAATTCCTCTAACCAAGTTTTTCTTAACTAGCTTAGAAATTTGGTACATGCTAGCATGACCTAATTTCTTATGCCATAACCATTTTTCAGATTCAAGAGAGCTAAAACATGTCACTTTTTGATCTTTCAAGTCCTTAAGAGTCAATCCATACACATTGTTGCACCTTTTAGCCTCAAACAAAATATCCCCAGATTTTTCACAAACAACTAAGCACACAAACTTTCTAAAAATAACTTCAAATCCTAGATCACACAATTGGCTAACACTTAGTAAATTATGTTTCAAACCATCAACAAGAAGAACATCATTTATAGAAGATGAGAAGCTTTTACCAATTTTTCCAATGGCCACTATTTTTCCTTTACCATCATTACCGAAAGTGACAAACCCTCCATCATACTCATCAAGCTTTATGAAGAAGTTTGTCTTTCCGGTCATATGCCTAGAGCATCCGCTGTCCATGAACCACATATTGTCCTTCCGCTTGGATGCTAGGCATACCTACAAAATAAGCTTAAGTGACCTTAGGTATCCAAATCTTCTTGGATCCTTTCACGTTAAACCATCTCCTATGTCCCAAACCATTGTACTAAAAAATAACTTTGTAAACTTTGTCACCAATCATTCTTTCACCAAAAAAACATTGAATGGGAAAGTGGCCATTTCGGTTGTATAGTCTACAAAATCTTGGAGTTGCTGTTTTGCTAAAGCTTGTTGGGTTTTGAAACCTTATATCATTTGAAGATAAGGCTATGTTTTCAAAATAAGATTTTTCAACAGATTTGAAATTCTTGTGAAACCCCAAGCCAGCTTTATCATAGAGAGGTTTTTGACTAGCCAAGATTTGATTTAAATTTTTAGAACTTTGAGTGAACTTGGCTAAGTCATTTTCAAGATTTTTTATCCTTTTTAGCAAATTTTCATTTTCTTTAAAACAGTTTACGTATGAAACAATAGAATGGTCACTTTCACAGCCTCTAAGTTGAGCTTTTAACTGCATGTTTTCTTTAACAAGTTCAACATCAGTTTTAGTCTCCTTTAGTTTATCTCTAAGAAAACCATTTTCAGCTTTAAGAATGGTGATTTGCTGTTCAAGATCTTGGTTATCAAGCAAGAAACATCTAATTTTTTCAGAAAGGTGGTCTATCATAAGATGAAAATCTTTAGTGTCAGGGTTATAAAAAACTACCTGTTCAATGTGATCTGCCATGAGACATGGTTGGGACATAGTCTCTGATTCTTCATCATCGTCTGAGTCATTTTCCAAGTCCTCCCAAGAAGCCATCAGTCCCTTTTTCTTTCCTTTCTTTGGCTTCTCCTCCTTTTTCAACTTAGGGCAATCAGATTTAAAATGGCCAGTCTCTTTGCAGTTGTAGCATGTCACCTTGCTGAAATCTTTCTTTTGTTTTCTTGAACTGCTTCCCTTGCCTCTTTCCTTGAACTTTACCATTTTCCTGAATTTTTTGGCAAACAACACAAATTCATTTTCAGAGGAATTATCACTGGATTCATCATCCAGGGGGTTAGTAATAGATGTAAAAGCAATTCCTTTCTTTTTTGAGTCTTTTTTCAGATAAGTATTTTCGAAAGCAAGTAAGTTTTCTCTCAAATCATCATATGTCATGGAATCTAGACCACTACTCTCAGATATGATTAATGCCTTAGTTTTCCACTCTTTAGTGAGACATCTCAACACTCTTCTCACAAGCACAGATTCAGGATACTTGATTCCCATAGCATCCAAGCCAACAATGACGATGTTGAATCTTTCGAACAGTTCATCAATAGATTCTCCTTCCTTCATTGCAAACATATCATACTCTCTGTTTAACATATCTATCCTGGTCTTTTTTACTATGGTGGCTCCTTCATGAGTAACTTGAAGTTTGTCCCAGATTTCTTTTGTCGTTGTGCATCGTGATACCCGTCGGTACTCCTCGAAGCTGATTGCACAGTTGAGCAAGTTGATAGTCTTTGCATTGAGCTCCACCTTCTTTCGGTCTTCTTCAGTCCAGCTAGCTTCGGGTTTAAGAGAGACTACTTCTTCAGCACTTGTGGTGGTTGGGAATTGGGGACCCTCCAGGATGATCTTCTATAGTCTGTAATCTACTGCTTGCACAAAAATCTTCATTCTCTCCTTTCAATAGGTGTAGTTCTTTCCATTGAAAAGAGGAGGTTTATTGCTTGACTGTCCTTCTGTTAGATTGTAAGACACTAGATTTGAGCCACTGTTTTCTGTCATTTGGATCTTTTTCTACAAGCTGCTGACAAACCCCGTTTTGATGGTTTATCTTGTATTGATTTTAGGGGATTTTATAACCTTTTACCCACATTTATCCATTGAAATAGCATGGTTTTATAACTTCTCCTTTAATTGTGCTTAAGAGTGAAAACATGCTTTTTAGGTCTTAAAGTAGCTAAATCTAATTCTCCTTGATTCCAGTAGATGCCTTGATATGTTTGTTAAGTGATTTAAGGTTTAGGAGGCAAAGATTGGATCAAGGAAATGAAGAAAGAAGCATGAAAAGTTGGAGAACTCATGAAGAAATGAAAGAACCGGAAAGCTGTCAAGCCGACCTCTTCGCACTTAAACGACCATAACTTGAGCTACAGAGGTCCAAATGATGCGGTTCCAGTTGGGTTAGAAAGCTAACATCCGGGGCTTCGAAACGATATAAGATTTGCCATAGTTGCATCGCGCATAGGGGCGCGCACGCGCACGGTACGCGGACGCGCCGATGGTGGCACATGACCCACTTAATGCAACACGTGGCCAGCGATTTTAGAAGCCTTGTGGGCCCAATCCAACTCATTTCTGATGCTATTTAACCCAAGGAGTGAAGAGGGAAACACATGTTAGTTACCATTAGTTTAGTTGAGGAATTTTAGTTAGTTTTCTAGAGAGAGAAGCTCTCACTTCTCTCTAGAATTAGGATTAGGTTTAGGTTAATCTCCTTCCTTAGATCTAGGTTTAATTCATGCTTTGATTTACTTTTCCCTTGTTAATTCTTACTCTTCTCTTCTCTCTCTCTCTAGTTATATACTTTAATTCTTGCAATTCTTCATTTTTGTTGTGGATCTAGTGTTATTCTTTTATTTTCTTTCAATAATGCAATTTGAGATAATTCATGTGATTGCGATGTTGTTGATTGTTGTTTTGTTAATTCTTTGTAATTGTTAGTTGTTGATTCCTTTTATTCTTACAAATAAGAATGCTTTCTTTCATTACCCTCCAAGTGTTTGATGAAATGCTTGAGAGGATGTTAGAGTAGGATTTTATGTTCTTGGCTTGAGAAGGTAACTTAGGATTTCTTGAGTCACTAGTGTCCAATTGATTGCTAGTTGATAGCCATTAACTCTAGCCTTCATTAATCCAATTAGTGGAAAGCTAGGACTTATGGACTAGGATTGATATAACTCACTTGACTTTCCTTTGTTAATTGATTTAAGGATGACTAAGTGGGATTAATCCTTGCAACTACCATACTTGTGGCTAGTGATAATGATGAAGACCCTTGACAACCAAATCTTGCCAAGACTATTTTGTTAATAAAGTTTTCTTACCATTTACTATTCATGTTTCTCATCTAAAACCCCAAAATAATTCACAACCAATAACAAGACACTTTATTGTAAGTCCTAGGGAGAACGACCCGAGGTTCAATACTTCGGTTTATAAATTTAGGGGTTTGTTACTTGTGACAAACAATCTTTTGTATGAAAGGATTATTGTTGGTTTAGAAACTATACTTGCAACGAGACTTCATTTGTGAAATTCTAAACCGTCAAAAATCCAATCGTCAGCTGCAAAGCTTGATCTCTTTGAGACCAAGCTCTGATACCAATTGATGGTCTATCAGTGGCTAAGAGAAGGGGGGTTGAATCTTAGCCCCCTTTTTTGCTTAGTAACTCTTGTTGTCCTTCAGAACACTTGAGGAGATATTTCTTGTTTTTGCCTCGTGCCTAGCCAAGGGACTTTTTCATTTTGTCTCGTGACCATCCAGGAGATATTTTTTAGTTTTGTCTCATATACAGCAGAATCAGAAATGGAGTAGAAGAGAGAGAAAATTACACCACGATATATCCTTGTTCAGCTGCTAAGCGCAATGCAGCCTACATCCAGTCTCCATCACAATAATGATGAAATTTCACTATAATCATCTTTGATTACAAACACCAATTCTCCCTAGGAGCTACCCTTCCTATCTGGGACAAGTCCAGAGTCTATTCCAAAACTGAACTTGACTTGGTAACCCACCAAGCTTTCAACTGCTAAGTGCAAACCCAACTTGCAAGGAGATTCCCACAGAATCATGAAACACAACACATATGTACAAAGGACCTCTAAGGACATCTATGGCTTTTTCTTTTAATTTTTCATTCTCTGCCTTTTTCTGCTCTATGACTTTTTCTTACAAACCTCACTATTTGCCTTTTTTATGAGACTCAAGATAGACAAAATTAAACAGAAAATTACAAAATAGAAAACATTGAAGGAGAAGAACTTCTTGTTAGCTTAGGTAGCTATGTGAACACTGTGCTTTCACTCTTTTTCTTGCTTCAAGCCCTGGCTGTTCTCCCTTATTTATAGAGGGAGAAGCCTCCACGATTAAAACTGTTGAACCAAGCTAAACTTCTTCTTCTTCATGCAAAACCGGTTCGGCCAGAGAGAGAGGAGAGATAACCGAATGTAAAACCCAACATGCAATTACCTCTGTGTCTTTTCTTTATACCAAGCTTCATCAATCCTAGCCATCCATCTTGACTTACACTCCAAGAAAGATTCCTAGCCCTTGATACATTCTTGATGCATAACAGCTCCTCTTGCTCCACTTTTGCTTCCTCCTTCACGTAGCCTTCCTAGCTACCTTCTGTGATGAGTGAACACAAAGCAGAGACGAGCCATGCCTCTGAAATCTTCTTCTTCTGACCGAGATCAACTTCTTCCATTTTTGGTATGGAGAGCATGAGCTTACTTCACCAAATCTTACCTTTATTTGGTGAAGATCTCAGGCACAACATACTTTTTATTTTCTTTTTCTTGCCATCATTACAATGGTCTTGTTACTAGCTTTTTCTTCTTTCTGGTAGCTTGCTTTAGCTTCCATATTTTCCTGAGGAGTGACTGAAAGAGAAGAGAGAGTAGAAAGAGAAAATTTGAACAATAATTAATGTAACAAAGAGAGAGAATTAGAATGAATTAAGTTTCTCACTTCCCTTTGCTGAGTTGTGTGCATCATTAAGGCAATCAATCAAATCAATTGTAATTTCTCCCTCATGATTCTAATGCAAGTTAATTCAAATTAATTAAATTTGAAATCCATCACAACTTGAAAGTGGAATCCGTTGGAAGCATAGAACTTTGCTTTCTTTTAATATTGGTTTCGGACCAAGCGTTGGTCTTAGTAGCAAAGATTTAAATGGGCTTGTTTTAACAATATATTGGCCCATTTAACAAAACTTGCTTCAGTCACAATAATTAAATCAATTTGATCCAAGGCTGAATTTTAGCATCTCATTGGGCTTTGTTATTTTTTCTTTTCGGCCCAACTGAAATCTGCACCAACAAAATTATTAAATTAGCAATTATAAATATGAAGATCTAATTAACAATTTTGCAATTAATTATGTTAATAATATTTGATCATCATCAATTTAAATTAGATTTTTCCAAACTCATCAAATGTTTAGCTCTCCAATCTTTGTTCTTTAGTCCCGTCAGAACCACATTGTGAGCTTCTATAAGATAAATAGGTTGTCCATGGGCTTCTTGTTGCAAACCAAACTACCTCCTTTTCCTATTTGATGCATGTCACTCAATGCACTCAAAAGATATTAATGATACTGTTGCGCTTTATATTGCATGATGACAAGATGCCATTTGGAACTACAATGTTCCCCATACAATTATGATTATATGGGTTCCACACAAACTGCAAAAACATATAGTTTCACAAATATTTCAATAACTCAATAATTTTTAAATTCACAAACAAGGTTTTTATAATTTTAAATTTCTAATAAACATAATCATCAAGCAAGTATTTTGTAACAAAAAATATTCATCAAACATTTTTCAAACCAAAATAAACATTTTTTAAGTTCTAATCAATTAAACAATGTCAAAGTTATAACTTAAAAGTAAAATGAATTATGTTTATGGGTAGGGTTATTATGCTGGGTTGAGTTTATAATATTAATATTTATAAGAACTTAAAAACCAAAACAAATGGCAGGCCCATTGGCAATCTCTTCGTGTCGAAATCTGCCAAATAATGTTTATGGGTTAGGCGAATTTTTTTATTATAGCGGTCTAAAATTTTTAGTCCGATCAGCTTTTTTTGATGAGTTATACGAATCAATTTGACAAGTTTGAACCTATTTGCCGCCCCTAGTTAGTGCGAAGTAAGTTTCTCAAATTGAAATGAGTAATAGAATCTACTATCTCATAATTCTACTTCAACTTTGGAATCAGATACATCTTGATGGAGATGTTTTGATTCCAAATTTTTTGAACTTTAAAACAAATCGAAAAATAAAATCAATAATAATAATAACAATAATAATAATAATAAACAAATATAAAAAATAATAAGATATTTAATAATGTGATCTGTAGAATATATAATGTCATAAATCATTGTCTGATTTTATTCTTTCCAAAACCAAAATATAATCAATTATATTATATAATCTATAGGGTAAATCACTTAAATAAGTCAATGGGAGCTCAAAATTATACAAATCAGCTAAATGTAAAAATGGTTCATGAATTTATCAGAGACACATATCTATATAGTTCGAATCACCCTAATTCGAACTTCATTTTCATGTAATTCGAATCATCCTGATTCGAACTACACACACGCACACACCCACTAATTCGAATCAACCTGATTCGAATTACACCTAGAGTAATTCGAATCAGGGTGATTAGAATTACACACGTGCACATAGTAATTCTAACTGGTCAGATTCGAATTACTCATGAGTTAATTCTGTCCATTCTTTTATTAAAAAATTAATAATTTAAAAATTAAAAAATATGTATTTTATTTCATACATTAAAAAAAACTAACAAAATATTTAATTACAAGACTTTTTTAAACTATTAATGAGTTATCAATTCGAATTTTTTAACACCCCGATTTTTTTAAAAAATTAAATAATAAGTTATTTATGATTTATTATTTTATTTAAAGAAAATTGTGCTTCTAAAAATAATTAAATTAAATTTTATGATATTTTGAGTTTAAAATCTATTAAAATTTTTAAATTATTCTTATTATAATGAGATATTTTTAAAAAGATAAAAGAATTATTATTATTATTATTATTATTATTATTATTATTATTTCATTACTTTTGGTAAAAGCCATTAAGAAACAAAAAAAATTAAAGAAAAAAACGTGCCTGTATAAGTTTGACACCTAACCTTCTTTCAGTCATATAATTATCAATTAATTGCCACATTCTCTTGTATGATTTCTATTTAATATGACCGTGGATCACATGAAACCATGACACATATCCCATTTATTTATTAATCTCTATACTCATCATCTTGCTTTATTTGGTACTTTCATCACGAACCAATATGAAGAAAAAAGAGAAGGAAGTGACCGAGAGAGAAAGTGAGAGAATCGTGATTTTTATCGATCCTCCGATCTTGATTTCTTACGATCCTTACGATCCGTAATTCTAATAAGAAATTTAATTCGATAAAAATGTTCGTATTCTCTTCTTTTACGTGTTGGTGTCACTTTTGTCTGGTAAAAGTTAACAGTGCTGTAACGACTCTCAATTTTAAAAATATAAATAAAAATAAATTATAATTTATTTCATAAATTAGAGCTTTTTTAGTTTTAGAAATTATTTTTATTATCAGTAATGAACTAATTTTATAATAATTTAAATTTAATTAAATTATTATTATTATTATTATTATTATTATTATTATTATTATTATTATTATTATTATTATTATTATTACAGTAAGTATTAAATTGCATTATAAATTTATATATATTATATTCATTGTATTACTATTATGACGTTTATTATTATTATTATTATTACATGATCATCATTACTATTTTTAGTATGATCGTTACTATTATTAATTATGAAACATGGAAATCAAAGGCGATTTACATTTCTCATTAAGTTAGATATATATTATCATTATCATTGCATATATATATATATATAAAATAATTAAAAAGAAAGCCAAAGGCGGCTTAATAGCTTACTAATTAAGCCTGCATATATATGTATATGATGAGCATATGCGGGAGAGAAAAAAAAAAGAAAAAGAAAACGGGAGAGAGAAGAACATAACAAACTGTAAATCCCACCAAACTTTCGGCTTCGATTTTTAGCAATCCGTAACTTTAATCAAAAATCTAATCCGGTGAAAGTATTCGTAACCTCCTCCTCTGCACGTTGACACCATTTTTCATTAGTAGAAGTTGACAGTGACGTAACTCCTCTACTCTTTGAGTTTGGCCAACGAAAGATTTAGGAGGCACAGATGATTCTGGACGTTTTCTTCTTCGATAGCTCGGTCAGAAAGCTTCTTCAAAGCTTTGAATATTTTGATTCCGTATGAAGGTATGGTTTTGGTTTCTCGTAGTTAATATTTAATGTCACGTGAAAACTTAGGCTAAAAGACCTTAAGATAGGAATGAAATGAATGAATAATTGATGGATTGTGTATATGGTATAAAATGTGAGGTTTAGCTGTTGTCAATAATTTGCTGTTGAAGTTGGTCAGTTTGGAAAAAAATTTAATATTGGTATTTGTTTGATTATGAAATAATTTGTTACTGGAAATGATTTGAGTGACTGAGAGGTGTTTGGTTTGATAGTTGGGACCCTTGAAGGGTTGCAGAAATTTGAGTCTTAGAGGAGATATTGCCAAACTTTCTTTAAGAATTGGAGTTTTGATTTGAGGTAATATTTTTAAAAGGGAAAGAGATTATTATGTGGCTTGTATATTTGAGACTATTTGTTGACCCTCTGTCGCAAGATGTGACCGGGCACTTTAACTCCCTGGATTCCCCCATGGGCATGCATATAAATATGAATATTGAATATTATTGAGCTTGGAGTTTAACTCCATGGAATACTATATTATTGAGCTTGGAGTTTAACTCCATGGAATACTATACTATTGAGCTTGGAGTATGACTCCATGGAATATTATATTTGAGCTTGGAGTTTGACTCTATGGAATATTATTGAGCTTGGGGATGCGCGCACAGAGGATCTGTCCAATGGTTAACTACCAGGACTTGTCGGGTTGGCTGTATAACCGACAGATGAGACTCATCAGTCATAGGACAGACATACATCATATGCATTTGTTTGTTTGCTTGAGTGTGCATTGTTTTGGTTTGCTTAGCTGTTTAATTCTGCTTATCCGCTACTTGTTCTACTTGCTGTAAATGCTTCTCTATCTGTGTTTTCCTTGCTTGAACTGTATGTGTATGTTTTCTGAGAAATCCCTCTTGACGAAGGTGTGAGGGGAGAGGGTTGTTCCACCAGTGATTCGGAGGATTGGAGGCGACAGAAAGTGAAGTATTAAGTTAAAGTTACATTCAGAACTAGAATACGTTAGATAACTTACCTAACTTTTGGTTTAGTTTATTTTATTTAAGGATGATTTTGAGTGTCGGAGTTTTAGAAATGCCTCTGACTTTTCTGAGACCTTTTATATTAACTATGCGGGCACCTTTACCATACTGAGAACCTCCGGTTCTCATTCCATACTATGTTGTTATTTTTCAGATGCAGGTCAAAAGGTATCTCATTAGGCGACTGGACACCTGAAGCGAAGTGGTTACTGGGTTATTTTGGTGTGTAGTGATGTATATACACGTACTTAGCTTTCTCTCCGCATAACTTATTCTTTTTGATCCTCCTAGAGGTTTATGGAGAGGCAGGGTTTTGTTTATGTACATTTTGGGTTTTGGATATGTGTATATATATATATATATATATATATATATATATATATATATATATATATATATGTAAATATTCTCTAGCTAGCCTTGACTTCGCGGACTGAGTGAGGAGCTTGTTATTTTGTACCTTTGGCTTTCTATTCATACTTTTATTATCTTACGTTTGATAGTTATAGTTTGACTCACACGTAAGTTATTCCGCTTCTGGAGCGTGGTGCTTTTCATTTTGCGGTTTTGTTTTACCCATTTTTCAAGGCTCCTAGTCTATTATCTTCTTTCTACTACTATAAGTATGTATTTATTTTTTTAGAAGTCGTAATACCTCACCACCTATGCTTTACGACTTAAGCGTAAGGCTCTGTGTGGTAGGGTGTTACATTATGGTATCAGAGCAGTTCGTTCCTATGGAGCCTGAGGGATGGACTGATTATGCTTCTGGGCATACTCTGGGTGTGTGTGTGTGTGCTATTAGGATATCTGATTGATATATGTGGCATAAATATTCATGAGCATGCATTTGGAACTTGAAGCATTAAACTTGCGATATTGAGACTGATCAACTTAATATCACTTGTTTGGTGTGAACAGGGACCAAATGTCGTCTCGTGGATCCGAACGAGGTATACGGAGAGGAAATCCCGTGGTTGAACCAAAGCAAGGACGTCGAGGTGGAAACTCTAGTGCTAGTATGAGTAACGTAAGTTGATACTATAGGTCAATGATCCTTACTGACTTCCTCAAGAATGGTCCACCTCGGTTTAACGGAAACGCCAATGCCCTGGAGGCTGATCAGTGGTTTCGAGAAGTGGAGAGGTTTTTGTACACTCAGCATGTTCCTGAAGTACAGTCAGTAGAGATAGTGACTCATATGTTGGAAGGAGATGCTCAGAATTAGTGGCAAGAATTGTGCCATACCTTGCAGGTGGAGTTAACGGATGTCCCTTGGAAAAGATTCAAGACAGAGTTTTATGGGAGATATTTCTTGCATGCGTTTCACATTGCAAAGGAATTGGAGTTAATGCAGTTGAAGCAAAAGGATATGTCCGTCGCTGACTATACCCGTGAATTCGACAACCTGTGCCGTTTCTCAAAAACTTGTCAAGGAAATCCAGCCGATTATGAGGAATGGAAGTGTGCTCAGTATGAGAAAGGACTAAGGAGAGACATCTTTAATTACGTGTATCCACAAAAGCTAACAAATTTCATTGAGTTGGTTAAGAAGAGCCAGCTCGCAGAGGATCGCTGCTTGAAGTAGACACTGCTACAGGAAGACTTTGGTGAGACTGCTCCAGAGGAGCCGCATAGGACTAGACTGAGAATGTGCTTTCGATATAGAGCACCAGGACACATGTCTAGGGATTGTCCGCGTGGAAGAGTCGCAAATGCGGGTTGGCCATGACAAGATCGAGGTAAGTATGATACAGAATGCGTAGGACAGATTTGTTCTATGTAGAGCTAGGACCTCGCTTTCATTTAGGTTGCATAATCGAATTGGAAAATTTAGGACTGAAAAGACTGGACATAGTTTTGAACTTGGATACGGACTAGGAGTTTAGGCCGATAGAAATATCTGTTTGATAACCGGTTAGGTGCCGAGAGAAAGAGTAAGTTGTGATAAATTCAGTGTCAGAGGCTGAACCAGTTTCGATTGTATTACGTAAGATGACACCAATAGAATTGGCAGAACTTAAGAGCTAGATGAAGTGAGTATTAGAAGTGATAAACCCGTTATTCTATTACCAACCTGCCTTATAACCTTTCAGCATCGAGTTTAACTTGTACCTTCTGTTTTGCGTAGACTTTTAAGCCATAAGAATATTCTGGATTTACAAACAAAGCATGTCAAATTTTTCTGTTTTTCTTTGACATGTTTAAGAAGGGAAGTTACGTTAGTATGAATCTTTTTCATTTTATATCAATTTTTGAGGGTGAAAATTTTTGTAAGGTGGGTAGAATGTAGCGACCCTCAGTTTTAAAAATATAAATATAAATAAGTTATAATTTATTTCATAAATTGGAGTTTTTTACTTTTAGAAATTATTTTTATTATCAGTAATGAACTAATTTTATAATAATTTAAATTTAATCAAATTCATATTATTATTATTATTATTATTATTATTATTATTATTATTATTATTATTATTAACATTGTATATAATTACAGTAAGTATTAAATTGCATTATAAGTTTATATATATTATATTCATTGCATTACTATTATTATTACTATTATTATGTTTATTATTATTATTATTATTACATGATCATTATTACTATTTCTAGTATGATCGTTACTATTATTAATTATGAAGCATGGAAATCAAAGGCGGTTTACATTTCTCATTAAGTTAAATATATATTATCATTATCATTGTGCGTGTATATATATATATATATATATATATATATAAAATAATAAAAAAGAAAGCCAAAGGCGGTTTAACAGCTTACTAATTAAGCCTGCATATATATGTATACGATGAGCATATGCGGGAGAGAAAAAAAAAGAAAAAGAAAACGGGAGAGAGAAGAACGTAACAAACCGTAAATCCTACTAAACTTCCGGCTTCGATTTCTAGCAATCCGTAACTCTAATAAAAAATCTAATCCGGTGAAAGTATTCGTAACCTCCTCCTATGCACGTTGGCACCATTTTTGATTAGTAGAAGTTGACGGTGACGTAACTCTTCTACTCTTTGAGTTTGGCCAACGAAAGATTTAGGAGGCACAGATGATTCTGGACGTTTTCTTCTTCGATAGCTCGGTCAGAAAGCTTCTCCAAAGCTTTGAATATTTTGATTCCGTACGAAGGTATGATTTTGGTTTCTCGTAGTTAATATTTAATGTCACGTGAAAACTTAAGCTAAAAGACCTTAAGATAGGAATGAAATGAATGAATAATTGATGGATTGTGTATATGGTATAAAATGTGAGGTTTAGCTGTTGTCAATAATTTGCTGTTGAAGTTGGTCGGTTTGAAAAAAGATTTAATGTTGGTATTTGTTTGATTATGAAATAATTTGTTACTGGAAATGATTAGAGTGACTGAGAGGTGTTTGATTTGATAGTTGGGACCCTTGAATGGTGGCAAAAATTTGAGTCTTAGAGGAGATATTGCCAAAGTTTCTTTAAGAATTGGAGTTTTGATTTGAGGTAATATTTTTAAAAGGGAAATAGATTATTATGTGGCTTGTGTATTTGAGACTATTTGTTGACCCTCTGTCGCAAGATGTGACCGGGCACTTTAACTCCCCGGATTCCCCCATGGGCATGCACATAAATATGAATATTGAATATTATTGAGCTTGGAGTTTAACTCCATGGAATACTATATTATTGAGCTTGGAGTTCGACTCCATGGAATACTATATTATTGAGCTTGGAGTTTAACTCCATGGAATACTATACTATTGAGCTTGGAGTATGACTCCATGGAATATTATATTTGAGCTTGGAGTTTGACTCCATGGAATATTATTGAGCTTGGGGATACGCGCACAGAGGGACTGTCCAATGGTTAACTACCAGGACTTGTCGGGTTGGCTGTATAACTGACAGATGAGACTCATCAGCCATAGGACAGGCATACATCATATGCATTTGTTTGTTTGCTTGAGTGTGCATTGTTTTGGTTTGCTTAGCTGTTTAATTATGCTTATCCGCTACTTGTTCTACTTGCTGTAAATGCTTCTCTATTTGTGTTTTCCTTGCTTGAACTGTATGTGTATGTTTTCTAAGAAATCCCTCTTGACGAAGGTGTGAGGGGAGAGGGTTGTTCCACCAGTGATTCGGAGGATTGGAGGCGACAGAAAGTGAAGTATTAAGTTAAAGTTACATTCAGAACTAGAATACGTTAGATAACTTACCTAACTTTTGGTTTAGTTTATTTTATTTAAGGATGATTTTGAGTGTCGGAGTTCTAGGAATGCCTCTGACTTTCCCGAGACCTTTTATATTAACTATGCGGGCACCTTTACCATACTGAGAACCTCCGGTTCTCATTCCATACTATGTTGTTGTTTTTCAGATGCAGGTCGAAAGGTATCTCATTAGGCGTCTGGACACCTGAAGCGAAGTGGTTACTGGGTTATTTTGGTGTGTAGTGATGTATATACACGTACTTAGCTTTCTCTCCGCATAACTTATTCTTTTTGATCCTCCTAGAGGTTTATGGAGAGGCAGGGTTTTGTTTATGTACATTTTGGGTTTTGGATATGTATATATATATATATGTAAATATTCTCCAGTCAGCCTTGACTTCGCGGACTGAGTGAGGAGCTTGTTATTTTGTACCTTTGGCTTTCTATTCATACTTTTATTATCTTACGTTTGATAGTTATAGTTTGACTCACATGCAAGTTATTCCGCTTCCGGAGCGTGGCGCTTTTCATTTTGCGGTTTTGTTTTACCCATTTTTCAAGGCTCCTACTCTATTATCTTCTTTCTACTACTATAAGTATGTATTTTGTTTTTTTTAGAAGTCGTAATACCTCGCCACCTCTACTTTACGACTTAAGCGTAAGGCTCTGTGTGGTAGGGTGTTACAGGTGCCGTAATTCCCCTGCTCCTTGAATTCGGCCAACTGGAGTTCTAGGAGGTATGGACGATTCCTGACATTTTTCTCTTTAGCAGTTCGGTTAGAAAGCATCTCCGAAAGTCCCATTGGTTTGATTTCGTATGAAGGTAAGGAGTTTCATTTTGACATTAACTGTTTTAAATTATGAATGCCACGGAAGTCTAGTGGATATTTGCAAATAATTTATGATTGCTTAGAATGACTGAATGATGAGTTTGAATTGAGGTTGTGATTGATATTGTTTTTTTGATTTTGATAGAGTTGTTGAAATTCTGATTTTTTGTGATTATGATGAATTGGTTGAGTTGTGACTATGAAAAGTGATTAAATTAGTGTTACTTTTTAAATTGTAATATGATGAGTTAATTATTGAAGAAATTGTCGTATTGATAATTGTTGAATGGAGTTGGATTTGAGTTTGGTTTGGAAAGTTATAAATCTGAGGGAGTCTACATGGGTAGTGAAGTCTAATTTTTAAGAGGAGATTATGCCCAATTTTATGTAAAAGTAACCGAAAATGTGGTTTTATTTCGAAAATCTTATTTATAAATTTATTTTGAAACATGAGTTTATAGTGTAAAATATTTTATTTACATATTTACTTATATTGAGAAACGGGTTTTGTATTGAAAATTTATTTTATTAGTAATAAATTGAGAGTTAGAAAAGATTTTGACATTGGAACTAGTTGAATTTTCAGATTTATAAATGTTTTGGATATTGGACTTGGCCTGCTAGTTTATCGGAAGTAATCTGTGAGAATTGAAAATAGCTTTTTAGTACTGAATTTGATTAGTTTGAATTATCAAAAATGTTTTCTGAGAATTAGAAATGGTTTGGTTGGAACCCTGGAAGGGTGTCATAGTCCAAATTTTAGAAGAAATGCTGTCGAAATTTTTATAAAGTTTGGGACTTTATTTGAAATGCTATTTAAAAGATTTGTTTTGGAAAGTTAAATTATTTGAGGCTTATTTAGTTGGAAAAAGATTTATTCTATTTCGAATTCGATTTATTAAGAAAAGTATAATGTTTTAAATCCAATATTTTGAGGAGAGATTTTATTTTAAGTTATGAAATGAATTCGGTTTGTTAAGAATAAGAGAGAAAAGGGATAAGAGAACGCGACACGTGTGATTAAGGAATGACTAAAAGGTCACGAGAGGGTGAAGGAAAGTAAATAGTTGAGGTGCTGATGTGAGAATGTTAAGTCGTGGACTTTATGTGTGAATGATTGTGCGAGGATGCCCGTGTGTATGGAATGGCTTCCAGGAGAAAGTGGCACATGCTTCAGCTGGAGAATCAGCGCTTGTAAGTACTTGCAGAGGTCATGTTCGGCATACTTCAGCTGGAGAATCAGCGCCTGCAAGAAGTAGAAACTTGCAGAGGTTATGCTGCTGGAATGCCTTATCTGACTTCCGAGTCGGATTGCGTCGGGTGCGGGTCGAAACCGACAAATGAGCTCATTACCTGCGATAGGGATAAACATGCATCATCATTGTTTGCACCTTTACATTTGGTTGTGTTTTCTTGTATTACTTCTTTGTAATTGTGCTGTTTGACTTGTTTGTATGTTGGTCTGGATCTCTTTCTTGAGCTATTAGTTTGCGAATTATTGAAATGTTTAAGAATTGATGTTGTGATTGTTGAGAATTAATTATGTGGCTAAAAAATAGTTGATATGATAAGTTTTGTGAATGAGATTTTGTTTTAAACTCAAAAATTTAAAAGAAAGTATTTAGTTATCTAAAGTAAAATTTAAAAGTATTTTTAGGGTTGGTAAAAATATAGTTCTCTTGAGTAAATGGATTATTTGCATTTTAATCTCTACTTTTACGGCATTCTCGTTCTCTACTGAAAACGTGTGGTTTATTCTCACCCCAAAATCTTCCACCCTTTTAGTGACAGGTTCGAAGGTTCAATATAAAGCTGCGGACGAGTAGTAGTTTTACTTGTGATTCCTATTGTTTTTATAGAGTTCCCTCGCCCTTGTTGCTTTAACTTTTATTTTATCCAAAGGGATAAGTATTGTATTCGAGTTTTATATTGAATTTATTTGTATAGCACTTATTATTATTAATTATTATGTGATTATTATTATTTGAAGATCTTTGATATGTGATTTTAATTACTAAAAATATTTTCCTGAAATTTTTTATAAAACTGAAACGAGATATCGAACTAAAGACTCAATATTAAATAGTTAATAAGGAAGACAGGTTAGTAATGCCTTACTTTTGGCACGATCATGACGTGCTAAAAGTTAGGGTATTATAAATTTCATACAATACTTTTTTGCCCATTTTTAATAGCTTATGAATATTTTTTAATAAATATTTTAATAAATTTATTTAAATTACACCACAAAAAAAATATTTTATTCTATACAAAATAATTTAAAAAATAGCTTAAAAGATGTTAGGAGTACTATAAAATTTTGTAATATCCTAATGACTTAGGACATTAAAGAAATACTCTACATAGTCAATAATAATTTAGAAATTAAAGAAAATATATTTTTATTATGTATTTACCTAAATTATTATAATATTACAAATTTTTATAGTACTCATAACATCTTTTAAACTTTTTTTTTTAATTGTGTTGCATAGAAAATGGCTTAAAATGACTTAAAATACCCTTTATTTTAATTAGGGTGATTTAAAATATATAAAAATGTCTCTTGATTGATTCGTGAACTAGTTTTTTATTTAACTGATTTGTGTAATTTTTTCCTCTTCTTGATTTATTGAAGTGATTTGCCCTAATCTATAATATATGTTTAATATACAATATAATATAGGTTTCTTCTGTAACATTAAATAAATATATTAAGATATATTTAAATAATAATATAATATTATTTAAATGTATTAATAATATTACAAATTATGTTTCTAATTCGTCTACTTTCTAAAATTTAGCATATTTGAATGTATTTAAATATATGTTCAATTAGAATATTTTAAATAATTTAAATATTATACAAATATATTTAAATTCAAAATATATTTAATATTTGTATGTTTAGAAGGGATAGGGATTATTATCAACTGTTTTTATTTCTATAACTCTAGCCGACCTAAATTTTGCGGATCGTGACTGGTGGCTATTATACATATTTATATATATATTCTACTTTTACTCTATTTTTTCTTTAAGTTTTATTTTTACCCCACTTATCCAAATGCGATACTTTCGATATGTGTGTGTTTTTGCCCACGATTTTTTTTATTCCTTTTCAAACTTCTCGTTTAATAATTCCTTCTAATTATATATATATTCCACCTTGAATCATACCACTTTAATATCATTGACTTATAACTCGAGTATAAAAATTTGAATGTTAAGGTGTTACAAAAAATATCCTACGAAATATGTCGGGTGCATCATATAGGATAATAGAGACATTGAATAGGATCTAAATCATAGATCCAAGCAGGTTTGTTAAAATGGCGAGATGTGTCTGGTTTTATATGTGATAAAAAATTAAAGTGCCTTTAAAAATTACAGGTAAATTCTATCACACTGCTATCAGATCGGCTATGCTTTATGGTACAGAGTGTTGGGTGGCCAAAGAGGAGCAGAACATAAGTTAAGTATGGCATAGATGAAGATGTTAAGATGTATAAGTGGTTATATGTGATTGGATAGAATAAGGAACGAATCTATAAGAGAGAATGTTGGAATGCTGGAGTAGCACCTATTGTGGAAAAGATAGTAGAATCGCATCTCAAGTAGTTTAGACATGTGAGAAGAAGACTGACAGAGCACCCAATCAGAAGGGTGGATGAGATGAAAGATGGATAAGGCGTGAAAAATAGAGAAAGATTCGGAAAGATTATTTATAAGGTGGTCAAACAAGATCTATATTAAATGATCTGTCTGTAAATATGATACATGATAGAATTCTAATAACTTCGTTTGATCCATATAGCCGATCCCACCTAGTGGGATAAGATTTTGTTATTGTTGTTGTTGTTGTTGTTGTTTGTTACATATCATATAAATTTAAAGAAAAAATATAAAAGTAGCTTTGATCTTTGTTATAGTTTTGCGCTAAAGTTTAAACATATTTTATTTGCCATCAATAATTTAATATTGATTCATTTCTATCCCAAAATTTAAACAATTTTAATTAGAACTAAAGTTTTAGGGACAATTAAAATTTCTTACAAATACTGGTTGCACCTTTGCACTTTTTTTCTTTATTTAGCAACTAGAGATTTATAAATTTCCTTTAGTGCTTGAAGAAAAAAAATATATTTTTTTAAATTAGCCAAGTGTTAGATTCTTCTAGACAAATGATTTGTGAATTATAAATTGCATATAACCTATTGATATTTTAATATCAATGCAATTGTTTTATTGAAAAAGATTTAATTGTCAATATAACCTAGTTTTTTTTTTTTTTTAAAGAAAGAATCTACATTTCCTTCCTCTAGTTTTTCTTTCATACCCTCTTAATGAATATATATAAAATTTATCAACATTTCTCTGACCAAAGTTCTTATGCTTTAACTATTTTTAATTTCAGTAGGTTATTTTGCCTATTATTCTTTTCAAATAAAATTATGAAGATTATTATCTTTTGTTCATCTATCTTTTTATGTATATTTAATTAAATTTTAGACTACTTTGGTAAATTCTACCCTATGGTTACCATGTCTTGATGCATAATTGTTACCTTATTATTTTTTAAAATATATCTATAAACTTTAAAAGATGTAGGTAAATTTAGTCAATTACTGCTTCTTTTTTTTTTTTTTTTTCAGAACGTGACTCACAATCATAACTTATCAATGGGAAAGGAATTATTATAGGCCGGTAAACATTGCAAGTCTTGTGTTGTTTATGCTGCTTTATATAAACACTGATAAGTGACTAGGATTACTTAATAATTTCACCGCTTAGTTAGCTCAAGAATTATGGCTATTGATTATAATCCTTAGTTCAAATACTTTGTATTTGTTCTGCTACTTTAAGCTGCTTCTTATGCCAATGCCAATTTCTTGACTTTTCTTTTTGTAGTCATTGTAGAAAGAAAATGTAGTATGCATAAAATACTTGCAGTATACAGTATGTTTCGTTCTTTTTAATTCAGTTATTAGTCGTTGCATATACACTTCAATTTTCAATTAATATTTTCATATATTCCTTTTCTTAAAAATAATTTGTAATCGTCACTATACTTGTGGTTTCATCTTCCTCCATTGTCCTAGTGGTGCATTTTTATATTTGTCAAAGACCTTAATATGACAATATTTATAAGTCAATTTATGCTCTACATTTGACACCGTCCCTTTTTTTAACTAAGATCAAATTTTGAGCACACATGTAGAAGGATGACCTATATCTATATGTAAGATAATTTTGAACCGTGTAACATCATTGGTGCAATGATGTTCTTTATTTTCGATACTTGTTTTCCTTTTTACTATTAAGTAATTTGAATTAGTACAACTGGATGAAAAGAAAGGGAAAATGATGGGTTGTTAAAC
Source organism: Arachis stenosperma (assembly GCF_014773155.1). Lineage (NCBI taxonomy): Eukaryota > Viridiplantae > Streptophyta > Magnoliopsida > Fabales > Fabaceae > Arachis > Arachis stenosperma. The sequence continues at coordinate 138,621,745 of NC_080385.1, forward strand.
TTCAATAATTGAACTAAAAGTATATTCTTTTTTCTTAGTATTCTTATTCTTTTTCATTGATCAAAGAAAAATGCAATAGTTAACTTGAATTGGTTGAGTAGTCATCAGCTCACTTGTTCACTTAAATAAGTGTTAGAATTTGAATTTTGCTTTGTGTATGTAACAACTTATTAATCAGTAACAAATTCTTAAATAAAGTTTAGATCTACGATAAATTAGTCCTTACCTGTTGAGTCGAGAGATACCATTAAAAAAAATTAATAATTTATTTGGGAAAGAGGGCCTTTAGATTTGTCTTTCATGTTTGAGGGGTTTTTTTTTTATTTAGTATAGTTTTGTTATATTGTTTGTATTTATGCATTTTGTTTTAATTTGAACTTTATTAATCATGGTCAGAAGAAAATTGGCGCTGTTGGATATTATGTAAAGGCAGGTTGGTGGGAGTGAAAAGAATTGGACACTTACCGAACTAATGAGATCTATGCTATATATATATATATATATATATATATATATATATATATATATATATATATATATATATATATATATATATATATATATAATTGATTCTGTTATACATTTAAGTATTTTTGTTAATTAAATTTAATTAAATTAGTTTAAATATAATAAAAATTACTTACATAATGTATATGTAAATTACACATTTTTTTAATTTTTTTATCATCATTCTTTTATTGTTATTATTATTATTGTATTTTTTTATTTTTTTTCTCTTCCTTTTTTTTTTCTATGGATAGTTATTATAGTATTTTTTTCTTTTTTCCTTTTTTTCTTCTTAATTAAGAAGAAGGAAAAATTGACTTTATCAAAAAAATAGCATCAAAAATTTTTAATCATGACATAGAAAAACTTTTTTTTTTAATACTAAAATTTTTTATCCGTGACATAGGTTCTTGTTAAGAAAGTGAAACAAAAATAATTATGAAAATATGAAAAAAAAGAGGAGGAAAAAAATTTGAATTATGTGAAATTTATTAGAAATAGCGCCAAAATTTTTAAATCGTAACAGAAAAAATTTCTTAGTTTTGACACCAAAATTTCTCAACTATCATACGAGTTCTTGTTAAGAAGAAGAAAAGGAGGAGGAGAAGGAGGAGGAGTTTTGAATTGTGTTGAATTTATTATAAAAATAATACCAACATTTTTTAACCATAATAACATAGAAAGTTTCTTAATTTTTGACACTGAAATTTCTTAACAGTGACATAGGAAATTTTTTAACCAAATTTTCTTATTATTGAACTAATTGATTGTTATTAAACTCATATATAAGAGATTTAATCATTTCTATATCATTTGTAACAAATTAATATAGTTTTTTATTCCAAACACATTTGAATGTATTTTATTGGTTGAGTGAGTTAAGAGTTTGAATTTGTGAATCTTTAAAAATTTGAGTTAATAGCCAAATTCGTTTGTGAAAGATTAATCAATCTCTATTTTAGTTTCTAAAAGATAAAATTAATTAAAATAGTCATTAAAAAATAATCACGTTAGTAGAGTTCGTCCTTTCGTCATCTCAATTAATGAGGTGGATAATGTTCGTAAACGTGGCACACCCCAAACCTAGCTTTGATTTTTTTTTCTGCCTCCAAGTGTTGAGACAATGTCGTTTGACGTATTCAAACATCTCTCCCGTGATCACCACTTAAAACAACCATGTCTCCTCTGTTCTCTCTGACGTTCTTTTCTGAGACACTCACCCAAGCTTTGAACATCCTTGTTTACTTCACATTCTGCGAGGCGACACTTGCACACGAGTTCGCGCTACCAGAGTGCAAAATTAACAAGTATAAGCAAACTTTAATTCCCTAGATGTTAGAACCAATATTAGAACCCTAATCCGAATCTCAAGCATAAATAACTCTTCTCCTCTATATTGACGGCGGTGGCGGTGGTGGAAAAGTACTACCATGTGGTGGGGTTGAATCTTTCAGAGTTGTTTTCATGCTCGTGTATTCAAATTTCTAGATTTTAGAAATGGATTTATCAGTGATCAATTTGTATATCAAGCTACCTCAATATGGGTTCTATCTATTATGCAAAGAAGCGGTTCGGTGAAATACCTAACAAGAATTTTGTGTTGTGAAGCTCCTTGGTTTTTAAGTTTTCAAAAATGGGCCACCTTAGCAGGGTATCAGTTTATTTTCTATGATGAAATCTGAGTTTGCACTAAAATTGAATGAGTTTATACACTACTATTTGTTATCTCGGTTTATGTTTCTGCTAAGGTTAGGGATGAAGGTCAGTATCTTCATTGTCGTGCATTGAAGTTGGATATGCTTGCTAAAAGAACGTGTAAAGATATCCAACTGGAGAAGAAGAGTTATTTATGTTTAAGATTGGGATTAGGGTTCTAACATTGGGATTGATTTGACTTAATTTAACAAAATTATCTTGTCAGCATCAACATTGTCACATTTAAGGTGTGCCACACTATCAGTTAACGTTCTATCTCAGCGAACGTTAGCCACCTCATCAACTGAGATGGCGGAAGGACGAACTCTACCAACGTGATTATCTTTCGAGGACTCTTTTGATTAATTTTATCTTTTAGGGACCGAAATGAAAATGAGACAATTTTTCAAGAATGATTTTGACTATTAACTCTTAAAAACTTATTGTGTCATTTATCAAAATTTCAGTATCATTTTTAATAGATTTTTTGTGTCATTAAATATATGTGTTACTTTTGTTATCGTTAAACTAATTGTGTGATTTAAACTAAGAAGAAAATTATAATGATGATGTTGATGATGATGATGAAAGAGAAAGAAAAAAAAAAGAAAAGGAGAAGAAATTAAACGAAAAAAGAACATAAAAAAAGAGGAAGTAGAGAAAGAAGAGATGATGTTAATGATGATGATAATAAAAGTAAAAGAGAAAGAGAAGGAGAACCAAAAAAAAGAAAAAAAAAAAGAACAAAAACGTAATAAACGTACTTATGTAAATTTGACTTGATTAAATTTAGTTAAAAGGAAAAAACTTGGTTTGTCTAGCATTTTTGGTATATAAATTACTTCCATGTTAATTTGTTTGGTTGTGATATGATTTAAGTTCAGAAATTTTTTTTCTCATTGATTCCCTTCTGATGCAATTAATTCGGCAACTATTGGTGCAGTTTAATTTATTCAAAACAGAAATCTATAGCTTAATTCATTCAAATTACTAATAATTGGATCAATCTCACAAAGGAGAATTGCGCAATATTACCTTTTGTTTTAAAACAAGATAGAGTTAGTGGAAAAGGGATACATATATTTGGTATGTCTAATACGAGCATAATTATTATGTGCTTATTGGATACATCACATTTATATAAATCATTAGATTTAATTAGATAAAAATTAAAGGCTAATATGAAAGAAGAACATTGATGGATTCTAATAAATTCAGAATATTCTAGTACATGAATAAATATTTTAAATGACAATACTTTAATACATAATACTTTAAATGGTAACAAAATCTTTTATTATTAAATAATTAAATATAAAATATATAAATACAAAAATATAAATATTCTTTATTCAATAAGATTAATTATTATGCAAGAAATTTTTACAATATTAAAAATTTATATTAAAATAAAATTTTAAACTGTAACATAAAAATATAAAATAATTAAAATTTTATTTTATATTATTTGACAAATAATTAGATTATTATATTCAAAATTTATTAATTATCTAATTTTGTTAAAGATATTATTATATAAAATAATTTTTTATCAAAATATTTTAAAAATATAATTTATTTAAAATATTATATATAATACATGAAAATATTAACTTTTTTTTATTTTTTTCAATTTAAAAAAAAAAAAAGAATAAATAACATAGTTCAAAAAACATGCCTATCATATTACATATTTATTTATATTAGTAAAACCTAAACTAATCAAGGTTACGTAATTAAAAATATAAAACATATAAATACCAAAAAAAAATAAAAGTATTTTAGAAATATTATGGCAATTGTACACTAATTTTTCATATATATATATATATATATATATATATATATATATATATATATATATATATATATATAGTAAATTCTACTCTATTTTTTATATTTTAACATGTAAATTACCCTTTATAACATGTCACTTTTTAATTGGTTATTATGTTAACTATGATTAAGCTATTTTGTAATTAAAAAATTATTTAAAAGAATAAATGTATAATTTAATAAAATACTAAAAACTAAATCTTTATTCTCTGTAACCTCGTTGTTTTTCTCTCTGATTGCTCTTCTGTATTGATTTCAATTTGTAGTGGATCTGCGATTAGTTAAAGAGTGTATTTGGTCGTGCTGCTATTTTGTAGTTGTCTTTTGCTTTTTAGTTCGCATAATTTTGTGTCACATATAAATTTTGTATTATCAGGATGCATTAATCTATGATTGTGATGCTTGAATTAGATGTGCATGCATTTGATTCATCCATCTATTAGAATTTAAATTGGACTATATCAATTAGTTCAAAGCCGTTCTTTGGAATGGCTATGGATCATTGGATCGTACACAAGATCGGTTACATTAGATATTCAAAGGATACTTGCATCTTTACTCTCCATCCTACTTCGAGTTAGAGTGTGCTCTCAACGCACTTTGAGTGATGAAGAAATAGTGGAAGGAAGGAAATATACTTCACTCAACACAGAAGGTGTTTTTCAATGAAAGGGTGGAACGAATTTAAGTAATAATAATTTGGTAAAAGAATATAAATTTATTTTTTAATATTTACAATTATCTATCTTAAAAAATATTTAATTATAAAATGGTCCTACTTTAGTTAAGATGTTAATTCTCATTGAGTTAAATAAATTTAAATTAAAATTAAACATTTAATTAAATGCGTGACATGTCATAGAGGCTAATTTACATGTTGTTTTAGAGAGGATTGGATAAAATTCACCTATATATAAATTTGGTCGAGTTAGAGAATAAAAAATTTAACTAAAACAATAAAAAATACTTGATAATAATAAAAATAAAAAATGATCTTATTATAAATATATAATTTTAATAAATAAAAAATATTTATTTTTTATATTTATATATTTTATATTTTTAATTATGTAAGTTTGTTTAGTTTAGGTCTTACTAATATAAGTAAATATATAATGTGATAAGCATGTATTTAGAATTATATTATTTTTATTCCGTTTTTCTATAAAAAAATGAAAAAAATAAAAAAGTTAATATTTTCATGTATTATATATAATATTTTAAATAAATTATATTTTTGAAATATTTTGATGAAAAATTATTTTATATAAATAATATCTTTAACAAAATTAGTTAATTAATAAATTTTGAATATAATAATCTAATTATTTGTCAAGTAATATAAAATAAAATTTTAATTATTTTATATTTTTATGTTACAGTTTAAAATTTTATTTTAATATGATTTTTTAATATCATAAAAATTTCTTGCATAATAATTAATCTTATTGAATAAAGAATATTCATATTTTTGTATTTATATATTTTATATTTAATTATTTAAGAATAAAAGATTTTGTTACCATTTAAAATATTGTGTATTAAAGTATTGTCATTTAAAGCATTTATTTATGTACTAAGATATTCTGTATTTATTAGAGTCCATCAATGCTCTTCTTTCATATTAGCCTTTGATTTTCATCTAATCAAATCTAATGGTCTATATAAATGTGGCGCATCCAATAAACATATAATGGTTGTGCTCGTTTTAGACCTACCCCATATATTTCAGGAAAAGAGATACATTATTTGTCAAAAAAATAAAGGAAAAAGAGATGATAAATGCATATCGTTTTCATATCTTAATCATAATAATGGTAAAAGACTAAAATCAATGTAGAATAAAAAATATTTATAACCAAAAAAATTATAAAAAGAATTAATTTTTAGTTAATTAATATTAGTTAATTTTTTCTAGAATTTATAATTTAAAATTTAAAATAATAAGTTTAAAATTTATGACTTAAAACATATAATAAATAAATAGACTTTAAAAAAATTCACTAAATATTAGTTCTTAGCATTATTCTTGTAACTTATTTTAGATTCTGTTGTCAGAGGTCTCGCTTACTTCTGCTCCAGCGAGTGAGCCACACGCTTCCACCACTCGATACCATCATTCCGTATCTGAGGTAGGCTGGATTCGGCGACATGGTGCTTATTAGGGATTTTGTATTCGACAACGACATTCATGGAGCGATGGCGTTCTGAGACCCACACGTTCCATGGTTGGGAACTACTCAATATATAGCAATCATAAATGAGTAAGTACGCCACAATTAAACTTGAACTCACCAGTATCCGAGGTTTTGTCAGAGGGCAACACGGAAACTCTAGGGACATCCATTTGCAGCTTGACGGCAATGCACATGGTACTTTAATCGGTCCTATTCGACCATTCGGTACTCAGCACTTTTGTGAATATTGTAGTTCTTCACCCCTGCATTACTGCATCTTTGCATTTGAATATGTGGCCGACTCGAAACTCTATCTCATCGTTTAGGTTGTAATCCTCTTATCTAATGTTGGAAAACGGAGATTTCTCATGCATGACGTCCATATCCAATGTATGATAGTGACTTGGTACATCCAAGAGAGTCGGAATCGGGTGGGGGGAAGGCAAAACATAATGCATCGTTGTCTCGGCCGGCATATTTGGTACAAACTCCTCCTCGTCATCATCTTAAGAGGAATCACTATCGTTGCTATCCGCTACTCTTCGTCGGAGTCTTCCTCGCCCACCTCCATGTCTCCACTAGACTGGCAACATGAATCAGTGGTGGTGCGAGAGGTGGGTCATCCTGCACAAAGGTCGAGTGTACAGAACCACCACCACCAACATCACCAACCTTGGCGGAAAGCTCCATCACTTGTTCCGCCATGATTCTCCCATAGATGCCAAACATGAGTCGCACATACTCGTCGTCCTAGAGCCGAAACAGTCAAAACCAAAAAACTCCATTACCTAACGGTGCTAGCAACCTATACCCCACCCTTCCGATCTCTCTTCTCCCTATACCATCAAAGTTGCTCAATATCAAACTCTTCAACTCAGACAATGAACTTATACGCTGAGTGCGCAATAGTAACGGATTCTCACACTCAAATATCACCCTTGCTGTTTCTCATACAACAATTGAGGTATATAATACACAGACAACTACATATCCACTACTACTGGACGTTTTTGTCTATTTTTAAGAAGAAAAACAGAAGAGAAGAAGATAAGAAATGTATGTGGAAAATGCCAAGAATTTCATATCCTTTTATAACAATTAGAAATTTGTCTTAATATATATCGTTTACACTGTAAACGCTTTAATTTAACACGTATCTCGTTTACAGTGTAAACAAGATAAGTTTGTACGTATCTTGTTTACACTGTAAACGAGATATACACGTATCACGCACACTGATTTTATCTCATGCAAACTTATCTCATTTACATTTTAAACGAAATAAGATTGAGAGACGTATTTTCATAATAATTTTTATAATTATTTATTTTAATAAATAAAATAATTATTTAATTTATTTAAATAAAAAATCCAAACAATCTGTCTTCGTACAAATTTTTTTAACTCTCAGAGGCACTTAAGCTAAAAATACATTTCACGTGAAAAACTCGAAGTAAAGAAGCATCGTATGGGTTTACCGTTTACCTATCTTTATTAATTAGTAGTTTTATTTTTCTTATGTTTAATCGTTTTTGAGAAAGTAGAGAGAAACAATGATAATCGTAAACAATGTGAATAATAAATTAAAAAAAATAAAATTAAAATAAAAAACTAGATTATTAATTATTTAATTTCAAATTTTAAATTTTGAAAAATTAGAATTAGCAATTAAATACATTCACACTGCATACGATTACTACTAATCTCACCATAACCTCACAATCTTCGGTACACGCCCAAAACTTGTCGTCGTTGATCTCCGATCCACAATAAAAACTCATTGTCGTTGCTGGTTACAACCGTTCCGACAAAGCATAAAGCCGTCGTTCCAGTCACGCCGTTCAGACGCAGTCAAAACACCGCAGCCTGTGCACGCCACTGCAGCTTCACCCCGCGCCGCTGCTCCCCCGTTGTCCGTACTGACGCCACCACAGCCTCACCCCAAAGCCTCACCTCGCGCCGATATCCCTCCATAGCAAAGGCAGATCCCTCCGTACCTGCATCCATGCAACTCTCTTGCTGCTGCACCCCTTCCCGCCGATCGTGCCAATACCACCATAGCCCCGCTGACACCGTTGTAGCCTCACAATGTGCGGCAGTTCCCTCCGCAGCCAAAGGTAGCAATGAATGATGTTTGTGCAATAATTTAAGAAGAAAAGAAGATTATCGTTGCTATACTGTCCAAATTGGCAATGGCAAGGTGTTTAACAAATTAATAACTTGGATATCTTGAAAAGCCAAGATTGGAAGTAGTGTTATGGAAAGGTTTTTCTTTTTTTTTTTTTTTTTTTTTGGCGTGCCTTCCCCCTCACGTGCCCGTTGATGGAGTCTTCATTGGGTGAAGAATTTTGTAATGGTCCATCCTCATTCACCAATATCAATACTACTCATTCAGATGACAAGCTTCTCAACTTATGCGATGTGAAGGGTGAACAATCTAATAAGGTAAGTACCGAAAGTTCCTACATTGATAACAGATTTAAATAAATATAAGTCAAATATGCTGGATGTTAAATTCACTAAGTATGCATATGGTTATTTTAATTCTTAATTAGATGGTTATTTTGTTCGATTCGGTTTAAGTATATACAATTAACAAATGCTGGATGGTCATTTCACTAGGTAGTTGGATGATTATTTTAATAACCATGGATGGTTCACTACAAAATTTTTAATAATTAATGGAGGTTTTTTAGTGGAAGTTTTAAAAACCTACACAAAATATTTTATTTGTGGCAAATTATAAAACTCCCCTCCATAATTTTAAAAATCCACCCACTATTACACATAATTAAAATTCTCAACCCCGTCCTAACAAACCCTAAATCTCTCGCAGCCGTCGTCGTGTGAGAGAGAGATCTCGTCGAAATGTGCAAGAGGCTAGCTTCAACCCTAAAGCTCGCAGCCGTCGCCGCCTCCATCGCCACCGCCATCACCACCACCATATTCATTCGTCTCCTTGCCGCCACCGCTACCACATGCTTCGATCATCTCTTTTCCCGATGTCTCTTCCGTCAACGCATCGTCTCCTTTGGTCGTAACGCGGTAACTTTTGATATTTCCCTCTCTCTCTTTCTCTCTCTCTCTCTCTCTCTCTTTGTCTCTCTCTCTTTTTGTTTTTCGTGAAATCTTTCCGATTGCTTCTCTGATCTGGTTGTTTTACCTTTGCATGACTGAGGCTGAAAGAATGATATGGATATGCATACAAGAAAATAAGTGATAACTCTAGATAATGGCTGAGAAACACTGTGTGCACTTGTTGAACCATTCTTTGGTTATTTTTTTCCTGAAGTTTTATTATTATGTTTGCTTTCTCAGATTCTTGGCCGGTTCAACCGTGCTCGTGCAGCTCAATTGACCCTCCCTCACTTTGTGTGTTAAACACTATTATTTATGCCAGTGGGTACTCAAGGTTAGACTTTCCAATTTATCCTTTCTGATATTGATACGTGGTCAGGAGGGCATTTTTGAGCTAAGGGACGGAATGGTAATCTTGTCATATTCAAGGATTGGAATACTAGATGCCAGTCTTGGACATCAAGAAGACCAAGAATCCGTCTCAAAAACAATAGTGCAGAAAGGGAGACAACTCATAAGATCCATTTGGTTAAGTCAGGACAGCAAGAAATCCAATAATGCATTTCAAATTCAATGGGAGACATAATTTATTATTAATTTTTGAATTTTCAGGCATTTATTTTGGTTTGTTTTGTTGTTAGAGTTTGTTGGAAGATTTGATTTACTTTTGATTTGTTTAGTAGTATTTTTAAGAATTTTAAATTTAAATCTAATCTAATCTAATCTAATAAGATCAAATCTGATTTAAATTAGTTATCATATCTTTAGGATTTTAAAATTTAAATCAAATCTGATCTAATTCAATAAGATCAAATCTGATTTAAATTAGCTATCTTATCTTTTAACTAATTTGTTTGGGGTCTATTTAAACAGCTTTGGTGAGACAATTTACGTAACTTTTGATGAATAAATTTCAGTTGCTTTTAAGCACGTTTTATTGCGTGATAAGAGAGGTGAGTGATTTGCTTCACTGGTTGCATGGATAAGATTGAGTGATTCAATTTTCATCCCTCTGATCTAGGTTGTCAAGGACAAGTTCTTTGAAGGTCTAGTAGAGAATCCTTTTCGGTGACCTAGGTTGCTAGGAACAGGTATCTTAGAGGTCTAGTAGAAAACTTTAATTATCTTTTATGTTTCCGATGTGTCTCTTTATGCCAATAAATTCCTCTTCTTGATGTCATTCTTTTCTTGTCCCCTTTTATTAAATAATTCCTATCTATTGTGATATAGCTCCTAAGTCCCAATCTAATTTTTACATAATGATAAGGAATAGACTGGCACTTAGGGTTTATATCACAATAGATAAGGATTATTCAGTAAAAGGAACAAGAAAAGAATGGCATCAAGAAGGGGAATTTATTGGCATAAAGCGACACAGCGGCAACCTAGGTCACCGGAAAGGATTCCCTACTAGATCTTCAAAGAACTTGTCCTTGACAACCTAGATCAGAGGGACGAAAACGGAAAGAAACCACCACGCATATCACCTTAGTGTTGGATCCTCCAATCTTCCTCGTGCAACAAGCGAAGCAAATCACTCATCTCACTTCTCACACAATAAAACGTGCTTAAAAGCAACTGAAATTTATTCATCAAAAATTATGTAAATTGTCTCACCAAAGGTATTTAAATAGACCCCAAACAAACTAGTTAAAAGATAAGATAACTAATTTAAATCTGATTTGATCTTATTGGATTAGATCAGATTTAATTTAAATTTTAAAATCCTAAAAATATGATAACTAATTTAAATCAGATTTATTCTTATTAGATTAGATCAGATTTGATTTAAATTTAAAATTCTTAAAAATACTACTAAGCAAATCAAAAGTAAATCAAATCTTCCAACAAACTCTAACAACAAAACAAACCAAAATAAATGTCTGAAAATTCGAAAATGAATAATAAATTATGCCTCCCATTGAATTTGAAAAGCATTATTGGGCTTTTTGCTGTCCTAACTTAGCCCAATGGTCTTTATGAGTTGTCGCCCTTTCAGTACCACTGTTTTTGAGACGGATTCTTTGTCTTCTTGATGTCCAAGACTGGCATGGTACAGTTCTTCTAGTATTCAGATCCTTGAATATGATAAGATTACCATTCCGTTCCTTAGCTCGAAAATGCCCTTCTGACCACGTATCATTCTCTCCCTCTTCAAAAAGATTTATCCTCGAATCTTGAATGAGATGCTCTTCGTCCCTCTAAGGAATCCAAACCCAATCTCCGGGTTTAAATACCATGGTTTGATGACTCTTTTCTACCCATTGAATTGTGGCTATGTCTTTCACGTGTGCAAGTTCAATCTTTCCAACCATGCTTCTACCATCTTGTCTAAAGTGTGCAATTTGCCTTTCTTCCTCCATATTAATGCCTCCATAATTGACGAGTGAATCTACAAAGCTTGGGAGAGTTGATATAAAAACACTAGGAATTTTATAGTTAGATGTACGAGAAATTAAGGACTCCGTGAATTTTAATCATACTATTGCACTCTTGTCAAAGCTAGAATTGTCTAGATTTCTCTCACAAGTGTGTTTATTGTTCTCAGTTTCTTTTTCGTTCATTGACTCCTCTCACTCACTATTCTCATATTTTCTCTCAAAACTCTAGCTTTCAATCAAACATGGATTCTTTTCACTCAAACACTCAATCTCTTTCTCAATTTTATTTCTCTCATATTTTTCAAATTGCTCACATCCCAAGGATCCAGTTGAGAAATTCTGCACTTTTGAATCTTCTAAGGACACATCACCCTCTACAGCATACTCAACAAATTCTTCCATCTCTGGCTTTGAAGAAGAATGAAAGTTAGGCATAGAAGAAATCCTCCTCTTATGTCGATCTAACATTTGTTGCACCTACTCCATATCAATGGCCAATTTGACCAAATCGTCCATGGTCGTGTAACGGTAACGTTGGACTTTATCTGCAAGTTCTTCGCGTAATCCAAACAAAAATTGGTCCATAAGAATCTCAGGACTCCTTTTAATATTAGCCATGTCCATCAAATCGTCCATGGTCGTGTAACGGTAACGTTGGACTTTATCTGCAAGTTCTTTGCGTAATCCAAACAAAAATCGGTCCATAAGAATATCAGGACTCCTTTTAATATTAGCCATGTCCATCAAATATAGAAACTCTTTGTGGTACTCCATCACAGATTGTGAGACTTGTTGTAACTTACAAAATTTTCCAAAAAATGCATTGTGGTATGATGATGGCACAACTCGATTCTTCATGTGCTATGATGATGGCACAAACTGGTTCTTCATGATTTTCTTCATCTTCTCCCAGCTGCTAATTGGGCTCTTTCCCTACCGTCTTCTAGATCTTCCTAATTCAGTCCACCATATACAGGCATCATCGGAAAAATTGGCTTGTACTAGTCGAACCTTCTTTTCCTCTGAAAGGATACAATTTGCAAAAATCGACTCTACCTTCCTTTCCCATTCGAAATAAGCTTCAGGATTGTTCCTCCCTTTAAATGCAGGGATTTTCAACTGAAAACCCTTTTTCACATATGAGATTCCGTCATCATCACTATCGTAATACTCAATATTTTTTTTGTTTTTTTTTCAGACACTGACTTAAAGATAGAATAATTGCAAAAACAAAATTAAAAAAGAATTTTTTCATTTTTTTACTCTAACGTGAATTTACAGAAATTAAAGAGAAAAAAAAAGACTAAACAAGACCCATGAAACGTGTAGATAAATGAGAATTTACCTACAACCTGTAACTGATACCAGATGATAAGGAATAGGCTGGGACTTAGGGGTTATATCACAATAGATAAGGATTATTCGGTAAAAGGGACAAGAAAAGAATGACATCAAGAAGAATAATTTATTGACATAAAGAGACACAGCGAAAACATAAAAGATAGATAAAGGTTTTCCTACTAAACCTCTAAGATACCAGTTCTTAGCAACCTAGGTCATCGGAAAGGATTCCCTACTAGACCTTCAAAAAACTTGTCCTTGACAACCTAGATCAGAGGGACGAAAACGGAAAGAAACCACCACGTAAATCACCTTAGTGTTGGATCCTCCAATCTTCCTCATGCAACAAGCAAAGCAAATCACTCACCTCACTTCTCACACAATAAAATGTGCTTAAAAGCAACTGAAATTTATTCATCAAAAGTTATGTAAATTGTCTCACTAAAGGTGTTTAAATAGACCCCAAACAAACTAGTTAAAAGATAAGATAAGGTAACTAATTTAAATCAGATTTGATCTTATTGGATTACATCAGATTTGATTTAAATTTTAAAATCCTAAAGATATGATAACTAATTTAAATCAGATTTGATCCTATTAGATTAGATCAGATTTGATTTAAATTTAAAATCCCTAAAAATACTACTAACCAAATCAAAAGTAAATCAAATCTTCCAACAAACTCTAACAACAAAACAAACCAAAATAAATGCCTGAAAATTCAAAAATTAATAATAAATTATGCCTTCCATTGAATTTAAAAAGCATTATTGGGCTTCTTACTGTCCTGACTTAGCCTAATGGGCCTTATGAGTTGTCCCCCTTTCAGCACCACTATTTTTGAGAGACAGATTCTTGGTCTTCTTGATGTCCAAGACTGGCTTGGTATAATTCTTCTATTATTCAGATCCTTGAAGATGACAAGATTACCATTCTGTCTCTTAGCTCGAAAATTCCCTCCTGACTAGTTATCAGATATGCAGCAAATGAAGTTTTCTGTTTTTCCTAGTGTTTTTCATTCTCATGCTCAAGCCATTTCATGCTATAAGATAACAAAGTTCACCTTCAAAGTTGTTGCCAAATTGTTTCATATTTTTATAATATAATATTGCATTTATATTGAGTTTGTTGTTTTGGGAGAAAATTTTGGACATCGGTTACTCATGTCCATAGAACATTCAATGTTGATATTTGCATTGGTTGAGTTGATTTTCTCTTTCCTAGACTTTTGACAGATTTCTAAATGGTTATCTTGCACTATAGATGTCACAATTTTGCATTCCTAATTGGAGGGTTTTAAATGAAAAGGGACAATCAAAGGCTTGACAAATAATGAACTTGAAAGAATTGGTTGCCAAATAATTCTGGAAAACACATATCACTTGGCCCTTCGACCTACTTCCGAGCTTCTCGAAGAAGCTGGTGGTCTTCACAATTTTATGAACTGGCCACGGGCTATGCTTACAGACTCTGGTGGCTTTCAAATGGTTGTTGTTTGACTTAATGTATACTTTTTCCTTTTACTGTTGTAATTTTGAGCATTCTAGTAATTATATTATTATCATCGGGTTCCATCAAGTAATACTGTTGCATACTAATTTTATCTGATAATTTTTCATGCCACAGCATTGTTTGTGGCTTGTGTTTTTTCTTATTATTGTGTCTCTGTCTTCAACTTTTGTACAAGTTTAGCTGTATCAAAATCAAAAGTTATAGTATAATGTCACTTCAAAGTGAAGAATGATGTTGATCATACTAAGAGAAGTATTGAAAGTAATCAAGGTGATAACAGAAAGAAGCCTAAAGCTGTGTGGATAGGCACTTAGGCAGGACCAAAAAAAATGACATTGGAGCTAAATTTATTGTGTGAAGTGAATCTGTATTATCTTTTTGCTAATTGATAACTATATTCAGGGATGATGTTGAAAAAAATTATTTATATTTTTTGTTAAAAATCTTACCAATCTACCTAACTAATGTTTTAGGTCTCATTGTTGCATCTTGCTGATATCGCAGAAGAAGGTGTGACATTTCAGGTATATATTATTTTCAAGTTTCGCAGGCAAGTTTGTATCAAACCTTTTTTCCATTTTAAGACAAGACAAAAAATTATAATAAGAAAAGGTTGCAATTGTAATTTACAATGAAATTCTGTTATTTGTAACTATAGAATTATTTTCTTGCTTCACTCACCGGTGGATGGTAAGCTAATGCTTCTTACACCCGAAGAATCCATTCAGATACAAGTATGTAGATTAATTGTTTTTCCTCCATATGTTTCTTTCAATCAATACTTGATAGTTTATTTAAAATATGAAAAACTTTTAGGACTCCACATATTATGATTTGCTTTCAGATAAAAGTTGTTCACTGAATTCTTGTTTTAAGTTATAGTTATTCCCAATATAGTTTTTCCAAATTGAGAAAGATGATCTTTTATTAGATATTCGATTAATGTTTATAATTTAAGCCTCATAGAAAATTGCAAGTGACAATGCATAACAGATTGTAGTACTGGCTACAAAGTATAGCACTGGAAATTAATTCGTTGTTCTTATGCACGTTTTCTTGATGCCTTCAATAATTTCTGGTTTCTTGTAGCTGCTTTTGGAGTTTTTGGTTGGAGCTTACGGCTAGCAAATTGTAATAATATATTTTAAAAAAAATTGAATTTTCTTTCTTATGTTCGTCATAAATTGTACAGAATAGAATTGGAGCAGATATTATTATGGCTTTGGATGATGTCGTAAAGACCACCATTACTGGTCCAAGAATTGAGGAAGCTATGTATCGAATGTAACACCCTACTATCCTAAATCTTATGCTTAAGTCATAAGATTGAGATAGTAAGATATTACGACCTCTAAAAATAGAATTATATATATATGTAATAATAGGAAAAGAGATACTTAACTAGGAGCCTTGAAAAACGGGCAAAACAAAATCGCAAAATAAAAAGCGCAACGCACAAGGAATAGGATTACTTGCGTGCTAAACAACCTAATAGGAACATGATAAAACAATAAACGAAGGGATAAAGAAAAGCCAAGGAACAGCATAACTAGCCTCTGACTCAACCTGCGAAGCTAAGGCTGGCCGGAGGATACATATATACATATAAACATACATAAGTGTCCCCAAAATATACCAAAATACCAAAGTAAACTCCTATCTCTCCCTCAACCTCTAAGAGGAGCAGCATACATAAGTTACTTGGAGAGTAAGCTACACATATATATACATATATACAAATAGAAACCAAAATACACCCAAGAACTACTTCGCTTTCCAGAATCCAGACGCCTAGCGAGGAGCCTCTCGACCTGCATCTGAAAAACAACAACACAGTATGGAATGAGAACCGGGGGTTCTCAGCATGGTAAAAGTGCCACGCGCATAAGAAATACGGTCCTGAGAATGACATAGGCAATCCTAGAACTCCATTATACAATTATCCAACTTAATTACTAAACAGAAGCTATGACAGGGGTAGGTATTCTAAATCTACTTAACTTACTCAATTTCAAACTTAACCTAACAACAACCACTGAACCGAAAATCATACTTGCATAGAACCGAAATCACAATAGCCACCGAACCGAAATACTTTCATGTGGTAACTTAACCTAACAACAAACCACTGAACCGAAAATCATACCTGCATAGAACCGAAATCACAATAGCCACCGAACCGAAATACTTTCACGTGGTTAATCCTTCATTTTCGATTTTCAATCAACAAGAACAAGCAACCACACAAGTTCACGCACAAGTAATGAGCAGATAGTACAAATAGCAAGTATAGCAGGTAGCAGGTGATATAAATCAATTAGGCAAACCCAGAAAATGCATAGCAATCAAAGCAAACAAATGCATATGATGCATGTCTGTCCTATGGCTGATGGGGCCCATCTGTCGGTTATCCAGCCAACCCGACAAGTCCGAAAACCTTAGACTGTCCCTCGTCGCGCATCCCCAAGAGTCTATGCATAGATTTCACATACATTCATCATATAATCACTCAATGGGGGTTATCCATACCCGGGAATTTATACGTGCCCGGTCACCCTTACGACGTAGGGTTAACAGAGTATCGAGAATCAACCTGGAACACGTGGTGGCAAGCCACGGTTTTTACCCAGGGAAACTCGTATCTCAGATATCATCATTCATAAGCCATTTCATAGTCATAATCATTATTTAATCATTCATCAAGCCATGGCATGTTAACTCCTTTTGTTAACAACCTCTCTTTCACATTTTTCATCATCATTCCCTTATAATTCATCTTGATTACCCTTTCCAGGTCCTGACCAACCTATTTATCAAATTATTCTCAAACTTCTTAATATCGAATAATCTTAAAATCAACCCAACTCTAACATTAAACCAATCACATCACACGAAGATTAAACTTTAACTTCTTAAACCCATGACTATCACTAAGACATCCTCGATACTCTATTTTCTTTGCTGTTTTTAATATAACAAATGAACTCGGAATTGCACAAACTTTATGTCCAGGCATTCATCTTGAAATAAGCTTTCTAACAAACCAAAGATCATAATTTTCTATTTTTTCTAGCCTCAGGAATAAAGGAAAAACCGTGACTGCTCTGCAGTGCATAAAACCAGAAAAACAGCAGCAGCATGTGATATTCAAAATTCAATATAAAATCCAAGTTAAATCCAATGACTTTAAAAATTAATGTAGTTAAACTTTACTCATCCAGATTTCTTTATCAATTGGTTCTGAGTTAATACCATTTTTAATGAAGAAGTTACATTACCTGGAAGTTAAGTAAAAATGAGTCAAAATCTGTTTTAGAAACCAACAAGTTTAGTACCTTTCAATTTGAATAACTTTTATTTAAAAACTCCAATTAAGCTAAATTTTGGTTTGGGAACTCCTATCTCATCCAGAAACAAGTGTGTCTTGGTTGCAACCCAATTGCTATTCAATTCTAAGAGTTACAAGCATTGGAAGTTGATGCATAACTTGCTGAAATCTGTTTCTTTTTAGCTCTGATCACCAATATTCAAAAACTCACAACTCCCAATCCTCAACTCTTAAAATTATGAAGTTTTAGAGAAATAAAGAGAAATAATCAAATTTTATAACAAAATTGGTTTCGCTCCAAAACTCAACTCGTAGAAGTCGCAGCAAGACAAACAAGTTGCTGCCCTGTTTGACATTTTCTGCTGCAGGACAGATTTAACAACCTATCTTTAAAAAAAAGCCATAAATTGATTATTTAACAAAAAGGTCCCAAATTTTCCAGTTTAGTTCCTTATATTCCCAAGTTTAACCCAAATTTAGTCTCATGCAATTCCGATCATTACATAATTAGTTACAGCACATGCAATACCACCACAACACAACTCTACATCCTTATTAACAAACACCAATCCTAATCCATCATAAATAAATATAAGAACACACTATTAATAACTTCCACACCTCATAATTCCAATATATATATCCACCAACAAATCTTTTCCAATAACATTACAAGGCTAATCATTAAATACAACAACAATTCAACTTATCCTATGGTATCTCTAACCTAAGCTTTCACAACACCGTAAATATTAAACGTACGAAACTTAAACCATACCTTGGCCGATCACTCAATTCACCCAAGGCAGCTTCTCAACACAAAATTACAGCCTCTACAAGCTCTAGTAAAACAGCCACAAACTAAGCTTTGATCACCAACAAGCCTCCAAATATTCCCAATGCATATATACCCACTTAATCTACACCTAATACATATACATATTCCAATTTCAACTCTCCATTACTAAAACAAGATTGAGCTAGGGTTAGGGTATTCTTACCATACCCATATGCTCAATAGCTTGAGCCCACAAGTTCCAAAAGCTAACTTGAACCTAGAACACAAGAATTGAACAATTTTTAACTTAATTGTTCATAAATTTCCGAAATTAGGAGAAGCTGGCTGAGAAGGAAATAATGAGTTACCTACCAAATTGTTCCATGGGTTTCGTAGAGCTCGTCGCGGTGAACGCGTGGTCGCAAACGGTTCGTCAATCGGAGCTCCGGATCAAAAGTTACATGGATTTGAAATTAAAGTGAGGGTTAGGTTTTTGCTTGTATTCTTCTTCCCCCTAAGAAATGTTTCCCAGCGTGAATAATGAAGAAGAAGGGAAATAAGAAGCTGTGCCTCTTTAATGGATTGGGTTTGGTTGGGCCTTGGGCCCATTTTGGGTCCGGTTCAACCAGTCCGGCCCATCCGGCCCAATTTTGGGCCAAACTTTTCGAAATTGGTATCAAAATTCTCGTTTCGACGAGCTCTATCCTATTTTGATATCAGTTTTGCGTATTTAATTTTCCTATTGAAAATTCGATTTATTGACTAATTATATACCGATTTTAGCGGGGTTTACATCCTACCCACCTAATTAGGAATTTTGTCCTCAAAATTCAGAGTGCGCTACCTGAATAGAGGTGTGGGTAGTCCTTCCGCATCTCTGTCTCAAGCTTCTAGGTGTATTCTTCAATACCAGCCCAACACCAAGCTACTTTCACTTAAGAAAACCTCTCTCCTTCGTAAACGTTTAATGCTAGTATCATCAATCCTAACCAGAGTTACTGGAAGCGTCAGACCTTCTCTTACTTGGACTGGTTCTAGTTGTAGGACATAACTAGGGTCGAAAGTGTATTTATGAAGCTGTAATATGTGAAATACATCATGCAGGTTCGAACATTGTGATAGTAAAGCGATCCTATACGCCACTGGTCCGATGTGATGGGAATTTAGCTTTTTAGTTTTTGATTGATCATCCGATTCTAGTTCGTTGAAGTGATCTTCAGAAATAGGTATCCTCTTCCTTCCAACTTGAGAAGTCTTCTTCTTAGATCTGCCTAACTCTTTTGTCGGCTTTCATAGTGAGAATTCTAACTTAGATTTGTGTCACTCTTCCTCCGTTGTTTCGGCTGTCAAATTCAGGAACTAAGACGTTTGGTATTCCAGTTTTCGGTTAATTCAAATGTGTTTAGCATACTGTGAAGTCTCACCTTCTCCCTGATGTATAGTCTCTTTGATATCCCCAAGAAGTGGTTTACTCCGATGGGCAAAACGGGCCTGGTCACTTGATCCACAATTCCCTAACAGTATCACCTTTTGTCCTAGTCGTCGGCAACCTATTATGAAATCGATGGTTATTCTCTTTTACCTTTAATGCTGAATTTTTGACAGTTGTAGCATTCGTATGGCTTCTGGTGGTCTCTCTTTTCTTTCTCATGCGTCGAACATGTAATCACATGGATCGTCACTTTGTTCTTCACTTCTGGCGGCTCAAAATATCTTCTTGAATTCGCGATACGTCTTAGAAACCCCAAGGTAACTTCAAAAATCCTCTCTTGTATTCTTCGGACAACAGTTTCTCACTCTAACTCCTAATCTCGACACATAACCCGCTCATGGTGTCTTCTTGATTCAGCCGGCTTTGGTTCTCTTAGTAGCTCCTTATCACTGTTATTGCACTCCTTAAGTCCTTGACTCTACGATCTCTATTTCGACATTAAACATATAAATCCTTTCTTAGTTCCCTTTCGTTTGCCAAACTTCGACATCCTCGGTAGGTCTTTACCGTCCCCTCACGCTTCCTGCATTTCATCTTTGCTATGTTTTAAAATCGCAATAGATTTAGTTTGACTCCTTTAGCTATACCCTTAATATCCAAGCATTTTCCCAAAAACTTCTTACTCAGGGCATCTGTTACCACTTTACGATGTTGTATTTACACGTATCCTAAACCCCTCTGGTAATGTATCGCACTATTTCCGAGTTGTTAAATAAGTTCGGGTATCCTGATTACTGGATTTGGGGTTAATCATTCTCTTGGAGGTTGGAAACTCTCTTCATATTCGGGTATCCATGTAACCGGTGTATTTTCTAGCGTATTAAACTAATCATAGGCTTTATGGTCTGCAAGAATTAATGCTCCAAAACTCTTTTTGGCGGCGCATGCTTACCTGCTTCATTTCTCGTATCCAAAAGTCTTGCTCTTAAGGAATCAACATCTCAATAGTTGCAGTTATACTTTATACATGATACTAATATAGGCTCGAGTTAATTTTCAAAAGGACATTAAGCTCGAAAAATGAATGAGCAATACAAACGGTGTTCGTAAGGATTAAAAAGAAAATCTTGTACACGGTTAATCAGGATTATACCGAAATAATGAAATGCACAAGGAGAAGAACCTAGGTGCATCTCAAGAAAAGAGTTCAAATTAAAGACTCTTGGTAGAGAGAACAGAGCGTATAGAGTCAAAGAAATTTCAGCTGATTCTGAAGAACATGGTTTGCGAACAAGGCAACTCTAGTCATAGCGAGGGTACAAGATTCAAGGATTACGCGTTTATACCAAGACAAGCTCAGACTCATCCTGGAAGAAACAATATTCATGTGCACAAGGAGTAAAGTTAGAAAGGTAGTCAAGCTATTTAGGAAAAGCTCCGGATCTAATGTCAATGTAGGTTTCAAAAGAAGGATCAGATCGAGTCGCGAAGGTTCGTTAGCACACTCTCTCTGCATAAGGTTTCCTACCGTTCTCTTCTTTCTTCTCCAGCATAACCGATGCTTCCCACAAAGAAATAGTTTGTTAGGTGATTCCCTCTTCTAGTACTCCCTTCCACTCAATCCTAAATTCTACCGATTATGATGATGTCTTTGCTTGTGGTGCGATTGAAGTTAATTCGGCTTCCGGTACTAAGCCTATCGCAAACACGCTTTCTCTCTGAAATAGAAGTTTTGACACACCTTCAAGAATTGTCTTAGAAACTCTCTCGTATAGGGATTTGTTTCATCTTCACTTACCTCTTAACAATTAACAGCTAAAGATTGAATTCGCTCTATTCCTCTTCCTCAAAGTTTTGCCGTCACTGGATTCTGAACAATAACTCCGCATAGCCCTCAACACTCCTGATTCCTTAGATATGGTCCAACCTGCTTCCATGATACGGTCTAACCTGCTTCCACTACGTCACTTAATCCTTAACCTTCACAAGCCTAACCACTCCTCTAAGTTAGCTAAATGTTACTCCGTCTCAACAACCAATAGTTTTCGACTAATCATCGACTTGGACCTCATAATTACTGAAACTCGTCATGCGTCACGAAGGAACATTACATATCAATGGTAGGCAAGGAAATTAAAAATTCAACTGTTGGTTCATAATTACCTCGGGTTTGAAAATCGGGTTCGGTTGCATCCCGGCTTCCTCTGTACGAACAATTCCAAGACATATGCCCTGACCTCCCGCACTTGTAACATACACCTAATCCTGCCCTGCATGGTCTGTTTGGATGGTACCTCTTGCAACTTGAGCACCTTAAGTCACCCGGTTGAGCACTAGTTTGCCCTCCTGAATTTGGGTCCGAACGATTATCGTTCCTTCGGTCATTGTTCCGGCGCTGAGAATGTGAAGCGACAAAATGATTCTTCTTGAAATTTTGGCTCCTAGGTGTAATTTTTCCCTTTTTCTTTGCGAAGGGTTCCTGGCGATTATTCCTTGCTACCTCAGTTCTCCTTGAGCTTTCTCCCGTTGTTTGACCCGTGTTAACTTGCTCCGGATAACCCGCTGGCACCCATGTATTCGGAACATTATGTCCACCTTCATATTCACTATCACCATCGTTGCCAGTTCCAGCTTGTGATTCCATCCCATCCATCACTCGGATGGTCGCAGCAGCAACGGCGCCAACGGCAGCAACAACACTCGTCATTGCGGTCACGATATCGGTTAAACTACCTACCGGTATAGTCACCTCATCAGCTCTCCGTCCTCGACCTTGCTTACGCTCACGACGGCGCCTACGAGATGCCATTTGGTTCCTGTTCCCTCCAAACAAGTGATATCAAGGTGATCAGTCTCAATATCTCAAGTTTAGTATTTCAAAGTCCCAAATGCATGCTCATGAGCATTCATGCCTCGTATATCAGTTAGATACCCTAAATAGCATGTATAGACACCCAGAGTATGCCTAGAGGCATAATCAGTCCATCCCTCAGGCTCTATAGGAACGACCTGCTCTGATACCATAATGTAACACCCTACTATCCTAAATCTTATGCTTAAGTCATAAGATTGAGATAGTAAGATATTACGACCTCTAAAAATAGAATTATATATATATGTAATAATAGGAAAAGAGATACTTAACTAGGAGCCTTGAAAAACGGGCAAAACAAAATCGCAAAATAAAAAGCGCAACGCACAAGGAATAGGATTACTTGCGTGCTAAACAACCTAATAGGAACATGATAAAACAATAAACGAAGGGATAAAGAAAAGCCAAGGAACAGCATAACTAGCCTCTGACTCAACCTGCGAAGCTAAGGCTGGCCGGAGGATACATATATACATATAAACATACATAAGTGTCCCCAAAATATACCAAAATACCAAAGTAAACTCCTATCTCTCCCTCAACCTCTAAGAGGAGCAGCATACATAAGTTACTTGGAGAGTAAGCTACACATATATATACATATATACAAATAGAAACCAAAATACACCCAAGAACTACTTCGCTTTCCAGAATCCAGACGCCTAGCGAGGAGCCTCTCGACCTGCATCTGAAAAACAACAACACAGTATGGAATGAGAACCGGGGGTTCTCAGCATGGTAAAAGTGCCACGCGCATAAGAAATACGGTCCTGAGAATGCCATAGGCAATCCTAGAACTCCATTATACAATTATCCAACTTAATTACTAAACAGAAGCTATGACAGGGGTAGGTATTCTAAATCTACTTAACTTACTCAATTTCAAACTTAACCTAACAACAACCACTGAACCGAAAATCATACTTGCATAGAACCGAAATCACAATAGCCACCGAACCGAAATACTTTCATGTGGTAACTTAACCTAACAACAAACCACTGAACCGAAAATCATACCTGCATAGAACCGAAATCACAATAGCCACCGAACCGAAATACTTTCACGTGGTTAATCCTTCATTTTCGATTTTCAATCAACAAGAACAAGCAACCACACAAGTTCACGCACAAGTAATGAGCAGATAGTACAAATAGCAAGTATAGCAGGTAGCAGGTGATATAAATCAATTAGGCAAACCCAGAAAATGCATAGCAATCAAAGCAAACAAATGCATATGATGCATGTCTGTCCTATGGCTGATGGGGCCCATCTGTCGGTTATCCAGCCAACCCGACAAGTCCGAAAACCTTAGACTGTCCCTCGTCGCGCATCCCCAAGAGTCTATGCATAGATTTCACATACATTCATCATATAATCACTCAATGGGGGTTATCCATACCCGGGAATTTATACGTGCCCGGTCACCCTTACGACGTAGGGTTAACAGAGTATCGAGAATCAACCTGGAACACGTGGTGGCAAGTCACGGTTTTTACCCAGGGAAACTCGTATCTCAGATATCATCATTCATAAGCCATTTCATAGTCATAATCATTATTTAATCATTCATCAAGCCATGGCATGTTAACTCCTTTTGTTAACAACCTCTCTTTCACATTTTTCATCATCATTCCCTTATAATTCATCTTGATTACCCTTTCCAGGTCCTGACCAACCTATTTATCAAATTATTCTCAAACTTCTTAATATCGAATAATCTTAAAATCAACCCAACTCTAACATTAAACCAATCACATCACACGAAGATTAAACTTTAACTTCTTAAACCCATGACTATCACTAAGACATCCTCGATACTCTATTTTCTTTGCTGTTTTTAATATAACAAATGAACTCGGAATTGCACAAACTTTATGTCCAGGCATTCATCTTGAAATAAGCTTTCTAACAAACCAAAGATCATAATTTTCTAATTTCTCTAGCCTCAGGAATAAAGGAAAAACCGTGACTGCTCTGCAGTGCATAAAACCAGAAAAACAGCAGCAGCATGTGATATTCAAAATTCAATATAAAATCCAAGTTAAATCCAATGACTTTAAAAATTAATGTAGTTAAACTTTACTCATCCAGATTTCTTTATCAATTGGTTCTGAGTTAATACCATTTTTAATGAAGAAGTTACATTACCTGGAAGTTAAGTAAAAATGAGTCAAAATCTGTTTTAGAAACCAACAAGTTTAGTACCTTTCAATTTGAATAACTTTTATTTAAAAACTCCAATTAAGCTAAATTTTGGTTTGGGAACTCCTATCTCATCCAGAAACAAGTGTGTCTTGGTTGCAACCCAATTGCTATTCAATTCTAAGAGTTACAAGCATTGGAAGTTGATGCATAACTTGCTGAAATCTGTTTCTTTTTAGCTCTGATCACCAATATTCAAAAACTCACAACTCCCAATCCTCAACTCTTAAAATTATGAAGTTTTAGAGAAATAAAGAGAATTAATCAAATTTTATAACAAAATTGGTTTCGTTCCAAAACTCAACTCGTAGAAGTCGCAGCAAGACAAACAAGTTGCTGCCCTGTTTGACATTTTCTGCTGCAGGACAGATTTAACAACCTATCTTTAAAAAAAAGCCATAAATTGATTATTTAACAAAAAGGTCCCAAATTTTCCAGTTTAGTTCCTTATATCGAACGCTTAGATGGATAGACAGATGCATAGTAGGTAATTATGTTATTAAAGTGTATTATTTAAGTCTTTGGCTGTTTCCAATGCTAAAATGGACATTCCTTCTGTTAACAGCACACAAGAGACCTCACGATCAGAACTTGTTTGGTATTGTACAAGGTGGTTTAGATCCTGAGTTGAGGTAAATTTTAGCACAAACCATGATGTTCTTCCTATTATCAATGTGGATGTTGTGAAACAAGTAACTAACTATAAATTTATAATTTGCAATATGCTGTACTCGGGGACATCTGTGTCAAAGGTTTGGTAGACCGCAACTTGCCTGGGTAAGTATATAAGTTTATTTAGTCATATAGTTTATTTTGTGGTTTGAAGCTTATTTCCATTTCTAATGTTATTTATTTATTTTGTGCTGTCTTTTAGAATTATACTAGACAATATACAATACTAGCTGGTTTGAATGTCAGCTCTAATTTCTTTTTATTTAGGCACCACACAAAATGGGCTTGGTCATATTATTCATGAATCATTACTGCGTAATTTCTTAAAGTTAAACTATAAATTGTGAGTTAAACTAACTCGAGACAATTTAATATGTTATTCCTGATTCAATTTAACAAAAGAAAAAAAAAACTAGGATTGTTGATCTGGTATCTAGTACTTATCAAAAGAGTGAAGAAAAATAGTATAGCATTCCAAAAATATGCATGAATAGATAAAGGTCTTATTTCATTGACATACTACAGTTAGAAGTAACCTTGTGAAATAAAGGAGGACATGTGAAATTAATAGTTTTGTAATACTGCTAAGGAGCTTAATATAATTTTCTTTTGTCACAGCTATGCTATTGGTGGTCTTGTAGGAGGCGAAAATAAAGATTCGTTTTGGCGAGTTGTTGCTCAGTGCACTGCTGCTTTGCCAGAGGATAAACCACGATACGTTATGGTCAGAATAACTTCCATCATAGCAGCCATTACTTTGATATACATTTCAAATTAAATCAATTTCATACCATTTGCTTGTACTTGTTCCAGGGAGTTGGTTATCCACTTGATATTGTTGTTTGTAGTGCTTTGGGTGCAGACGTGTATGATTGTGTCTACCCCACCCGTACAGCACGTTTTGGGACTGCCCTTATTCCTGAGGAGATCTTTTTTCATTTTATGGACAATTTAGGCTATGTTACAATTAAAATTTTTGGAAACAAAACTTTATGGAATAAAAATTAAAGGAGGAAAATATTATCTCCTTAAAATTACAAGTTGTTTGATATACAAAGAAAACAAAAATTCTCAAGAGCTCAAATATACAATTCATTAAACAGGGACAAACATTTACCCTGGTCAAATATAAAGTAAAATTTATCCGTAGAATTCCCAAACGGAGCTCCAATTTTAGCAGGAACTTACTTATTTGGAAGCGATAAGTAGATTGATTGCTCGAAAGAGCCGTACCTAGCTAAGGGAGGAAGCTATCTATATTCGCCGGACAGAGAAAGGGCTATTGCAGTGGCTACTATAGAGATTCCTCAATCCGCTCCCGTACGGACGTTGACATGCTTAGCGAAGGTCTCCTTATTTACAATTTACGACGAAATTTAGATTAGATTAGGTTTCACGAAAGGAATGGAGAAAGACCCTCCTAATGCTGGGTGGGATGGAGATTCCGGTCCGGTGTAGAAGACACCTTATTCTTGATCTAGGGCTCAAAAGTAGCTTGCGCTAAGCAATTACTCTGAAATTTTTCCTTTCTTCCTTTAAAATTTAGCACCACAAAATATAGCCCCTCTTTTCCGTCTAGCTGAACATAACCTTATAATTTTTTCCTGCCATCATAGTCCACTTGTTGATGCATCCGCATGATTTTAAACTTAATTCTTTGCGGTATGTTTGTAGGGAGTACTAAAACTAAAACACAGGGCCATGACTGATGATACTCAACCAATTGATCTTACCTGCCCTTGTATGGTATGCTTCTGAGAGGGTACTTCTTTATTTGATGAATTATTTGACGAAATTGGCATATTTTTATATTTTTTTATTTTTTTCTCATAGGTTTGCAAGAACTACACCAGGACCTACATCCATTGCCTTGTCACTAAAGACGCCATGGGGTCTCAGCTTCTATCATATCATAATTTATATTACATGATGCGGGTAGAAAACTCTACATTATATAAAATTTTGCTTATAAATTAATGATCAGTATATGTATATACATGTTCAACTAAAGTCCTTGTATTTTTAAATTTGCAGCTTAGCAGGAATTTACACACATCAATAGTTGAGGGAAGGTTCCCAAAATATGCTTATATTTAATTACGTGTTCCTATCATTGGATCTCTCTTATATTATTAATTATAGCTTTTTCCCTTGAGAAGTTCAAAGCCTCCCTATATGCCACTAACTCTTTTATTTTTATTTTTTTTAAGGTTTGTATGTGACTTTTTACAAATAATGATATTTAATACTTCATTTCATTATTGTTCTCAATTTCATCTGCATTCATGTTAATGTTTGTATATTTGAAATTTAAATATTTATCTTTAAATTGAAAGATATTTACCAACATCATCTTTTTCAAACTATCAAAAATATTTGTTGACTGTTATTAAATCTTCTCACACCTTTCTACTGCAGTTCCTCAAAGATGATGTTCCTGAATGGGTCTGCAATGCTATGAAGGTGGCCGAAATCGACATTTTTTCCTGCTGTGCTCCATTTCCATCATGCCAAGAAAAGTATTCCAGCGATGAAATCGGAACTAATGACATACACATGGAGTTAAGGCTTACACACAAAAGTTATAGACCAACACGAAATTTAGAAATTTAGCTGAGTATGGAAGACATGCACAAATTAGTTTACACAATGATTTTTTTGCAGGTTAATGCTTAATTTGGTTCTTCTATGTACACGCGTGAATCATTTTACTTGACTCGTTAAAATCAATGAGAACTAAAATGATTGACGCATGTACTTTATGGAGATCAAAGTGAGCATTAACCTGCTTACTTTTGGTAGCATAAATTTTGTATCCTGTATATGCTGCTTTGAGTAGAATTTATTTAAAGGTTTACAGCAAATCTTTTGTTCTTTCCAATTCTTATTGTCAACACAAGTGGAGATTAGGGTTGTGTTCATGAAAGGAAAAAGAAATGGCGTAACATTATTTAAGTCTTGCTATTTATGTTATGTGATTTTATATCTTTTAATTCGAACTTAAATGAGCCTTCTTTAAGCAAATTTTTTTCCTTTCAAGTGTCAAAGCTAATGGCTATCCTATCATGGAAATACTTGTAATTTTTTAGGTATATTTAATGTCTCATAGAAGCTTTTCTTGAAGTATTGTAAATAAAAAAATAGGAGTGCTAGGTAAACAATGACTATCTTGAATAACATGAACAACCACCAATCAAATAAAAATACACTACACCCTAATTTAATGCTACTATTTAAATTTACTCTTTTAACCCTATTAATTCAGATTATTTATACATTGTTCAAAAATATTGTTAGTTACCTATACTTCTCCATAAAAAAATAGTCGAGAATATTTCTAAAGCTCGCCGAAAATGTTTTAGAAGTATAGGAATCTAAAATTCATAACTTTCATTTTTTTGGTCTTGAAATTCATACTTACAATTACAACAATATCTATATTTAAAATAGACATTTATGTACGACTATATGAACTGAATGTTTTGTTTAATATTTTATGGACAGTTGGACACCGAAAGGCGAGAGTCTAAAAATTGAACACATCCTTCAGATTAAACATAAATAAAGAGTAATTGTTCCGTTAATTTTTTGAAAATTTTATGGTAATTTCTCTTTATCATCCATATCAAATAAGGTCAGTAGTTGTATACTGAGTAAAAACTAGTAGTTATTTAAATAATTGCATTATTTTAAACATTGAAATTTTACCTGTCGTTAATTGTCTATTACTAATTTTACAAGTAAAACTAGTAATTTTATCCGTAATACTATTATGGGAATATAAATCTTTTAAAATTACGTCGATCCTGATATAATAGATTATGACACAAAATTTATAACATTAAATTACATTTACAAAATGGTCGTAAATGACAAAAGTCTCCGTTGGTTAAAAAGACTAGAATTTTTGTAAATAAATTCTTTTACATGAAAACAATAATTAAAAATTTTATTATTTAATTTTTTTATGAAAACTCTAATCTTCTTAGTCAATGAGGACTTTTATTCCTTGCAGTTTTTTTATAAAAATAGTTTGATTTTATTAAATTTTTTGTAATATAATCTATAATATTAGAATAAAATTGACGTAATTTTAAAAAGATTATATTCTTGTAATGTTATTATGGTTAAAATACTAATTATATTTTATAAGTTATTCTGTTTATTGATCAGCCAATAACACTAGTCAGTAGTGAATAGTGATACATTGATGTGGCTTGTGTTATGACATGTAGATGTAGTATTGACTGATGTAACACCCTAACTTTTAGCACCTCATGATCGTACTAAAAGTTTGAGTGCTACTTACCTCTAAACCTTTTTATTATATACTATCTTTATTTAATATTGAGCTTTCGCGAATACGAACCGAAACTTTAATTAAGAAAACGAAAAAAAGACTTTATTTTACGCCACTAAATCACAAAAGTATATATATTCACATAGTATTAAATACATAAACTTATTTCAAGATTCCCAAAAACAAATCCTACCCCTCTAAAAACTCTAACTAACAAGGCGAGGGGAAAACAAATCCTAATAACTCAACTTATAAACATATTCCTCTGTGCTCCCGTAACTTGACAATGAGCCTTTGCACCTGTAGCTGAAAGGGATGGAGATAGGAGATAAGAACCGGGAAGTTCTTAGTAGGGTCGGAGTTAGAAGTTAAGTTTATTTTGCCATTATTAACCAACCGCAACTAACAACAAAACACTTATAAGCATGAATAATAAAAGAACTCAGAAGTCAATTAGTCACGCAGCACACACACACAATCACAGAGTTACACAGCACAGAGATATGCGCAAACAAGCATGATGCATGTCTATTCCTATCGCAGGTAATGAGCTCATTTGTCGGTTTCGACCCGCACCCGACGCAATCCGACCCGCAAGTCAGATAAGGCATTCCAGCGGCATAACCTCTGCAAGTTTCCACTCCTTGCAGGCGCTGATTCTCCAGCTGAAGTATACCGAACATGACCTCTGCAAGTACTTGCAGGCGCTGATTCTCCAGGTGAAGCATGTGCCACTTTCTCCTGGAAGCCGTTCCATACACACGGGCGTCCCCGCACAATCATTCAAAAACAAAGCCCATGGCTTAACACTTTCACATCGGCACCATAACTATTTACTTTCCGTCACCCTCTCGTGACCTTTCAATTATTCTCATAAGTACACGTGCCAATTTATCTTCTCTTTTTCTTTTAAAACTAAAACTAATCCCCCTTTTTATTTTTTTTAACACAAACTCTTTAACATTTTTCAAATTATCCTACCGTAATCCAGAAATCACAATCATCAGAATAACTCAGTTTCTGGCTGCACTTAAACCTTCCAAACCTCAAACTTATCACAAATATCAATATAAATTCAACCGACAAGTAATCACGACATCAATTCACTTATCAAATATCAATTTAATCGATGAAAATTTACCAAACCCTACCTCCATACGAAATCAGACTAACAGGACCTCCGGAGAAGTTTTTTGACCGAACTACTGAAGAAGAAAACGTTAAGAATAGTCTGTGCCTCCTAAAACTCCAATTGACCGAACTCAAGGGAAAGAGGAGTTATGTCACCGTCAACTTCCACCGATCAAAAATGACGCCAATACGTAGAGGAGAAAGATACAAACATTTTTACCGGATTAGATTTTTTATTGGAGTTACGAATCACAAGAAATCGAACAACAAAAATTTACGGTGCCATAGCTTCTCACTCTCTCTCACTCACGGCTCTTTGTTTCTTTTCTATCTTTCCTTGGTTCGGTTAGAATCAAATAAAGGTAAGAAAGAATGATGATGATTAAAGAATATAGAAAGGGTATGTGTCACATTACATATATATGTGTTTATATAATCACAAGCCACGTTTCTTTGATTTTTGGTTCCTTCATGGTTTCGGCCATTATTAATAATAATAATAATAATAATAATAATAATAATAATAGTAATAATAATAATATTTATAAAAATTAATTTAGACGGTAAATATCTATATAGTTTTTGATAGATAATTTAAAATAATAGAATAAGTCATAATTAAATTAAATTTTATTTTTAAAATTAAAGCGTAAAATTTAAATTTTAAAAACTTGGGTGTTATATCCTACTCACCTTACAAAAATTTTCGCCCTCGAAAATTGATATAAGATGGAAAAGATTCATATCAACTCCATTTTCAAAAAATATCGAAGAAAAGAAATAGAGAAGTGTGACATGTTCAGTTTGCAAAAGTGAAAGAAACCATATCTGATGAAAGAAGTTTGAAACAAAAAGTCTTACGGCAAACAACCAAGAAGAGATTCACATTAGCACGAATAAGGATTATGCGTTGAAACGGAGCTAACCCCTAAGCTTAACTTCTAACGTTTCCAAACCCCGTAATTTACGTTACTTATTACTTCTATTGCGTCTATGATAACCCGTTAGTACTCTCATATACATAAATCATTAGTATTAAGTTGGCCAGACCTAATACCATGAGAGATGCAATGGTCGACTAACAGCATTAATTAATAGACAATCATGCATTTGAAACTCAAACTCTTGTCAGTGGGACAAGTCCTACTGCATGACTGACACTCAAAGTATGCAGTAAAGCATAGTTAGTCCATTCCCAAGGCTCTAACGGGAACGAACTGCTCTGATACCATAATGTAACACCCTAACTTTTAGCACCTCATGATCGTACTAAAAGTCTGAGTGCTACTTACCTCTAAACCTTTTTATTATATACTATCTTTATTTAATATTGAGCCTTCGCGAATACGAACCGAAACTTTAATTAAGAAAACGAAAAAAAGGCTTTATTTTACGCCACTAAATCACAAAAGTATATATATTCACATAGTATTAAATACATAAACTTATTTCAAGATTCCCAAAAACAAATTTTACCCCTCTAAAAACTCTAACTAACAAGGCGAGGGGAAAACAAATCCTAACAACTCAACTTATAAACATATTCCTCTGTACTCCCGTAACTTGACAATGAGCCTTTGCACCTGTAGCTGAAAGGGGTGGAGATAGGGGGTAAGAACCGGGAAGTTCTTAGTAGGGTCGGAGTTAGAAGTTAAGTTCATTTTGCCATTATTAACCAACCGCAACTAACAACAAAACACTTATAAGCATGAATAATAAAAGAATTCAGAAGTCAATTAGTCACGTAGCACACACACACAATCACAGAGTTACACAGCACAGAAATATGCGCAAACAAGCATGATGCATGTCTATTCCTATTACAGGTAATGAGCTCATTTGTCGGTTTCGACCCGCACCCGACGCAATCCGACCCGCAAGTCAGATAAGGCATTCCAGCGGCATAACCTCTGCAAGTTTCCACTCCTTGCAGGCGCTGATTCTCCAGCTGAAGTATGCCGAACATGACCTCTGCAAGTACTTGCAGGCACTGATTCTCCAGCTGAAGCATGTGCCACTTTCTCCTGGAAGCCGTTCCATACACACGGGCGTCCCCGCACAATCATTCAAAAACAAAGCCCACGACTTAACACTTTCACATCGGCACCATAACTATTTACTTTCCGTCACCCTCTCGTGACCTTTCAATCATTCTCATAAGTACACGTGCCGATTTATCTTCTCTTTTTCTTTTAAAACTAAAACTAATCCCCCTTTTTATTTTTTTAACACAAACTCTTTAACATTTTTCAAATTATCCTACCGTAATCCAGAAATCACAATCATCAGAATAACTCAGTTTCTGGCTGCACTTAAACCTTCCAAACCTCAAACTTATCACAAATATCAATATAAATTCAACCGACAAGTAATCACGACATCAATTCACTTATCAAATATCAATTTAACCGATGAAAATTTACCAAATCCTACCTCCATACGAAATCAAACTAACGGGACCTCCGGAAAAATTTTCTGACCGAACTGCTGAAGAAGAAAACGTTAAGAATCGTCTGTGCCTCCTAAAACTCCAATTGACCGAACTCAAGGGAAAGAGGAGTTATGTCACCGTCAACTTCCACCGATCAAAAGTGACGTCAATACGTAAAGGAGGAGGATACAAACACTTTTACCGAATTAGATTTTTTATTGGAGTTACGAATCACAAGAAATCGAACAACAAAAATTTACGGTGCCATGGCTTCTCACTCTCTCTCACTCACGGCTCTTTGTCTCTTTTCTGTCTTTCCTTGGTTCGGTTAGAATCAAATAAAGGTAAGAAAGAATGATGATGATTAAAGAATATAGAAAGGGTATGTGTCACATTACATATATATGTGTTTATATAATCACAAGCCACGTTTCTTTGATTTTTGGTTCCTTCATGGTTTCGGCCATTAATAATAATAATAATAATAATAATAGTAATAATAATAATATTTATAAAAATTAATTTAGACGGTAACTATCTATATAGTTTTTGATAGATAATTTAAAATAATAGAATAAGTCATAATTAAATTAAATTTTATTTTTAAATTCAAAGCGTAAAATTTAAATTTTAAAAACTTGGGTGTTATAACTGATGGTATGTCATGTACTAATGTATTTAATGATATGTGAATATTTATAGAAAATTGACTATTTTATTAAAAGAAATAATTTTTTAAAAAATAATTAATTCTGGTTATTTTATATTTATAAAATATTTTTGTCTATACTTTAGACCAAATTACTTGGGGCCTAATAATTTGGCTCGAGGCATAGTTAATATCTTTGCCGACGGCAAGTGCGTAATGTTTAGTGGGATCATATTGGAATTTTATTCCCTACTATGACTTGAATTGCCAATTCAGCCACATCATGTTTATTCAGCCTAAATTTCGAGGAATTAGGATGCATTTTTTTCCCCTCTAATAAAAGCAATTTTGAAATTTTTAACTAAGGAATAATCGAGTAAGTGACACCTATGTTTCGGCCTTTTGGGTGAATTTTAGTCCGAAAAGGACTAGGGCCTCTCAAAATGGGTTAAATTTATTGCATTAGTCTGTCTTTGTTATTAAAATCAAATTTATTTAAATTATGGGTTAAATAAAATGAGTTCAATTAATTCAAAAAAAATAAATTCATTACCTGCGATAGGACCAGACATGCATCATCCTTGTTGTGCATTTGCATTTTATTTGATATGGCAAAATGAACTTAACTTCTAACCCCGACCCTACTAAGAACTTCCCGGTTCTTATCCCCTATCTCCACCCCTTTCAGCTACAGGTGCAAAGGCTCATTGTCAAGTTACGGGAGCACAGAGGAATATGTTTATAAGTTGAGTTGTTAGAATTTGTTTTCCCCTCGCCCTGTTAGTTGAGTTGTTAGGAATATGTTTATAAGTTTATGTATTTAATACTATGTGAATATATATACTTTTGTGATTTAGTGGCGTAAAATAAAGTCTCTTTTCGTTTTCTTAATTAAAGTTTCGGTTCGTATTCGCGAAGGCTCAATATTAAATAAAGATAGTATATAATAAAAAGGTTTAGAGGTAAGTAGCACTTAGACTTTTAGTACGATCATGAGGTGCTCAAAGTTAGGGTGTTACATTATGGTATCAGAGCAGTTTGTTCCTATTAGAGCCTTAGGAATGGACTGACTATGCTTCATTGCATACTCTGAGTGTCTGTCATGCTTTATAACTTGTTCTGATAACAAGAGTTTATGTTTTATATGCATGACTGTCTGATGATTAACGCTATTAGTTTGCCGTTGCATATCTCATGATATTAAGTTTGGCCAACTTAATACTGATGATTTGTGTTTACGGAAACACTAATGGGTTATCATGGGCGAAATAGAAGTAATAGGTAATGCCAATCACGGGTTTTGGAAACGTTAGAGGTTAAGTTTTAGGGGTAAGCTTCGTTTCAACGTATAATCCTTACTTGTGCTAATGTAGCTTGAAGTCATATCTTCCTTGACTACTCGTAGTGAAATTTTTTGCTTCGAACTTCTTTCTTGAGATATGTTTTGAATAACTCCCGACCATATCTTGTCATTTATAAGATATGAATTCCTTCACATGAACTGGACATGCCAAATCTTTTTCTTTCTTTTTTTTGACGTTTTGAAAGTGAAGTTGATGCAAACCTTTTCTATCTTATATCAATTTTCGAGGACGAAAATTTTTATAACTAGAGTAGGATGTAAGACTCCAAGTTTTTGAAAATTAATTTAATAAAATAAAATTTAATTTAGTTATTATTATTATTATTATTATTATTATTATTATTAACGTTTAAAAAAAAAGAAAGAAAAGAGAAAAAAAGTGGCCGAAGCCTTTTGGGAGAAGGAAAGAAATGAAACGTGTTTTAATTTCATGCATATATACGTGTGTAAGATTATAAGATCATCATGCATATGTATATATAAGATTATGACACCTAAACCCATAAGTTGTGTAACTTGACACCTAATGAATCATTTACCCACAAATCACCATTAGCCTTAACTATCTTCACTTTATTTCATTCAACACCGAACATGAACCCAAATAAAAAAAGAAAGAAAGGCCGAGAGAGAGACCGTGGGTGAGGGAGGAAACCATGAGTTTCCGGTTCCAATTTCTTGAGATCCGTAATTCTAATAAAAAAATCTAATCCGATAAAAGTGTTCGTATCCTTTTCCTCTACGTATTGGCGTCATATTTGATCGGTGGAAGTCGACGGTGACGTAACTCTCCTGCCCCTTGAGTTCGGCTAACTGGAGTTTTAGGAGGCACAGACAATTCTTAACGTTTTCTTCTTCAGCAGTTCAGTCAGAAAACTTCTCCGAAAGTCCCGTTAGTTTGATTTCGTATGGAGGTAGGGTTTTGATAAATTTTCATCGGTTAAATTGATATTTGATAAGTGAATTGATGTCGTGATTACTTGTCGGTTGAATTTATATTGATATTTGTGATAAGTTTGAGGTTTAGAAGGTTTAAGTGGAGCCAGGAACTGAGTTATTCTGATGATTGTGATTTCTGGATTATGGTAGGATAATTTGAAAATGTTAAAAGTTGCCGGTTTGATTTATTGAAAATGATTTGAAAAGAGTGTGGAAAATGGTTTGGATGGAACCCGAGAAGAGTGGCAGAGTCCGGATTTTAGGGGAGGTGTCGCCGAAATTTTGCTATAAATCTTAAAAATTGATTTGAAATTTATTTAGAAGAAAAAGATTGGATTTGAGAAATGGTATTATTTGATTTTTGATTTATTTTTAAAAAGTACTATGTTTAAGTTTGATTTGAAAATAAAAAGGGGGATTAGTTTTGGTTTTAAAAGAAAGAGAGAAGACAAACCGGCACGTGTGATTATGAAATAATTAAAAGGTCACAAGAGGGTAACAGAGAGTAAATAGTTATAGTGTCGTTGTGAAAAAGTTAAGCCGTGGGCTTGATGTGTGAGTAATTGTACGGAAATCCCGTGTATATGGAATGGCTTCCAGAAGAAAGTGGCACATGCTTCAGCTGGAGAATCAGCGCCTGCAAGTACTTGCAGAGGTCATGTTCGGCATACTTCAGCTGGAGAATCAGCGCCTGCAAGGAGTAGAAACTTGCAGAGGTTATGCCGCTGGAATGCCTTATCTGACTTGCGAGTCGGATTGCGTCGGGTGCGGGTCGAAACCAACAAATGAGCTCATTACCTGCGATAGGACCAGATATGCATCATCCTTGTTGTGCATTTGCATTTTATTTGATATGGCAAAATGAACTTAACTTCTAACCCCGACCCTACTAAGAACTTCCCGGTTCTTACTCCCTATCTCCACCCCTTTCAGCTACAGGTGCAAAGGCTCATTGTCAAGTTACGGGAGCACAGAGGAATATGTTTATAAGTTGAGTTGTTAGGATTTGTTTTCCCCTCGCCCTGTTAGTTGAGTTGTTAGGAATATGTTTATAAGTTTATGTATTTAATACTATGTGAATATATATACTTTTGTGATTTAGTGGCGTAAAATAAAGTCTCTTTTCGTTTTCTTAATTAAAGTTTCGGTTCGTATTCGCGAAGGCTCAATATTAAATAAAGATAGTATATAATAAAAAGGTTTAGAGGTAAGTAGCACTCAGACTTTTAGTACGATCATGAGGTGCTCAAAGTTAGGGTGTTACAGGAAGGAGAGAAGTCATCTTGCAACATCTGCCGGGTCGGGTTGGGGTTGGAAATTTTATCGGTTCAGGATCCTCAACACCGGGGTATGGCCGAAAACAAAGAGCTTCGATGATTTTGGCATTCCACTGGTTCCCACAAGGTGGTGTGGACAATGTGAGTCCGCTCTGGATTTCGATCCTTTCCTCTGTAATAAAAATCTCATCGGAGCCAGAATTTTCTCCAAGGGATACTTATTGTCCTCCGACAGCAGTTACATGGTTAGGGAGAAGGACTAAGTGTCACCACACGACCGTGACGGACATGGAGAGTTTGAGGAGGGATATTTTGAAAAGAGAGAATAATATATTTTAGAAACAGTCACACTATGTAACCAAGAGCGGTTTTGCCAACTCCTGACAACTTTTATTGGGCTGGACTCCAAAGCCAATTTTCAAAAAGAAAAAACACATCTCCAATCTCCATGGTAAACTTAATTCACCCCTAATTACCACTAATAAACATAACTAACCCTATCTTTTACTATTCACCAGTGTTTTCGTTGGCGAGTAACCACTGGTCTTCGGAAGTGTATCTGTGTGCTGTCATTGCTATACAAGACACCTCCTGTACAAGATACATTCGCAAAAACACCTCTATTTAAAAGACACATTCACAAAAGACACCTCCATTAAAAGACACATCTATTAGATGACACATGTATAAAGAGACATTTCTTAAAGATACATGTATAAAAAGGTACCTCCATGTATTTTTAAAAAGACATCTCCATATTATTTTCATGTATGCTATCTTTTTCACTGGTTAACACCCTCAACTTGATGAATCTCTTTAATCATTATACTTCCTTATGTTTGAAATCTACCACTTTTAGTTAAAAATTCAAAGGAATTGTATTAGACTATTTGGCCAGTACTCCTAAGAGTATTCCACAGACAAACAAGCCCAAATAAGATGATCAACAATTATATATTTTTCTATTATTATATCACATGTTTATTTTGCCTTCTTTTATTATTCTGGAATGTGTGAGTCAACTTTTATTCTTTATTCTATTAGCCTCTTATTAGAATATTCTACAAATTAAAAAGATTTACTAGATATGATTGTATTTATGATGAGCTTGTAAAAGATGTATATATTACAGCAGCATACAGCAGAATAAATCAAGAGAAAAACATTATACAAATTTTACCCTTCTCTTCTCCTTACTGTCCAGAATTCAGTATGGTATCAGAGCTTTAAAGCTTTGCTATATCCATCCATGGTAAAGACCACAAATCCAAACGGAACACCTTCTTCTCCTTCTCATTCTTCTTCCTCTGTCATACAAACAATGAGTGATAATGATTCAAACCCCTCTCAAAATCCTGCTAGCCCCTTCTATATACACCCAAGTGAGAACCCAACATCAATTCTTGTTTTTCCTGTCCTCACAGGAAACAACTACCATTTTTGGTGTCATTCCTTTTCTATGGCCATAATTTCCAAAAACAAATATGGCTTCTTGACAGGCTCAATCCCTTCTCCTTCACTTGATGACCCTGTTTATCCCGCCTGGGAAAGGTGCAATAATTTAGTCCTTTCCTAGCTATTTCATTCCCTTTCACCTTTCCATTACCCAAAGTGTCATTTATCTGTCTACTGCTTCTTCTGTCTAGGAAGATCTTCGAGATCGCTTCTCACAGTCAGATCTATTGCGCGTTGCTGAATTGCAGGAGGAAATTTATGCACTCAAACAAGGTTCACTCTCTGTCGCTGACTTTTTCACTGCCCTAAAGACTTTATCAGAAGAGATAGAAAATTCATGCCCTCTCCCTCTTTGTACATGCCCTACAAAGGACTTACCGTAATCAAGACTTCATCATCCGATTCTTGAAGGGACTTGATGAACGTTTTTCAGTGGTAAGATCCCAATTGCTTCTCCTTGATCCTCTACCTCCAGTCAATCGAGTTTTTGCCATGGTAATTTAGCAGGAAAGACAATTACAAGCAGCTACTGGCATTCTGGATGAACAACGAACTATTGCTGCCGTCATTGAAGGTCAACGACCAGGACACAGTCTCGAACGCGGCTCTGGTTTCTCCAGCAAAGGACGCGGCGGGAATTCCTCCAAGTAGTGTACTCATTGCGGCAGAACAGGGCACACAGTGGACGTGTGCTATGGAAAGCACGGGTATCCACCTGGACACCCGCGATACCCTGGACGACCACGTGCTGGTGATCACGCTGCTCCCTCCATCAACATCATCGCTTCCTCCGTTGCTAACTCTACTCTGTTCTCCAGTGGCGCCACACCATCATCCTCTTCATACAGCCTGGTTCAAGAAAAACAAGCTATTAGGGCACCAACAGAACCAGTTCTTGGACTGACCCAAGCCCATTATGCAGCCTTAATGAGCTTTCTGAAAAGGGCCGAGGTCCACAGTTCATTTTCTAAGGATGAGATTAAACCCTTCAGTTTCTCTTCCTCTCAATCTCAAATTGGGCTTCTCCCCAGTCTAAATTTGGGTAGCCATATTTTATTTTCTTCTCATACTTTTTCAATTTTAAATTCTGCATCACACTCTATTTTTAATAGTGCATGGATATTAGATTCAGGTGCCACTGATCATATTGCTTCCAATTTTTCTTATTTTATTTCATACATAAAAATTAAGCCAATAATTGTCCATATCCCCAATGATTCCAAATCTATAGCATTTTTTAAGGGTGTAATTCAATTTTCATCCTCTTTAGTTCTTTCTGACGTACTTTATTTGCCTCAATTTCATTTTAATCTAATTTCCATCTCAAAACTTACTTCTAAACTTCCTTACGATGTCACTTTCTCACAATTTTCATGTATTGTGCAGGAACCGAACAGGTTGAGGATAATTGTTTTGGGTAGTTTAAAAGAAGGATTATATGTTCTTGAGCAAGCTTTCCACAACATAAGTTCATCACCTTCCTCCATCAATTCTACATATATTACACCCATCACATTTTTAAACTTATGGCATTTTAGATTAGGTCATCTTTTTGGACAATGGCTTAATGCCTTGCATAAACAATATCCCTTTATTTCTTTGCATCATGATGAACCTTGTGATGTATGCCATTTTTCTAAGCAATGAAAACTTTCTTTTTCTCTTAGTAATAATAAAGCAAGCATGAAATTTGAATTATTATATATGGATATATGGGACCTTTTTGTCAAAATTCAATTCATAATCACAAATATTTTTTAACCATAGTTGACGATTTTAGCCGCTTTACTTGGATCATCTTGTTAAAATCAAAAAGTGAGGTATCTCAACATATCAAAAATTTCATTGCTTTGGTTGAAACACAGTTTAACTCTAAGATTAAATTTATTCGATCAGATAATGGTCCAAAATTTCTTTTGACATTCTTTTATTCATCAAAAGGCATTATTCATCAAGAAAGCTACGTTGAAACTCCCCAACAAAATAGGAGAGTCGAATGTAAGCATCAACAAAATTTGAATGTTGCTCGTGCTCTCATATTTCAATCAAATTTGCCTATCACTTTTTGGTCTTATGCTATTAACCATGCAGTTTATTTGATAAATAGAGTTCCATCTGCCATTCTTAATTTTAAAATCCCTTTTGAAACTCTATTTAATAAATAACCCGATTACAATGAACTCAAAGTTTTTAGCTGTTTATGCTTTGTTTCAACTATTTTGAGTCATCGTTCTAAATTTGATTCAAGAGCACAAAAGGGTATTTTGCTTAGTTATCAAAATGATTTTAAAGGATATATTGTTTATCTTTTTGAACATAAGAAAATTCTAATTTCTAGAAATGTGATCTTTTATAAGGTTATTTTTTCCTTAGCCAAAATCAATCAACAGTCCACACAAAATGATCTCATTCTTATCCCACATCAAAATAATCCAAGCCCAAATAACATCAATAATTCAAAAATACCCTCCATTCCTATTGGACCCATTCCTTTACCCAATGATCCATCCCATACTTCAAGCCTACCTCACAACAATAATTCCCAACCCCCCTCTTCTGGTAGCACCGAACCCATCTCTTTTCTAATTCCCATTCGTCTTCTTCCTCCCAATCCCCTTTACCTTGTTCCCCCAACTCTTCTTCCAATGTGACTTCTCCCCCATCCTCTCCTCAATCACATACAGCCCCTCACTCCATTGAGCCAATTGAACCTAGACCAATCAATGTCCCTCCCTCTACGCGACATAGCCACCGTCATATCCTGCCTTCCGCTCGTCTCTCTAATTATGTCTGTAATACTTTTTTTAATCCCCAAATTTATTCATCCTCACGTTCAAGGTATCCTCTATCTTCAGTTTTCTCTTTTGCCTCTTTTTCTATCTCACATACCAAGTTTGTCTCATCCTTATACTCTGACTATGAACCAAAGAGTTTTCATGATGCTATTAAGGTTTCTCACTGGCAGCATGCCATGATAGAGGAAATTGCTGCACTTGAGCACCTGGGTTCTGGTTGAGTGTCCTCCTACCGTAAAACCCATTGGATGTAAGTGGGTTTACAAGATCAAACGCCAGCCTGATGGTAGTATTAACCGCTACAAGGCTCGCTTGG
This sequence comes from Arachis stenosperma, assembly GCF_014773155.1. NCBI lineage: Eukaryota > Viridiplantae > Streptophyta > Magnoliopsida > Fabales > Fabaceae > Arachis > Arachis stenosperma. The sequence goes on from NC_080385.1 coordinate 138,664,213, forward strand.
TAGCCAAGGGTTTCACACAGACAGAAGGAGTAGATTTTCTTGAAACATTCTCACCGGTAGTGAAACCTGCAACTATCAGAATCGTTCTTGCTTTGGCTTTGATTAAGAGTTGGCCAATCCAGCAGCTTGATGTTAACAATGCTTTCCTTCATGGCGATTTGATGGAAACTATCTATATGGCTTTACCACCTGACCTCAAATCTTCTTAGCCAAATCAATGTTGCAGATTGCTCAAATCATTATATGGATTGAGACAATTCAGTAGAATATGGTACGAGAAACTCTCCCTTCTTCTTGTTTCTTATGGATATCAGCAGACGATTTATAATTATAGTTTGTTTTTCAAAATTCTAGGCACTGACATTTGCATAATACTGGTCTACGTTGATGATATTGTGATTACGGGAAGTTCTTCTTCTGAGATAACAGCAATAAAGGAACTTTTGAACTCTAAATTTAAAATTAAAGACCTCGGTACATTGAAGTATTTTTTAGGTATTGAGGTAGTTCATTCTTCTCGGGGAATCTCTCTCTCACAAAACAAATACTGCTTGGACCTTTTGAACGATTCTGGGCTTTTGGGTGCAAAACCCACACCTATTCTTATGGATAGTACCACTAGACTTCATCAAGATGATAGTCCTCCTTTGTGTGATCCATTTATTTTTTGGCGTCTTGTGGGTCGATTGCTTTACCTAACCACAACTCGTCCAGATATCACCTATGCCACCCAACAACTTAGCCAATTCATGGCAACCCCTACTCAGGTTCACTATGCAACAGCTCTTCAACTACTTCGATATCTGAAAAATAATCCGGGCAGAGGTCTTTTCTTTTTCAGATCTTCTAGTCTTCAGATATATGGCTTCAGCGATTCCGATTGGGCAGGTTGCCCAGATACCCGTCGTTCATTAACTGGTTATTGCTTATTTTTGGGAGATTCTTTAATCTCTTGGAGGACTAAGAAGCAAACTACTGTTGCTAGATCTTTAACGGAAGCTGAGTACCGAGCCTCGGCTAACACTACATGCGAGCTTTTATGGATCTTGAATTTGTTACAGTTTCTTCGTGTGTCTTGTGATCGTCCACCTGTTCTATTTTGAGATAATCAAAGCGCCTTACACATTGCTACCAATCATATGTTTCATGAGAGAACTAAGCACTTGGAGGTGGATTGTCATCTGGTTCGTCAAAAGGCTCAAGCTGGTGTAATGAAGTTACTTACCATCCCATCTTCGCGCCAATTGGCAGATATATTTACTAAGCCTCTCCCAACAGATATATTTTTGAAATTCAAATTTATTAAAATAATTTAAAATTATTAATTATTAATTGAGTTGTAAAAAGTTGGCTGATTCATTATTGATACCCAATACTTTTCTTTTTAGAAATGATGATGATGGTGAATAGTTTTTTAAAGGGTAAAATTGGAAAAAAATATTGTTAACTATATTTTGACCAAAAAAGTTTGGAGATAAGAATAAAATTGATGCAAATCGAAAACGTTAGGATAAAATTAAAAGAAATTAAAATTTAGGGATATTTTTAAAATTTTTGACAAATTTTAAGGACAAAAAATATACTTTATCCTATTTTTTATGTATAATTATATTTTAATAAAAAATAAAATGTATTGTTTTTGATAGGTTTGGACACATATAACCATAATCAAGTGTTGGCATATTTGATTTTATTTTTATCTTTTTTTTAAATAAATTTAGAAATAATAGCCAATAGCTTAAATGGTATAGTCGTTTCATATTTATTTTGAAGTCGCAGATTCGATATTGTTAATGCAAAATATTATCTAAAATATTTTATATAATTAATTTTTTTATACTTTGATATCAATATATGACACTTTTTTTATTTTGACCATAATCAAATGTCTTCTAATTCTTGTTTATATTATTATAAAATGGGCTAAGTCTATCGAACTAATTTGTTTGTCTATTTAAACGAGCAGACTTTGTCTCTAAAATAAAACTCGTTTAAATAACAAGCTAAATAGATCACGGACTAAATTGAGTAACTTTTTTTTACATTAAAAAAATTCAGCAAATATCTTCTCTGATCCAACCTATCAATTAATGAAACACTATTTATTTAAAATTTTTTACTTAAAAATAATATTTTTTGTTAAAATATTTTTAAAAAATAAAATAAAAAAATAATTTATCAAACTCATTTATGGTCCGTGCTACAAATTTATAATCCATGAATAAAATGGATTTAAACTGCCATACGTAGAAGGAAGTGTTTCAAAATCGTTGTCATTGAGACCTAAAAAAAATATTGCATACCGTAAATAATAAAGGGTATAGTATGTATGGTGACTATTATTATAATAGTTTCGATAATTATATAATTCTAGTAATATTTAAAAGATATTGTTAAAATTAAATGATATTTTTTATATTAAAAAATAAAATTAACGAATGTTACAAATAGTATAAAAAAATATAATGTTAATATTAACAATACTATTTAAGTAATAATTAAGCGTCAAAAATATATAACCACCTTAGCAACTAGAATAATAGATTCCACTAAATAATAATAATAGGCAATCACTTTCTAACGCTTAAGAAGACAAGAGTTATCTTTTATCAAAAAACAAAAAATAATAAAAAAAAAAGGTAAATGCTCGTGGAAAGTTTTTTCTTTGAATAACTAAATTAAAAATTTGAAAAAGTTATAAAATTAAAGAAACCTGTAGTGAAATTAAACTAAATTTTAATCTTGTTCACCATCACCCGTGCATAAAGTATGGCTTATATTTACTTTTCTACACTCTTTAGATGCACTCACTTTTTCGATTAGATAATAAGATTATAAGACAATACAAACATATCAGTATAAATTAAAATGATATTGTACAGCTAAATACATTTTTTTTTATTGGTTTTTCTAAAATTAATCATCACATTATTAATAAGAAAAATCCACGACGAAGATGAAGATTTCATATTTTATATATAGTAACAATATAAAGGAAATGCACACAAACAGACACACACGAAAGTGTTGATTACAAAAAAACTTAATTGGCTATCTAATTTTATATGAAAGTTTACGTGAATGGAATTTATTAAAATTTATAAAAATAATAATTACTTAAGAGTTAAGAATGTAACTGCCATGCTATTTAATATATATTAATAATATGTCAATATTTTAAAAAATATACTAATAATACTAATAGTTTAAAGATAATTGTATTACAGTTATAATAAATTTAGTTATTACTTTAAATAAATAAAATAAATAATATATTTAAAAACAAAAAAAAAAGATTAGCGGTAATTATGTTTAAAATGTTTTCACGTTTTTTCTCATTTTTTTGCTTGTCATTTCTGCACGTAATCTTAGATAAAAAAATTTTAAATTAAAAATATAATAATTATGAATATATCACAGAAAAATAATGAATTAAAAGAGGATATATATATATATAAAGAGAACAGATACAAAAAGATATATTATCATAGTAAAATATCACATTATAAATAATTATATTTGTTAAATAAATTTATTTATATACTATATCTATTATATTATTTCATGTAAAATTAAAATCTACTCTCCTAATTTAATATCATATAAATATTTACTCTCGACATTACCCAAAATTAAATTGGAATTATCTCTAAAGTCTTAACACTGCAAACTCGGTATAATTAATATATAATATTTTAATAATTAAATACCTAAAATAAGTTAATAAATAACAATAATTAATACTTAAAATATCATATATATATATATATATATATATATATATATATTTGTTTCCGGTATTGCCCAAAATTAAATTGATCTCATGTTCAAAGTCTTAATATCACAATTAGAGTATAACTAATACCTAAAATTTTAATAATTAAATACCAAAAATAAGTTAATTAAATAACAATAATTAATACTTAAAATATTGAAAAAGAATTTTTAATAAATGTAAAAAATAAAAATAAAAAGAATTAATAAATAATAATAGTGTTTAAATAAAAGAATTGATAAAGAATAATAATTATAGATAAAAATACTTTATTTATTTTGGAGAAAAAAACATATGAGAAATTATTTAATAACTCGTGCCATACACGAGATAATAAATTGTTCAATAACTTGTACCATACACGTGATAAGGTTGAAGTTATAATTTTAAATTATTTTATTAAAATTAATTTGAATTGTAATAATTTGATTAATAAAAAAGTAATATGTTATGCGTTCGTTTTTTCTTAATCTGATGCTAAGTGTAATAACTCTAATATAATCATTAATCGTTTTTGTTAATCTTCTTTTTTTTTCTAAATTTATGATTAAAATAATAATTATAAATATTAATAATTAAATAAATTATTATATTATAATTATTTACGTTTTATTCCCAAAATAAAAAACGTATTATTTCTTTTTTATTTAAGGATTTTTTATTTATGCTACCAGTATATATTAATCGTTTAGTCAATAGTTTTTTTATTGGTAGGATATATTTATTTATTTTGTTTAAATAATTTTAATTTTTTTTATTTAAGTATATATATATATTAAGTCACCTATGCTAATTATTTTTTAATTTTCTGATTATGAATATTTTATTTTGAACCTACAATCATTCAATGATTTTGTTATTCCATTAATACTATCACACGTATAATAATCTTTATAAATAATAATAATTATTTATTTATTTATACGTATATATTAATTGTTTAGTTAATAATATCTTTTATTCTCAGAATATATTTATTTTATTAAATAATTCTAAATATTTTTTTATTTAGTTTATACATATATATTAATTGTATGTAGATATATTTAAATCGCATGTATTAGTTATTTTCTGATCATAATTTTTTTTTGAGCATATAATCAGTCGATATTTTTTTTATTCTTTATTATTAATATCTTCGTATGTGTAATCTTCATAAATTATAGTAATTTTTTATAGTAATTTTCTTTATTTATGTATATGTTTATATTAATTTTGTTAAATAATTCTAAATATTTCCTTATTTATGTATACATATATATTAATTGTACATAAAAATATTTAAGTCACATATATTAATTTTTTTTGTTATGATTATTTTCTTATATATATGATTATTTTTTATTCTACAATCGTGCAATAATTTTTTATTTTTTCTATCCATGCATATTTCTCAATCCCCTTTCATACGCATGATGATTAACTATTTTTATTTTAAATGGTGATGTTTTAATTTTTTTTCTTTTGCATATTTTTATACATTGGCAAGAAAAGAAAAATCACGTATTGCATAACACCCGAGTTTTTAAAAAATTAAATTTTACGCTTTGAATTTAAAAAATAAAATATATTGTTAAGAAAAGATTTACTCTATTTTAAAGTTTGATTTATTAAGGAAAATATAATATTTTAAACCCAATCTTTTAAGGAGAGATTTTGTTTTAAGTAAAGATTTGAGCTCGGTTTATTAAGAAAAAGGAATCTCTGCCACAGGAGAGCAGAGAACAAGGATTTAAAGAATATATTAATTAATGAAGCGTCTGCCACAGGAGAGCAGATGTGACATTGTTTGGGCCTTAGTGCCAAATATAAAGTGGGGACGCCCACACACTGAGAACTGTTTTCCAGATGTACGCTTATTGATTTGGAAAGTCACACTGTATGCGGCTTGGCCGTACGACTTAAAGTCACACTGTATGCGGCCTGGCCGTACGACTTATAAGCACACTGTATGCATCTGGAAAGCCATATCTGGGACTTGTGCCCGGGTAATGTCGGGAGCGGGTAGGCAATCGACACATGAGCTCATGGCCTGCGTTAGGAATAGACATGCATCATGTTGTTTGCACATTTGCATTTGATTGCGCTTGCTTGTTTTATTACTTTGTGATTGTATTGTTTGTCTTGTTGTGACTTGCTTGTGCATTGAATTGAATCTCTTGCTTGCACTATTTGTTTGTGAGTGTATTAAAGTGACTACGAGTTGACATTTGACTGAGGATTAACTATGTAGCTGAGAGACAGAAAATGTGACTAGTTTTATATTTAAAATTTGTTTTGAGTTTAGAAATTTAAAAAAAAAAGTAATTAAGTATATGAAGTAAGAGTAAGAAGTATTTCCAAAGGTTTTAAAAAGAAGAAAATAGTTTTATTAAGTAAAGTTAATTATTTCCATGTTAATCATTACTTTTACGGCATTCCCATTCCCTACTGAGAACGTGTGGTTTGTTCTCACCCCAAAATCTTCCACCCTTTCAGTTACAGGCTCGAAGGTACAATATGAAGCTGCGGACGAGTAGTAGATTTACTTGTGATTCCTGTTATTTTTATAGAGTTCCATCGCCCTTGTTGTTTTTTTAATTTTATTTTATCCAGAGGGATAGGTATTGTATTCGAGTTGTATATTGAATTTATTTGCATAGCACTTATTATTATTAATAATTGTGTGATTGTAATTACTACAAATAATTTTCTGGTATTTTCTTATAAACTGAAACGCGATACTGAACTAAAGGCTCAATATTAAATAGTTAATAAGGAAAACAGGTTAGTAATGCCTTACTTTTGACACGATCATGACGTGCTAAAAGTTAGGGTGTTACATTATGGTATTAGAGCAGTTCGTTCCTGTTAGAGCCTTAGGAATGGACTGACTATGCTTCATTGCATACTCTGAGTGTCTGTCATGCTTTATAACCTGTTCTGATAACAAGAGTTTATATTTTATATGCATGACTGTCTGATGATTAACGCTATTAGTTTACCGTTGCATATCTCATGATATTAAGTTTGGCCAACTTAATACTAATGATTCATGTATATGGAAACACTAATGGATTATCATAGACGAGATAGAAGTAATAGGTAACGTGAATCGTGGGTTTTGGGAACGTTAGAAGTTAAGTTTAGGGGTCAGCTCCGTTTCAACGCATAATCCTTATTCGTGCTAATGTGAATCTCTTCCTTGGTTGTTTGCCGTAAGACTTTTTGTTTCAAACTTCTTTCATCAGATATGGTTTCTTTCACATTTGCAAACTGAACATGCCACACCTCTCTATTTCTCTTCTTCGATATTTTTGAAAATAGAGTTGATACGAATCTTTTCCATCTTATATCAATTTTCGAGGGCGAAAATTTTTGTAAGGTGGGTAGGATATATAACACCCAAATTTTTAAAAAATTAAATTTTACGCTTTGAATTTAAAAAATAAAATTTAATTTAATTATGACTTATTCTATTATTTTAAATTATCTATCAGAAACTATATTGATAGTTACAGTCTAAATTGATTTTTATAAATATTATTATTATTATTATTATTATTATTATTATTATTATTATTATTATTATTATTATTATTATTATTAGGCCTTTTTTTTTCTTTTCCTTGGCCTTTATATACATATATAAGTATATCCTATTATATATTCTTATATATACATCATAAAGAAAGAAAGAAAGACAAGCCACGTTGTGGCTTATGTATATATGTATATATATATATGAATTGAAATTGAAACTCGATTACAAGCATAATATATATATATATATATATATATATATATATATATATATATATTAATTATATTACTTAACCTTATGGAAGTAAGGTTAAACGTGGCATACATGCATATATTAATATATATAAACAAGACACATAATCCATTACATTCAATCATCAAAACATCTTTGTCCCATATTTGTTCCTTTCATCTTTGAACTCATAAGAAAAAAAATAAGGAAAGGGAAGGCCGAAGCATGCAAGAAAGAAAACCGTAACCCCATCGAACTTTTTACTTCGATTTCTTTTAATCCGTAACTCCAATAAAAAAAATCTAATCCGATAAAAGTGTTCGTATCCTTCATCTCTACACGTTGGCGTTATTTTTGTCTAGTAAAAGTCGACGGTGACATAGTTTTCCTTCCTCTTGAATTCGGTCAATTGGAGTTCTAGGAGGCACAAACGATTTCTGACGCTTTCTTCTTCAGCAGCTCAGTCAGAAAGCTTTTTCAGAATTTTCGAGAATTTTAGATCCGTACGAAGGTAGGGGATTTTGTTTTGAAATTAACTGTTTTTAAAATATGAATGCCATGGAAGTCTAGTGGGTATTTGTAAATAATTTATGATTGTCCGAAATGACTGAATGATGAGTTTGAGTTGTGTTTGTGACTGAATTTGATGAATATGTATTTGATTTCTCGATTGAAAAGAGGTTGAAAATGGTTCAGTTGGGACCCGAAAAAGGGTGGCTAACCCCGAGTTTTAGGGGAAGTGCTGCCAAAATTTTATAAAAATATGAGGTTTTATTTGAAAAGTTTTTTTAAAAGATTTGGTTTTGGAAAATTAAATTATTTAAAATATATTTTTAAGAAAAGATTTACTCTATTTTAAAGTTTGATTTATTAAGGAAAATATAATATTTTAAACTCAATTTTTTAAGGAGAGATTTTGTTTTAAGTAAAGATTTGAACTCGGTTTATTAAGAAAAAGGAATCTCTGCCACAGGAGAGCAGAGAACAAGGATTTAAAGAATATATTAATTAATGAAGCGTCTGCCACAGGAGAGCAGATGTGACATTGTTTGGGCCTTAGTGCCAAATGTAAAGTAGGGACGCCCACACACTGAGAACTGTTTTCCAGATGTACGCTTATTGATTTGGAAAGTCACACTGTATGCGGCCTGGCCGTACGACTTAAAGTCATACTGTATGCGGCCTGGCCGTACGACTTATAAGCACACTGTATGCATCTGGAAAGCCATATCTGGGACTTGTGCCCGGGTAATGTCGGGAGCGGGTAGGCAACCGACACATGAGCTCATGGCCTGCATTAGGAATAGACATGCATCATGTTGTTTGCACATTTGCATTTGATTGCGCTTGCTTGTTTTATTACTTTGTGATTGTATTGTTTGTCTTGTTGTGACTTGCTTGTGCATTGAATTGAATCTCTTGCTTGCACTATTAATTTGTGAGTGTATTAAAGTGACTACGAGTTGACATTTGATTGAGGATTAACTATGTAGCTGAGAGACAGAAAATGTGACTAGTTTTATATTTAAAATTTGTTTTGAGTTTAGAAATTTAAAAAAAAGTAATTAAGTATATGAAGTAAGAGTAAGAAGTATTTCCAAAGGTTTTAAAAAGAAGAAAATAGTTTTATTAAGTAAAGTTAATTATTTGCATGTTAATCATTACTTTTACGGCATTCCCATTCCCTACTGAGAACGTGTGGTTTGTTCTCACCCCAAAATCTTCCACCCTTTCAGTTACAGGCTCGAAGGTACAATATGAAGCTGCGGACGAGTAGTAGATTTACTTGTGATTCCTGTTATTTTTATAGAGTTCCATCGCCCTTGTTGTTTTTTTAATTTTATTTTATCCAGAGGGATAGGTATTGTATTCGAGTTGTATATTGAATTTATTTGCATAGCACTTATTATTATTAATAATTGTGTGATTGTAATTACTACAAATAATTTTCTGGTATTTTCTTATAAACTGAAACGCGATACCGAACTAAAGGCTCAATATTAAATAGTTAATAAGGAAAACAGGTTAGTAATGCCTTACTTTTGACACGATCATGACGTGCTAAAAGTTAGGGTGTTACATTATGGTATCAGAGCAGTTCGTTCCTGTTAGAGCCTTAGGAATGGACTGACTATGCTTCATTGCATACTCTGAGTGTCTGTCATGCTTTATAACCTGTTCTGATAACAAGAGTTTATGTTTTATATGCATGACTGTCTGATGATTAACGCTATTAGTTTACCGTTGCATATCTCATGATATTAAGTTTGGCCAACTTAATACTAATGATTCATGTATATGGAAATACTAATGGATTATCATAGACGAGATAGAAGTAATAGGTAACGTGAATCGTGGGTTTTGGGAACGTTAGAAGTTAAGTTTAAGGGTCAGCTCTGTTTCAACGCATAATCCTTTTTCGTGCTAATGTGAATCACTTCCTTGGTTGTTTGCCGTAAGACTTTTTGTTTCAAACTTCTTTCATCAGATATGGTTTCTTTCACATTTGCAAACTGAACATGCCACACTTCTCTATTTCTCTTCTTCGATATTTTTGAAAATGGAGTTGATATGTATCTTTTCCATCTTATATCAATTTTCGAGGGCGAAAATTTTTGTAAGGTGGGTAAGATATATAACACCCGAGTTTTTAAAAAAATAAATTTTACGCTTTGAATTTAAAAAATAAAATTTAATTTAATTATGACTTATTCTATTATTTTAAATTATCTATCAGAAACTATATTGATAGTTAAAGTCTAAATTGATTTTTATAATTATTATTATTATTATTATTATTATTATTAGAATAGGCCTTTTTTTTTTCTTTTCCTTCGCCTTTATATACATATATCCTATTATATATTCTTATATATACATCATAAAGAAAGAAAGAAAGACAAGCCACGTTGTGGCTTATGTATATATGTATATATATATGAATTGAAATTGAAACTCGGTTACAAACATATATATATATATATATATATATATTAATTATATTACTTAACCTTATGGAAGTAAGGTCAAACGTGGCATACATGCATATATTAATATATATAAACAAGACACATAATCTATTACATTCAATCATCAAAACATCTTTATCCCATATTTGTTCCTTTTATCATTGAACTCATAAGAAAAGAAATAAGGAAAGGGAAGGCCGAAGCATGCAAGAAAGAAAACCGTAACCTCATTGAATTTTTGACTTCGATTTTTTTTAATCCATAACTCCAATAAAAAAAATCTAATCCGATAAAAGTATTCGTATCTTTCATCTCTACACGTTGGCGTTATTTTTGTTCAGTAGAAGTCGACGGTGACATAGCTTCCTTTCCTCTTGAATTCGGTCAATTGGAGTTTTAGGAGGCACAAACAATTTCTGACGCTTTCTTCTTCAGCAGCTCAGTCAGAAAGCTTTTACAGAATTTTCGAGGATTTTAGTTCCGTACGAAGGTAGGGAATTTTATTTTGAAATTAACTGTTTTTAAAATATGAATGCCATGGAAGTCTAGTGGGTATTTGTAAATAATTTATGATTGTCTGAAATGACTGAATGATGAGTTTGAGTTGTGTTTGTGACTGAATTTGATGAATATGTATTTAATTTCTCGATTGAAAAGAGGTTGAAAATGGTTCAGTTGGGACCCGAAAAAGGGTGGCTAACCCCGAGTTTTAGGGGAAGTGCTGCCAAAATTTTATAAAAATATGAGGTTTTATTTGAAAAGTTTTTTTAAAAGATTTGGTTTTGGAAAATTAAATTATTTAAAATATATTTTTAAGAAAAGATTTACTCTATTTTAAAGTTTGATTTATTAAGGAAAATATAATATTTTAAACTCAATCTTTTAAGGAGAGATTTTGTTTTAAGTAAAGATTTGAACTCGGTTTATTAAGAAAAAGGAATCTCTGCCACAAGAGAGCAGAGAACAAGGATTTAAAGAATATATTAATTAATGAAGCGTCTGCCACAGGAGAGCAGATGTGACATTGTTTGGGCCTTAGTGCCAAATGTAAAGTAGGGACGCCCACACACTGAGAACTGTTTTCCAGATGTACGCTTATTGATTTGGAAAGTCACACTGTATGCGGCCTGGCCGTACGACTTAAAGTCACACTGTATGCGGCCTGGCCGTACGACTTATAAGCACACTGTATGCATCTGGAAAGCCATATCTGGGACTTGTGCCCGGGTAATGTCGGGAGCGGGTAGGCAACCGACACATGAGCTCATGGCCTGCATTAGGAATAGACATGCATCATGTTGTTTGCACATTTGCATTTGATTGCGCTTGCTTGTTTTATTACTTTGTGATTGTATTGTTTGTCTTGTTGTGACTTGCTTGTGCATTGAATTGAATCTCTTGCTTGCACTATTAATTTGTGAGTGTATTAAAGTGACTACGAGTTGACATTTGATTGAGGATTAATTATGTAGCTGAGAGACAGAAAATGTGACTAGTTTTATATTTAAAATTTGTTTTGAGTTTAGAAATTTAAAAAAAAGTAATTAAGTATATGAAGTAAGAGTAAGAAGTATTTCCAAAGGTTTTAAAAAGAAGAAAATAGTTTTATTAAGTAAAGTTAATTATTTGCATGTTAATCATTACTTTTACGGCATTCCCATTCCCTACTGAGAACGTGTGGTTTGTTCTCACCCCAAAATCTTCCACCCTTTCAGTTACAGGCTCGAAGGTACAATATGAAGCTGCGGACGAGTAGTAGATTTACTTGTGATTCCTGTTATTTTTATAGAGTTCCATCGCCCTTGTTGTTTTTTTAATTTTATTTTATCCAGAGGGATAGGTATTGTATTCGAGTTGTATATTGAATTTATTTGCATAGCACTTATTATTATTAATAATTGTGTGATTGTAATTACTACAAATAATTTTCTGGTATTTTCTTATAAACTGAAACGCGATACCGAACTAAAGGCTCAATATTAAATAGTTAATAAGGAAAACAGGTTAGTAATGCCTTACTTTTGACACGATCATGACGTGCTAAAAGTTAGGGTGTTACATTATGGTATCAGAGCAGTTCGTTCCTGTTAGAGCCTTAGGAATGGACTGACTATGCTTCATTGCATACTCTGAGTGTCTGTCATGCTTTATAACCTGTTCTGATAACAAGAGTTTATGTTTTATATGCATGACTGTCTGATGATTAACGCTATTAGTTTACCGTTGCATATCTCATGATATTAAGTTTGGCCAACTTAATACTAATGATTCATGTATATGGAAACACTAATGGATTATCATAGACGAGATAGAAGTAATAGGTAACGTGAATCGTGGGTTTTGGGAACGTTAGAAGTTAAGTTTAAGGGTCAGCTCTGTTTCAACGCATAATCCTTTTTCGTGCTAATGTGAATCACTTCCTTGGTTGTTTGCCGTAAGACTTTTTGTTTCAAACTTCTTTCATCAGATATGGTTTCTTTCACATTTGCAAACTGAACATGCCACACTTCTCTATTTCTCTTCTTCGATATTTTTGAAAATGGAGTTGATATGTATCTTTTCCATCTTATATCAATTTTCGAGGGCGAAAATTTTTGTAAGGTGGATAAGATATATAACACCCGAGTTTTTAAAAAAATAAATTTTACGCTTTGAATTTAAAAAATAAAATTTAATTTAATTATGACTTATTCTATTATTTTAAATTATCTATCAGAAACTATATTGATAGTTAAAGTCTAAATTGATTTTTATTATTATTATTATTATTATTATTATTATTATTATTATTATTAGAATAGGCCTTTTTTTTTTCTTTTCCTTCGCCTTTATATACATATATCCTATTATATATTCTTATATATACATCATAAAGAAAGAAAGAAAGACAAGCCACGTTGTGGCTTATGTATATATGTATATATATATGAATTGAAATTGAAACTCGGTTACAAGCATATATATATATATATATATATATATATATATTAATTATATTACTTAACCTTATGGAAGTAAGGTCAAACGTGGCATACATGCATATATTAATATATATAAACAAGACACATAATCTATTACATTCAATCATCAAAACATCTTTATCCCATATTTGTTCCTTTTATCATTGAACTCATAAGAAAAGAAATAAGGAAAGGGAAGGCCGAAGCATGCAAGAAAAAAAACCGTAACCTCATTGAATTTTTGACTTCGATTTTTTTTAATCCATAACTCCAATAAAAAAAATCTAATCCGATAAAAGTATTCGTATCCTTCATCTCTACACGTTGACGTTATTTTTGTTCAGTAGAAGTCGACGGTGACATAGCTTCCTTTCCTCTTGAATTCGGTCAATTAGAGTTCTAGGAGGCACAAACAATTTCTGACGCTTTCTTCTTCAGCAGCTCAGTCAGAAAGCTTTTCCAGAATTTTCGAGGATTTTAGTTCCGTACGAAGGTAGGGGATTTTGTTTTGAAATTAACTGTTTTTAAAATATGAATGCCATGGAAGTCTAGTGGGTATTTGTAAATAATTTATGATTGTCTGAAATGACTGAATGATGAGTTTGAGTTGTGTTTGTGACTGAATTTGATGAATATGTATTTGATTTCTCGATTGAAAAGAGGTTGAAAATGGTTCAGTTGGGACCCGAAAAAGGGTGGCTAACCCCGAGTTTTAGGGGAAGTGCTGCCAAAATTTTATAAAAATCTGAGGTTTTATTTGAAAATTTTTTTTAAAAGATTTGGTTTTGAAAAATTAAATTATTTAAAATATATTGTTAAAAAAAGATTTGGCAATTGTAATACCCGATCTAACCGAAATTAATTAAATAATGAGTTAAGTAGGAGCGAATATGGTTGGAAGATTTGGCAATTGGAATTTGATGATTTCAATATGATATTTGGATTCAGTGAATTTTTCCGAGTCGGAAGACATAGTTTTCTGCGTAAAAGCGCGCAGTGGAATTTTGACCGGCAGTACCGGCTGAGACCTGTCTGGTGCTGCAGCTGAGAAAGTTGATTATGAGTAAATAGGATTAAGAAATGAGGAATTATGATTGGGGGAGGTAGAAATATTTGAAGTGTGATTTAAAGCGCTAATGTTAAAGGTTTTGGTTCAAAATTGGGCCAACGGACAAAAATAAGTGAACTGGGCCTAAGTGGGTCCAAGACCCAACATATATAAACATTAGTTATGAGCATTTCAGCTCATTTTTACCCTAAAAGAGGGTTGGGGCGCTGAAATTGAGAGGAGGGAAGAGAAGAGAGGAAACCTAACTCTCTTTGATCTTCAAACCACCATAACTTGAGCTACGGAGCTCCGATTGACGAGCCGTTTGCGGTCACGCGTCGCTCTTCTCATCCTCTACATTTCTATCTAAGTTTTGTGGTGAGTATTCCATTCATCTCTGCCCAGTTTTCGAATTTCCCCACTGTTATACGTTTTTGGGAAGTTAGTGTTGAAATCTTGTGATTTTGGGTGTTTAGGGATACTCCAACATGGATTCTAAGTGGGTTATACCCCTACTTCATATGGGCTGAGGTAAGAAGTGCTTAAACCCTTGTGATTTGTCATTTTTATGAGCCCTAGGTTGATGTATGTATGTAATATTGGTTATGTTAGTGCATTTGATGGTTTTGGTGCACAATTGGGAGATTGGTGTTGCTTGTGGAGCTTTGGTGAGGCTTGGAGCTAAGGGTTGGTGGAGACTTCCATAGAAGAGGCTCAATTGATTTGGCTACTAGAGGTACGGTTTAAGTTTCATTTAAATACCGTGTGGTGTGATGAGAATTCCTAGGCTAGATGCCCCTAGGATTAAGTTTGGATTGTGTAAATGGTTGATGCTAATATGCATAGTTGGTATGTAATGTAAATTGATGATTGGGTTGAGAATTGTGTGGCCTTGGGTGCTTGGTGTATTGAAAATTTGATGTATTGGGTAATGAGTATTAAATTGTGGTCTATGCATTTAAATTGTGAAATTGGGCCGGAGGCCGTATATTTTGGGCCGGAGGCCGGAAAGAGGTAAGAAAGGTAAGTTGATGTGTGCATTGTATGATGACACAAGTGATTGGATGAATTTCATATAATGAATATATGGATGATTGGGTTGGTTATTGAATAATGAGGTTTGAGGAGTTGAAGTGTGGAAATTGGTAAATTTTGGGTGAAATAGTATAGATGAGGTATGTTTGATTTTGGTTGAGATATATTATGTGGTCATATATGTGAGTATGATTATTGATGCCTTGATGGTATGATAATGCGTGAGAGATATGTATGTTGTGATATATGCTTGAGAAATGATTAAGGTTGATTTGGGGGTGAACCCACGTGATAGTGAGTATGATATTGGTTATGTATAATGATGGTTGATTGGAAATAGTATTGTTGAGAATTGGCATGTGAAAGAGTATATGATATGTCAATATGTTTGAGTTTGAGCCACTTGGGTGAAGTGGGTTAAAATGATGGGATAGTGATTTTGTATATTGTGGTAAAGTGTCAATGTGTGAGTTGAGGAGGCTTGATGTTGGAATTGATGTATTTTGATTGATTTCAAAGAAAAAGGATGAAAATGGCATGTTTTGATTGATTTTGAAAAGAGTTGAAAATGGTTTGTTTTGAAAATGGCACTTTGTGGTTTTATATGAAAACATGGTTTTTGGGCATACTTTGACGGGACATAACTTGGACTACGGATCTTTGTTTTGTGCCAAATCTGTTTAGAAATGAAATTGGATCCGGGATGTCCATGTCATTCGAAGAACGGGTGAAAAACGATTTAAAATGAGGAAGTTATGTCCGTCGGAAGATTGGGGGTTGAAGCTGTGAATTCTGCAGTTTTTTAACTTAGTAAAATTTTAGCAGAATAACCCCTTGCGCGTGGGCGCACTTGGCGCGTACGCGCCGATCTTTCAGAAAACGCCATCCACGCGTGCGCGTGATGTGCGCGGGCGCGCCGATAGTGCTGCACCCAATGCCCAGCCATTTTCCAGAGAGTTGTGCCAGAACTGTGCCAGCTTTGTGCCTGGGGCACGAGAGTATCCACGCGTACGCGTGGGTGATGCGTGCGCGTCGATTTGGCAAATTTTAATCCACGCGTTAGCGTGCATGACGCTTGCGCGTCGATGAGTTTTTAAGGACATCCACGCGTGCGCGTGGAGTACGTGTACGCGTGGCATTGTCTTCATGCCAAAGTTGATATTTGAGTTTTAAAAGCCAAATCTCATACTTCTACGCCTCCGATCTCACCACTTATATCTTAAATATTTATGATATGCCTAGCTATTAGAAAAGGGCTAGTGAATGAGGTAACTTGCGAGTGAAGCAAGGGGAAAATGAATAATCAATGAGGATCATTGAGGATTATGTGAGATGTGGAGGATGGTGGTGGAAGTGCTTGTTATGCCATTGGCCGAAGGGCCGTAATTGTTTATGTATTGGCTGGTTCTGGATTGAACCGTGAGCCGGAATAGCTGTGTATGCTATGAATATTGGCTGGTTATGGATTTAACCGTGAGCCGGATGGCTGATATGGATGTTGATCCATGGATGAGAATTCATGCATGTTTATGCTGAATTATTGGCAATTGTGATTTGCACTTCCACTATCTGAGTTACGAGTTTCCCTGGGTAGTAGCAGTGGCTAGTCCACTTGCTCCGGGTGTGAGACGAAAAATGATGTTTATGATAAATGAGTTAATTATGGAGTTTTGAATGAATGTAACTCAGATACCTGGGTAGTAGCAAGGGTTGTGGTTCGTCCCGCTTGCTCCGGGTCAATGCTTGTGTTTTCTCTCTGGTTGTAAGGGTGACAGGGCACCGATACCCTCTAATGGCGACAGGGCGCAGATACCCTCTAATGGCGACAGGGCGCAGATACCCTCTAATGGCGACAGGGCGCAGATACCCTCTAATGGCGACAGGGCGCAGATACCCTCTAATGGTGACAGGGCACATATTCCCTCTAATGATATTAATACGCAACAGAGAGACTGTGCCCGGGTTAGATACCGGACACGTCGGGTTGGCTTGATAACCGACAGATGATATCATCAGCCATAGGGCAGGCATACATCATTTGCATATGTTTGAATTGTTTGGGTTTGCCTATTTGTTTTGGATTTCTATATCATATATGCTATGTTACCTGATTACATGCTACTTGTTCTACTTGTACCTTATTTGTGTATTACTTGACTGTATTGCTTGTGTTTGTACAATTGAGAGATCCCTCATGATGGTGTTGGTGGATGTTGGGGGCTGTTCTTGATGAGATGAATTGATAATGCGATTGCATAATGATGATGATTTTTGAATGAGATCATTTGAGCCCCCCTGGGTGGACGTAGTGATGTGATTTCACTGGCTCCAGGCGAGAGTATGATGTATTGATATAGAGCTGCTGAGGCAGAGCAACTGGTAATGTTTTTGCTTATGGTTCTGAGTCCGATTCGTGAAAGAATCAGTGGATTGGGAAAACATGTGTAATATGAACTAGATTTAGCATCCCCTTACGTCAGATGCCTATTTATGGATTAGTGAGAATCTAGGCTGGATATTTGGTGAAAAGGAGTTTAGGATGCTTAGTGAGTTTTTATTGCAGTGCATTGGATTTATTTGGCACTTTTACCGTACTGGGAACCCATGGGCCCGGGGTTCTCATTCCGTATATATCTCTTGTTTTTCAGATACAGGTTCAGGTGCTCAGAAGTGAGCTGCGGTTCGTCTGAGAGACGGCGAAGATATTTATTTCCTCTACTTTGTGTTTTGATTAGAATCTCTCCATCTTTGTTTTGAAAAGATTATATTATGTATTGAACTCTTTTGGAACTTGCCTATAGAGGCTCTCATGTTTCCTTTGGGAGAGATTAGGATATATTGTTGTCAACTACTTTCGTACTGTACCCTAGCCGGCCTAAACTTCGCGGGTCGCGACTAGTGGCTATTTACTTACGTTATATATCTATCTATTATCTGTCTCTTAATCTCCTTTATGTCTCGTCCGTTTATCGCTTTCGGCTTCACAGTTTAACTTTTCGTTGTCGAAACGTGAGTGATACGTCTTTGCGATTTTATTTCTACTCTTTTCAGGCTTCTCGATTAATACTCCTTTCGAAATTAACTATATTTATATATTAAAAATCCACCTAAGAGTCGTACCACCGTAATATCATTGACTTATGACTCGAGCATAAGGATTTGAATATTAGGGTGTTACATTATGGTATCAGAGCAGTTCGTCCTCGTGAGCCTGAGGGATGGAACTGCTTATGCTTCAATGCATACTCTGAGTCTGTGCCTGTGCTAGTTAGGGTATCTAACTGATACATCTAGCATGAAGTTCATGAGTGTACCTTTGGTACTTTGAAGCACTATACTTCCGATATTGAGACTGATCAACTTGATATCGATTGTTTGGTGTGTATAGGAACCAGATGGCGCCTCGTGGACCCAGTCGGGGACGTGAGAGAGATCGTACTAGCACGCAGGAACCGGAAGTCAACCCGAATAACCCGGTAAACTTTATGGCGGCATTGGAGAATATGGCTGCTGCTAGGCAAGCCACTGCGGAGGCTCTTGGGCAACAGATAAACAATAATGGCAATGGTGGAAGAGGAACTCAAGGCCCGATGACACTGGCAACTTTCTTAAAAGTTAATCCACCTAAGTTCAAGGGAACCACTAATCCGACTGAAGCTGACACTTGGTTTCAGGCCATGGAGCAAGCACTGCAAGCGCAGTTGGTGCCTGAAGAGCAGTGTGTTGAATTTGCTACCTATCTGCTCACGGAGGAAGCATCGCATTGGTGGCAAGGGGCTCGACGTCTCCTGCAGCAGGGGAATGATCCTATCACCTGGGGTGCCTTCCAAGTGGAATTTTATAAGAAGTACTTCCCGAATTCTGCTAGAACGGCCAAGGAACTTGAATTACTGCAACTGAAGCAGGGTACAATGTCCGTATCTGAGTATACGGATAAATTTGAGGAGTTATTCAGGTTTTCTCGCATGTGTCAAGGAACCCCGGTAGACTTCGAGGAATGGAAGTGTATTAAGTATGAGGGAGGACTTCGAAGTGAAATCCTGAGCTCCGTTGGACCGATGGAGATTAGGGTCTTCTCCGAACTTGTGAATAAGAGCCGTATTGCTGAAGAATGTGTGAGGAAGGCTGTTGAGGCGAAGAATGACCATCGGGAGTTCCACCGCAAGGAGCACCACCAAGAGTGCCCAACAAGGGGTCAAGAGTTTAAGAGAAGAGGATACCCACAACGTTTTCCCCAAAGGCGAAATGACCTTGCGACGAATAAAAATTCCCAAGGAAAAGGAAGGGAAAAACAAATAGTGGCTGCTTCGGATGTCTTGAGCTGTCAGAGATGTGGAGGTCATCATCCAAATAGACCGTGTCGTTATGGTTCGGGTTTGTGTTACAATTGCGGAAAGCTAGGACATTTGGTCAGAGATTGCCCACACAGGAAGGATCGGGAGACTGCCAGGTCCGATTCTCGTACCTGAGGTAATAAGAAAACTGATAACTTAATTCTTTACCACTTTAGATAATGCTGAAGGCTGGTATTCACTCATAATACATGGTCGAATGAACAATTATGATCTGTTCTAGATAACCCTAAGTTATCTTAATAGAAGGTTTGGTGAGCATAAATGATTAGGTAGGCCTTTAACGGAAAGCAACCTCAGAATGGAATGACTGGTGGGCGATGTTAAAGCCATCATTCGAGAACTCCGTGTCGAGGTAGATTGGGACTTTGCCATGGTTGTAGAGGAGTTGGACATGTGTCCTAGAAACATCCTAAGAAGGTCAACCGGAATACTACCAAGAGCCAACAACAAGGTCGTGTGTTCACTACAACAACGGGGGATACCGTTAGATCCGACAGTTTGGGAATTGGTAACAACGTGCTAAAGGTACGATTAAGTTGGTATGTGGTTTTGGCTATCATAGATAGAAATCCAGTGAATGCCAGTCATGCTAAGTTGTGGTTGAGTACTTGAGGAAGTAAGTGATAAAGCTCGTACTAGACGAGAGGTCAGAATAAAGCAACGGACACTTGTGAAAGCAGTAACACAGGATAGCTACGAATAATAGTTGTAAAAATTTAATATAGTATATTATGTTTGAATACTAGAAGGGTTAAGAGGGTTACTGCAAGTAATGATCCCCAAATAATTGTAAATGATTGCGGCTGCGAGCTTTAATGGTTCTAAAGCGGATGAGGAAATTATCATTAATGCGCAATTGGATTTAGGTGATGAGAGAGTGCAAGTTGTGGTGTTGAGAGATGAGTACTGTGATGTTTGGTCATAGTGACCTTGGTTTTAGTTTGAGATTTATAATGATTGATTTTGAAAGACGAATGTGAAAACCATTAAATCGAAATGCCGATGCGGTATTGGGATTGGTTTGAGGGAACCCGTGACGGGTGGTAAACTCCAATTTTTGGAGAGGTGCTGTTGAAAATTTTCCCAAGAATTTGAAGGAGTATTTGGTTATGTTTATGAAAATGATTTTTGATCTGAGTAACTTCAACAAAAGAGATGTGTCTCGAAAGCTTTTATAGATTTGTAAAGGAAAGCGGATTCTTAAGAGTTTGTCAGCTTGTTAGCACAAACTCGTTGGATTCTAAAAACGAAGAAAGCTTTGATTGATATAGTGATGTGGGATGATGGCTATGATTAACGAATACGGCAATATTATTGATGACATGGTTTGAGATTTAATAAGGTGTGAGTTGATAAGACGGTAAAAGTAAGGAACGAGGCTGTTGGTCGGCGTTGAACAAATGACCGAGACCCTTGGAGATAGAGAAATCAGAGCGCGGCAACGGAAGCGCGTAGAGTAAAGGGATCTTGGAACTGTTATGTGTTTGATATAAAGGCATACTATGCTCGCGTACTCGTAGGGATGGATGGAATTTTCGAGGGCGAAAATTTCTGTTAGGGGGGTAGAATGTAATACCCGATCTAACCGAAATTAATTAAATAATGAGTTAAGTAGGAGCGAATATGGTTGGAAGATTTGGCAATTGGAATTTGATGATTTCAATATGATATTTGGATTCAGTGAATTTTTCCGAGTCGGAAGACATAGTTTTCTGCGTAAAAGCGCGCAGTGGAATTTTGACCGGCAGTACCGGCTGAGACCTGTCTGGTGCTGCAGCTGAGAAAGTTGATTATGAGTAAATAGGATTAAGAAATGAGGAATTATGATTGGGGGAGGTAGAAATATTTGAAGTGTGATTTAAAGCGCTAATGTTAAAGGTTTTGGTTCAAAATTGGGCCAACGGACAAAAATAAGTGAACTGGGCCTAAGTGGGTCCAAGACCCAACATATATAAACATTAGTTATGAGCATTTCAGCTCATTTTTACCCTAAAAGAGGGTTGGGGCGCTGAAATTGAGAGGAGGGAAGAGAAGAGAGGAAACCTAACTCTCTTTGATCTTCAAACCACCATAACTTGAGCTACGGAGCTCCGATTGACGAGCCGTTTGCGGTCACGCGTCGCTCTTCTCATCCTCTACATTTCTATCTAAGTTTTGTGGTGAGTATTCCATTCATCTCTGCCCAGTTTTCGAATTTCCCCACTGTTATACGTTTTTGGGAAGTTAGTGTTGAAATCTTGTGATTTTGGGTGTTTAGGGATACTCCAACATGGATTCTAAGTGGGTTATACCCCTACTTCATATGGGCTGAGGTAAGAAGTGCTTAAACCCTTGTGATTTGTCATTTTTATGAGCCCTAGGTTGATGTATGTATGTAATATTGGTTATGTTAGTGCATTTGATGGTTTTGGTGCACAATTGGGAGATTGGTGTTGCTTGTGGAGCTTTGGTGAGGCTTGGAGCTAAGGGTTGGTGGAGACTTCCATAGAAGAGGCTCAATTGATTTGGCTACTAGAGGTACGGTTTAAGTTTCATTTAAATACCGTGTGGTGTGATGAGAATTCCTAGGCTAGATGCCCCTAGGATTAAGTTTGGATTGTGTAAATGGTTGATGCTAATATGCATAGTTGGTATGTAATGTAAATTGATGATTGGGTTGAGAATTGTGTGGCCTTGGGTGCTTGGTGTATTGAAAATTTGATGTATTGGGTAATGAGTATTAAATTGTGGTCTATGCATTTAAATTGTGAAATTGGGCCGGAGGCCGTATATTTTGGGCCGGAGGCCGGAAAGAGGTAAGAAAGGTAAGTTGATGTGTGCATTGTATGATGACACAAGTGATTGGATGAATTTCATATAATGAATATATGGATGATTGGGTTGGTTATTGAATAATGAGGTTTGAGGAGTTGAAGTGTGGAAATTGGTAAATTTTGGGTGAAATAGTATAGATGAGGTATGTTTGATTTTGGTTGAGATATATTATGTGGTCATATATGTGAGTATGATTATTGATGCCTTGATGGTATGATAATGCGTGAGAGATATGTATGTTGTGATATATGCTTGAGAAATGATTAAGGTTGATTTGGGGGTGAACCCACGTGATAGTGAGTATGATATTGGTTATGTATAATGATGGTTGATTGGAAATAGTATTGTTGAGAATTGGCATGTGAAAGAGTATATGATATGTCAATATGTTTGAGTTTGAGCCACTTGGGTGAAGTGGGTTAAAATGATGGGATAGTGATTTTGTATATTGTGGTAAAGTGTCAATGTGTGAGTTGAGGAGGCTTGATGTTGGAATTGATGTATTTTGATTGATTTCAAAGAAAAGGATGAAAATGGCATGTTTTGATTGATTTTGAAAAGAGTTGAAAATGGTTTGTTTTGAAAATGGCACTTTGTGGTTTTATATGAAAAACATGGTTTTTGGGCATACTTTGACGGGACATAACTTGGACTACGGATCTTTGTTTTGTGCCAAATCTGTTTAGAAATGAAATTGGATCCGGGATGTCCATGTCATTCGAAGAACGGGTGAAAAACGATTTAAAATGAGGAAGTTATGTCCGTCGGAAGATTGGGGGTTGAAGCTGTGAATTCTGCAGTTTTTTAACTTAGTAAAATTTTAGCAGAATAACCCCTTGCGCGTGGGCGCACTTGGCGCGTACGCGCCGATCTTTCAGAAAACGCCATCCACGCGTGCGCGTGATGTGCGCGGGCGCGCCGATAGTGCTGCACCCAATGCCCAGCCATTTTCCAGAGAGTTGTGCCAGAACTGTGCCAGCTTTGTGCCTGGGGCACGAGAGTATCCACGCGTACGCGTGGGTGATGCGTGCGCGTCGATTTGGCAAATTTTAATCCACGCGTTAGCGTGCATGACGCTTGCGCGTCGATGAGTTTTTAAGGACATCCACGCGTGCGCGTGGAGTACGTGTACGCGTGGCATTGTCTTCATGCCAAAGTTGATATTTGAGTTTTAAAAGCCAAATCTCATACTTCTACGCCTCCGATCTCACCACTTATATCTTAAATATTTATGATATGCCTAGCTATTAGAAAAGGGCTAGTGAATGAGGTAACTTGCGAGTGAAGCAAGGGGAAAATGAATAATCAATGAGGATCATTGAGGATTATGTGAGATGTGGAGGATGGTGGTGGAAGTGCTTGTTATGCCATTGGCCGAAGGGCCGTAATTGTTTATGTATTGGCTGGTTCTGGATTGAACCGTGAGCCGGAATAGCTGTGTATGCTATGAATATTGGCTGGTTATGGATTTAACCGTGAGCCGGATGGCTGATATGGATGTTGATCCATGGATGAGAATTCATGCATGTTTATGCTGAATTATTGGCAATTGTGATTTGCACTTCCACTATCTGAGTTACGAGTTTCCCTGGGTAGTAGCAGTGGCTAGTCCACTTGCTCCGGGTGTGAGACGAAAAATGATGTTTATGATAAATGAGTTAATTATGGAGTTTTGAATGAATGTAACTCAGATACCTGGGTAGTAGCAAGGGTTGTGGTTCGTCCCGCTTGCTCCGGGTCAATGCTTGTGTTTTCTCTCTGGTTGTAAGGGTGACAGGGCACCGATACCCTCTAATGGCGACAGGGCGCAGATACCCTCTAATGGCGACAGGGCGCAGATACCCTCTAATGGCGACAGGGCGCAGATACCCTCTAATGGTGACAGGGCACATATTCCCTCTAATGATATTAATACGCAACAGAGAGACTGTGCCCGGGTTAGATACCGGACACGTCGGGTTGGCTTGATAACCGACAGATGATATCATCAGCCATAGGGCAGGCATACATCATTTGCATATGTTTGAATTGTTTGGGTTTGCCTATTTGTTTTGGATTTCTATATCATATATGCTATGTTACCTGATTACATGCTACTTGTTCTACTTGTACCTTATTTGTGTATTACTTGACTGTATTGCTTGTGTTTGTACAATTGAGAGATCCCTCATGATGGTGTTGGTGGATGTTGGGGGCTGTTCTTGATGAGATGAATTGATAATGCGATTGCATAATGATGATGATTTTGAATGAGATCATTTGAGCCCCCCTGGGTGGACGTAGTGATGTGATTTCACTGGCTCCAGGCGAGGGTATGATGTATTGATATAGAGCTGCTGAGGCAGAGCAACTGGTAATGTTTTTGCTTATGGTTCTGAGTCCGATTCGTGAAAGAATCAGTGGATTGGGAAAACATGTGTAATATGAACTAGATTTAGCATCCCCTTACGTCAGATGCCTATTTATGGATTAGTGAGAATCTAGGCTGGATATTTGGTGAAAAGGAGTTTAGGATGCTTAGTGAGTTTTTATTGCAGTGCATTGGATTTATTTGGCACTTTTACCGTACTGGGAACCCATGGGCCCGGGGTTCTCATTCCGTATATATCTCTTGTTTTTCAGATACAGGTTCAGGTGCTCAGAAGTGAGCTGCGGTTCGTCTGAGAGACGGCGAAGATATTTATTTCCTCTACTTTGTGTTTTGATTAGAATCTCCATCTTTGTTTTGAAAAGATTATATTATGTATTGAACTCTTTTGGAACTTGCCTATAGAGGCTCTCATGTTTCCTTTGGGAGAGATTAGGATATATTGTTGTCAACTACTTTCGTACTGTACCCTAGCCGGCCTAAACTTCGCGGGTCGCGACTAGTGGCTATTTACTTACGTTATATATATCTATCTATTATCTGTCTCTTAATCTCCTTTATGTCTCGTCCGTTTATCGCTTTCGGCTTCACAGTTTAACTTTTCGTTGTCGAAACGTGAGTGATACGTCTTTGCGATTTTATTTCTACTCTTTTCAGGCTTCTCGATTAATACTCCTTTCGAAATTAACTATATTTATATATTAAAAATCCACCTAAGAGTCGTACCACCGTAATATCATTGACTTATGACTCGAGCATAAGGATTTGAATATTAGGGTGTTACAATTTGGAAAGTCACGCTGTATGCGGCCTGACCGTACGACTTAAAGTCACACTGTATGCGGCCTGGCCGTACGACTTATAAGCACACTGTATGCATCTGGAAAGCCATATCTGGGACTTGTGCCCGGGTAATGTCGGGAGCGGGTAGGCAACCGACACATGAGCTCATGGCCTGCATTAGGAATAGACATGCATCATGTTGTTTGCACATTTGCATTTGATTGCGCTTGCTTGTTTTATTACTTTGTGATTGTATTGTTTGTCTTGTTGTGACTTGCTTGTGCATTGAATTGAATCTCTTGCTTGCACTATTTGTTTGTAAGTGTATTAAAGTGACTACGAGTTGACATTTGAATGAGGATTAACTATGTAGCCGAGAGACAGAAAATGTGACTAGTTTTATATTTAAAATTTGTTTTGAGTTTAGAAATTTAAAAAAAAAGTAATTAAGTATATGAAGTAAGAGTAAGAAGTATTTTCAAAGGTTTTAAGAAGAAGAAAATAGTTTTATTAAGTAAAGTTAATTATTTGCATGTTAATCATTACTTTTACGGCATTCCCATTCCCTACTGAGAACGTGTGGTTTGTTCTCACCCCAAAATCTTCCACCCTTTCAGTTACAGGCTCAAAGGTTCAATATGAAGCTGCGGACGAGTAGTAGATTTACTTGTGATTCCTGTTATTTTTATAGAGTTCCCTCGCCCTTGTTGTTTTTTTAATTTTATTTTATCCAGAGGGATAGGTATTGTATTCGAGTTATATATTGAATTTATTTGCATAGCACTTATTATTATTAATAATTGTGTGATTGTAATTACTACAAATAATTTTCTGGTATTTTCTTATAAACTGAAACGCGATACCGAATTAAAGGCTCAATATTAAATAGTTAATAAAGAAAACATGTTAGTAATGCCTTACTTTTGGCACGATCATGACGTGCTAAAAGTTAGGGTGTTACATATTGTGACTCTTTTTCTTTTTCCACGCTTTAATCTTAATTAATTAATCTTGTGTCCACACAATATAATTAAATTTTTAATCACTTTAGTATATTGATGAATTACATTTCTCTTAATAATTGCATTACTAATCTGAAATACAAAAAATAAAAAAAGGTGATACATATATTCAAAAAAAAAACTTAAAAATCGAAAAAAAAGAAAGAAATTTCATATTTAAAAAATTAAAAAATAACATATCCAAAAAGAATAGTCATAATATATAAATTGAGGCAACAAAGTTAAATTTCTCTAAAACTAATTTAATCAAATACTAATATTAGAACTAAATTATTTAAATAATATTTAAGCTATTCTAGTCCTTAGACACGTATAGATTAGAGTCATTCTAGTAACGACAACAAACCGAAATAACATCATAAGATCGAACATTTAGAATCCCTACAAATTCAGACCATCTTCTTGTTAAAATTGTCAAACTAAATTGACCTTTATTTTCCTCAATGACATTGCATTGATGCACCAAAAGGCCGGTAGTTTCTGAAAAAATCACAGTATATTATAAAATTATTTTAATAGAAAAGTTTAAGAGAAAAAAATTTAAATATAGTATCAATCTTTGAAACTGCATCTTCAAATTTGAACGAATTTTCCAAAATTGAACATAAATTAAGAAAATTCAATCTTATTAGATGCTCCACTTCGAATATTTTCGGACAAAACATAGAAAGCGTGGAGGGAATGAGACTTGAACTTGACTTACAAAGTTCTTTGGAAACAATTGTTCAATCAAAGAAGAATAACAAATTAGAAAAAAAGAATGCTTTGCCTGTTAGATTTAGACTCACAAATTGCAAAAGAAACACTATATATAACCTAGGTTAGTAGTACAAAAGTAACTATAGAAATTAATTATTGATATCAATATCAACTTACCACTATTAACGTTAGTATCATATTTATGGCAATTAGTAGTACAAAAATAACTATAGAAATTAATTATTGATACTTACCACTATTAACGTTAGTATCATACTTATGGCAATTAGAGTTATAGAATTATGTCTATTTTTTATTTTTAATTATTGATATCTTAATCTTTTTAAAAATATGTTTTACTTTTTTAAAATATACCGTGTACATGTGCTGTTTAGACCTTTTCTATTATTATTATTATTGTTATTATTATTAATTAATTAATTAATTAATTAATTAATATTAATATCAATTTGTCACCATTAATGTATGTATCAATTTGCTACTAATTATGCTTGATTAAAAATAATAATTAAAAAATAATAATTAAAAATATTAATGATCGACAATTAGTATTATACAATTAATATAA
Organism: Arachis stenosperma; assembly: GCF_014773155.1. Lineage (NCBI taxonomy): Eukaryota > Viridiplantae > Streptophyta > Magnoliopsida > Fabales > Fabaceae > Arachis > Arachis stenosperma. Next base: position 138,692,384 of record NC_080385.1, read on the forward strand.
TAATTAGTATCAACTTGTATCAACGTGTATATCAACTTGCATAATGATGGAGAATTAGAATTATATAAATTAATATAATAATTAGAATGATTAAAAATATTTAATGATTGACCATTAGTATAATAATGTATTAAATATTAATTTTTATATAATTATAAAAAAGATATTTTCTTAAAATAGATTGAGAAGATAGTAAATATAAATATATTGAAAGTAGCGCTTTTATTTTGGAAAGAAAAAAGTTCATAAGAAATTGACATCTCACTTCTAATATTTTTAAAAATATACTAATATACCAATAATACTAATAGTTGAAAAATAATTGTGAAGACTTATTAATAATTAATATCTAAAATAAGTAAATTAAATAACAATAATTAAAAAAACCTTTAACAAATGTGAGAAATAAAAATAAAAGAAATTGATAAATAATAAATGTAAATATATTAAAGAATAATATTTTTATTTTGGAGAAAAAAAACTCATCATGACACCTCATTTTCATTAGTTGAAAAAAAAAATTAATTTTAATAGATTAAGTAGATTATTATTATTATTATTATTATTATTATTATTATTATTATTATTAAAACTTATAAGTACAGAATAACCGAATAATCCGTGCATCGAAAAGAATTTTATTATGATTAGAATAACTCATGCCATTAGCATATTATTATCATATCATATTATATCATATTGATTTGATATAATTATAATATAGACAGTTTCTTAAATTAGTATAATTATGTATTGTTCATTAAATACTAATTATAATATAATTATATTAATTAAAGATATTTTTCTAAAATAAATTTAGAAGAACAAATAATGCAATCATTTTAAAAGAAAAATGAACAAAAAAACTCAATTTTAATATATTACAAGTGTAATAGCCCGTGTCATGCACGTGATAAGATTGAAATTATAATTTTAAATTCTTTTGTTAAGATTAATTTGAATTATAATAATTTGATTAATAAAAATGTAACATATTATGTAGTTTATTTTTTCTTAATCTAGTATTAAATGTATTAACTCTAAAATAGTTATTAATTAGTTCTAGTAATTTTCTTTTTTCAATAAATCAAACATATATACTCAATATGACCATAAATAACCTAGTAATACTTAGACCCACCAACAATTTTTTATATGTTATTTTACTGTCAAGTAAGAACATATCAAAATCAGCTCAAAATAAATAATAAATTATTAGAGAACTCTAATGCACAAAATTCTCTAATAAACAATAAATAATTTAAACACATTAAAAAATAACTCAACACTTTTCTTTGATACCTGCAAAACATATACCTGAAATAATATTATATGAATGTTAGTATATAGTTTTACAATCATCGATCGTATTTACTATACATGACTCATTCTTAAAAGTTATTCTACATACGTGTGCAGTCGAAAGATAAATTACTGGACTTTATTTTATTTTTTTAAATTACTATAATTATGTATTATTCATTAAATGCTACTTGTAATATAATTGTAATATTGTAATATAATTATAATAAATATATTTTTCTAAAATAAATTTAGAAGAGAGAATAGTGCTTTTATTTTAGAGGAAAAATGAATTCATGAGAAATTGACACTTCACTTTTATTAGTTGATAATGTATTAAATATTGATTTTATATAATTATAATAAAAATATTTTCCTAAATTAGTATAATCATGCATTATTCGTTAAATGTTAATTGTAATATAATTATAATAAAGATATTTTTCTAAAATAAATTTAGAAGAGAAAATAGTGATTTCATTTTAGAGGAAAAATGAATTCATGAGAAATTGACACCTCACTTTTATTAGTTGGAGGAAAAATCTAGTTTTAGTATATTTCTCGTTATTATATATTTTTCTCTAATTATATATCCACTGTTTTCTTTCCTTCATTTTAGCATTTTGAATATGGGTTTAACTTGTCGTAGTTCTCACTTCTAAGTCATTCTATTAGATGTAGTTGATAACTATTGAAATTCTTTGATTAACATAGGAGAAAAATATATTATTATATGATAGAATTAATATGAGTATATTTTGTTATTAAATACACAAAGTCAATGTAAAATAAAATTACACATAAAAAAAGCAAATAAAATAAAATAAAAATAGCAAAAATGATAAAAGATTATTTTTACAATTTTGTTTTGTCATTTTTATACATAGAAGATTAGAAAATAATAAACTTTTGACTAAATTAATTTTGTATTTGTTGTATTCAAATTAAATAAGTAATAAGTTATATTATTTTATTTTATTCCTTAAATTTATATATCATAAAAATCAAATCAATATACATAATTTTAAATTGTGTGATACTTAACTATCTAATCAAATCAATTAGTTGATATAATTAATACATCATAATGAATTATATTTAATGAGTTAAACAAAATAAATTAAGAAATACTCTTAGAAACATGCTATGTTGACTCTATCATTAAATGTAAAAAATAGATTTTTATATAATAGAATCGATAATATAATAGACGGCGAGAAAAAGAAAGATAAACATTTTAGATCTTAGGTTATTTTATTTGGATGTTGTAATGTGTGTATCACATTATTTTACTTATTCTACCCTATGGACCTTTTTGTAACTTTATTTCAGTATCAATAGAATTTTACTACCTTTTAGTAATAAATTAAAATTTAAAATAAAATTGAAAAAAAAAGTAAAAAATATAAAATTATTGATTGAAATTTTATTTTATTTTTTGTTATTATAACAGGTATTTTTATTTAATATACCAACACCGTACAAAATTAATCGTAAAAAAGTATAAAATATAAATAAATATAAAGAGATAAAATTATATTTGCTATCTCATTTTTACTTTTAGCAGCACAATAGAATATCATGTACTCAACATAATTTAAGATGCAAATTATAATTAATTATACTTTTTATTTTAAAATATTTAAAATTAATCTTAATATAAATAAAAATAATTTAATATATTAAATAAATTAATAGAATAATATAAGTTAACTATTTTTTTATTAATTTTGTTATTTTTTTCGACTACCTTTAAAATTACGACTTTTTTTTTTAAATTTGACAGTGATATAAAATTAGAGTTGTTGGTCTACACCATTAAAAAAAAATACTACTATGCAATTACATTTGTACATATAACATGTTCCTAAAATTTTATATGCTAAACTTAAGATTCTGTATTTCTTTATTTATGCCATAAATAAGTATTATTTACAATGATTTGTATTGATTTAAAAGCTTAAAAATTTTTGTACATATTAATTTTACATTTAATATTAAAACATGAAAATTTACTATGTTATTTTACTATTAATGTATGTAGTATTACATTATAAAATATAAAATTAAAATGATTATTATATAATTTAGATGGATTGAACTAAATATAAAAATATAAAACAGAATTGTATTATTAAATTTTAGTAATTTAATTAGTTAATAATATAAAATAAGATAGAAGTGACTATTTATAATTGAATAGTTTTGGTTGATTAGACTAAAAAAATCAAAAAATACTCTAAATAAAAAGCCAAATTAACTTTAATATTAAATTCATTAATACGATTTTAATTTTAGAGTAAAGTATCGTTTTTGTCCCCAATGTTTAGGGTAAGTTTCAAAGTTGTTCCTAACATTTCAATTGTCCTATTTAAGTCCCTAACGTTTCAAAATTGGCTCAATTTTGTCCTGCCGTCAATTCTGTTAACAGATCCCTAACGGCAGGACAATATTGAGTCAGTTTTGAAACGTTAGGGACTTAAATAGGACGAAAATGTTGGAGACAAAAATGATATATAGAAATAAATTTTAATTGTATCCTTCAAAAATATCAATTTTTTACTATACATAGTATTCAATTATTTTTTAATAACATCTAAGTAAATTACACTTAATCATATTACTTTTATTTTAAATAAATTATTTTTTTATAATTTTACTCTTAAAGATTTTTAGTTATCATGAAATGTTTGTAAAATAACTAGTATATAAACTTGTAGAAAAGAAAAAAATATATATATACAATAAAATATAAATTATACCTTTTGTCCCTAATGTATAAAAAAATTTTAAAATTAATAAAAAAATAAATTTATTTAAAATAAAAGTAATGTGATTAAGTGTAATTTATTTAGATGTAATTAAAAAATAATTGAATACTATGCATAGTAAAAAAATTAATATTATTGAAAGATAAAATTAAATTAAAATTTATATTTATGTATCGTTTTTGTCCCTAACGTTTTCATCCTATTTAAGTTCCTAACGTTTTAAAATCGTCTCAATTTTATCCCGCCATCAATTCTGTTAACGGATCCCTAACGGCTGGACAACATTAAGTCAATTTTGAAACGTTAGGGACTTAAATAAGACGATTGAAATGTTAGGGACAACTTTGGGATTTATCCCAAACGTTGGAGATAAAAACAATACTTTACTCTTAATTTTATATAATAGTTAGATAATAAATTAGTAAAAGCAAATGGAAGGATGACTTTAATTAGTATTTGATAAAATATTTATTTAGAATAATTAAAAAAAGTAAAAGTATGATATTATTAAAAATAATACATTTTTATGTTTGAAATACATTTAAATGAAATATTTGTAAAATATAAAATTTAGAATAACATAGCTTCATGAATATTAATCATTAATCAATTATGAACTAACATAAAATTATAATAGAATTTATTGACGAAAAATAATCAACAATTAATATTAATAAATATAAAAATAATCCAAATACTTAGATTAAAAGTATGAGTGGCTAATTATCATTTATTATTAATAATATTTTGTTCATAATTAAAACTAAAAATATAATTATACAGATTTAGATTTTAAAAGAATAAACGTATAAGTAATAAATAATCTAGTTTATCATGCATATTATAAATTAATGAATTAAACTAACTGATATAATGAATTATAATTAGTTAATTGGTATAAATTATAATAAATTATATGATATTTAAAAAAAATAAAATGAATAAGAAGAAAATAAAAAGAAATAGAAGAGCTAAAAGACTACAATAAAATAAATTAAGTGTGAGAGTTTTATTTTTTTTTTTACAAATTCTATATTACATTCGTTTCAATAATAATAAATAAAAATACATCAACTTGATATCTAAGAGAAAATGATGAGATAAAATCATAACACAGTTCTAAAACAAAAGCTTAAATTAAACCATAATATTATTGCACAACACAAATTGAAAGTAATTTCACACTATAATATGCCACACAAACAGGTAAATTACTTAAGCTTAATTACGAAATTTTTTTTATTTATGCATACATGATAACACTATGGTCTATAAATGCTTCATGGATAACATATTATATATTGCTCTGAATGCTGAGCACGGGAGTTGAAGAGTGTGTGGTGGTTTGTATCCATGATAGTTGACTTCTTGCGACGACGCCTTATAGAAAGAAAAAGAATTGTTGTAAAAGCTACTTAATGAAAGAGTAATTGGTAAATGAATGATATTTTCTTCTAGCATATATGGTTTTTTATAGTGGTAAAATAAAAATAGAAGGAATAAAATTTTATATTTTTATATTCGAAATAGAATTTGATATTTATCGTAATAAAATTAAATAACTAATCAGTTATAATTTGTAACACCCTAACTTTTAGCACGTCATGATCGTACTAAAAGTAAGGAGTTACTAACCTATTTTTCTTATTTACTATTTATCTGTTTAATATTGAGCCTTTAATTCGATATCGCGTCTCAATTTTTAAGAAAATGCCTGAAAAGTTTGCTTTTATTAACTAAAATCAAATATCAAAGATTCCCAAACAATACTAATCACATAATTATTATTAATAATAAATATTGTACAAAAGAAATCAAAAGGAATTCAGATACAATTCCTATCCCTCTGAATAAAATAAAATCTTAAATAACAAGAGCGAAGGAATTCTATGAAAGCAACTCAATTCATAACTTAATTCAAATAAAACTAATAACCGTCCGCAACTTTAAGCTGAGCCTTCGAACCTGTGTCACTGAAAGGGTGAAAGATTTTGGGGTGAGAACAAACCACACGTTCTCAGTAGGGAATGAGAATGTCGTAAAAGTAATGAGTTTAATGCAAATAATTAACTTACTTAGTAAAACTATTTTGTTAACCCTTTGGAAATACTTTTATTTCTACTTTAGATAAATAATTACTTTTCTTTAAATTTCTAAACTCAAAACAAATTTTAAATATAAAACTAGTCACATTTTCTGTCTCTCATCCACATAGTTAATCCTCAGTCAAATGTCAACTCGTAATCACTTTAATACACTCACAAACAAATAGTGCAAGTAAGAGATTCAAACCAACATACAAACAAGTCAAACACACAATCACAGAGAAGTAATACAAGCAAACACAACCAAATACAAATGTGCAAACAACATGATGCATGTCTATTCCTAATGTAGGCCATGAGCTCATGTGTCGGTTGCCTACCCGCTCCCGACATTACCCAGGCACAAGTCCCAGATATGGCTTTCCAGATGCATCAGTGTGCTTATAAGTCGTACGTCTAGGCCGCATCAGTGTGACTTTCCAAATCAATAAACGTACATCTGGAAAACAGTTCTCAGTGTGTGGGCGTCCCCACTTTACATTTGGCACTAAGGCCCAAACAATGTCACATCTGTTCTCCTGTGGCAGACGCTTCATTAATTAATATATTCCTTTAATCTTTGTTCTCTGCTCTCCTGTGGCAGAGATTCCTTTTCTTAAAAATTGAGACGCGATATCGAATTAAAGGCTCAATATTAAACAGATAAATAGTAAATAAGAAAAATAGGTTAGTAACTTCTTACTTTTAGTACGATCATGACGTGCTAAAAGTTAGGGTGTTACATAATTCATGTATTTAAATAAATAAAATAAATTAAATAAAAATATTTTTAAGAATTAATCAAATCAGTTAGTTGATACAAATAATTAGTATAATTGATTTTATTTGATTTATTGAATTCAAAAAAATAAATTAGAAAATAATTGATTAAATTAATTAGTTGATATAATTAATTTATTATAATTGATTGGATTTAATAAATTAAAAAAATAAATAGAAAACATATGAGACAATGATTTTTTAACTAAATTAATCTGTATTTATTGTATTTAATCATTATAAGTAACAAATCATCTATGCTATTATGTACATTATAAATTAATGAATTAAAATAATTGATATAATAAATTATAATTATTTGATTTATATGGATTATAATAAATCATGTGATATTTAAATATCTAATCAAATCAATTAGTTGATATAATTAATTTACTGTAATAAATTGTATTCAATGAATTATAAAAAATAAATTAAGAAACACACTCAAAAATAGTGACGGATCCAAAAATTTTAAATAGTGGAAGTAAACATATAGTATATAAAAATAATAAAAAATATTTATAAATATATTAAAATATATAAAAAATAAATAATATAAAAATATTAAATATTAAATAATTTTTATGTAATCATTATCAATATTAATATATTCATAAATAATAATATGGTTATAAATTTATCTTTCTGTAAATTAAATATAATAATAATAATAATAATAATAATAATAATAATAAATGAAATTAATCAAAATATAAATAAGTTATCTTCTAATCAATAATAAAAGTGAAATATATTTTTTATGAATTATATACAATAAATGATATTTTTTATGTTATATTTTTTTTAATAAATGATATCACGGGTAATTATTATAACAACCTGAGTTTTTAAAATTAAATTTTACACTTTAAATTTAAAAATAAAATTTAATTTAATTATGACTTATTCTATTATTTTAAATTATCTATCAGAAATTATATTGATAGTTACCGTCTAAATTGATTTTTATTATTATTATTATTATTATTATTATTATGAAAACAAAAAGTAAGAAAGAAAGAACTAAAGAAGGCTTTTATATATATATATGTATTGACCGAAGCTTAGAGGGATTGGAAGAAGTTAAAGCCAAACGTGGCTTGCTAATCATATATATATATATATATATATATATATATATATATATATAATTACACATGTTTCCTTTCCATTCAATAACCATGACACCTAATCCTTTCCTATCACATTAATCATCATCATCTATCTTCTTTGGATTTCATTTTCTTGCATGGTGAGAAAATAGTGACCGAGAGCAACAAAGAAAACCGTGAAGCCTTATGCCTTTCTACTTCAATTTATTTTAAATCCGTAATTCCAATAAAAAATCTAATCTGATAAAAATGTTCGTATCCTTCTTCTCTACGTATTGGCGTCACTTTTGACCGGTGAAAGTCGACGGTGACGTAACTCTCCTACCCCTTGAGTTCGGCTAACTGGAGTTCTAGGAAGCAAAGACGATTTCTGACGTTTTCTTCTTCAGCAGCTCAATCAGAAAGCTTCTCCGGAGCTTCTGTTGTTTTGATTTCGTACGGAGGTAGGGGATTCTATTTTGAAATTAACTGTTTTAAACTATGAATGCCATGGAAGTCCAGTGAGTATTTGCAAATAATTTATGATAGTATGGAATGACTGAATTTGATGAATTTGTATTTGATTTCTCGATTGAAAAGAGGTTGAAAATGGCTCAGTTGGGACCCGAAAAAGGGTGGCTAACCCCGAGTTTTAGGGAAAGTGCTGCCAAAATTTTATAAAATCTGAGGTTTTATTTGAAAAGTTATTTTAAAAGATTTGAGCTCAGTTTATTAAGAAAAGGAATCTCTGCCACAGGAGAGCAGAGAACAAGGATTTAAAGAATATATTAATTAATGAAGTGTCTGCCATAGGAGAGCAGATGTGACATTGTTTGGGCCTTAGTGCCAAATGTAAAGTGGGGACGCCCACACACTGAGAACTGTTTTCCAGATGTACGCTTATTGATTTGGAAAGTCACACTGTATGCGGCCTGGCTGTACGACTTAAAGTCACACTGTATGCGGCCTGGCCGTACGACTTATAAGCACACTGTATGCATCTGGAAAGCCATATCTGGGACTTGTGCCCGGGTAATGTCGGGAGCGGGTAGGCAACCGACACATGAGCTCATGGCCTGCATTAGGAATAGACATGCATCATCCTTGTTTGCACATTTATATTTGGTTGTGTTTGCTTGTTATATTTTCTCTGTGATTATGCTGCTTGACTTGTTTGTCTTATTGCAATTTGTTTGTGTGTTGATCTGTTTCTTGTGCTATTAGTTGGTGTATTGAGGTGACTGAGAATTGGGGTTTATTTTTAGTTCGAAAAATTAAAAAAAGTAATTAAGTATATGAGGTAAGAGTAAGAAGTATTTCCAAAGGTTTTAAAAAGGAAAAAATAGTTTTATTAAGTAAAGTTAATTATTTGCATTAAATTCATTACTTTTACGGCATTCCCATTCCCTACTAAGAACGTGTGGTTTGTTCTCACCCCAAAATCTTCCACCCTTTCAGTTACACAGGTTCGAAGATTCAGTTAGAAGATGTAGATGACTAGTAGATTTACTTGTGATTCCTGTTATTTTTATAGAGTTCCCTCGCCCTTGTTGCTTTAAGTTTTATTTTATCTAGAGGGATAGGTATTGTATTTGAGTTTTATATTGAATTCATTTGTATAGCACTTATTATTATTAATAATTGTGTGATTGTAATTACTAAAATCTTTTTTCTGAAATTTTCTTAAAAACTGAAACGCGATATCGACGTAAAGGCTCAATAGTAAATTTATAATAAAGGAAATCAGGTCCGTAACGCCTTACTTTTGGTACGATCATGACGTGCTAAAAGTCAAGGTGTTACAATTATCATTATTATTATTATTATTATTATTATTATTATTATTATTGTTATTATTATTATTAAAATGATTAAAAGTATTTTTAATTGATAATTGATAAGTAGTTTAATAATACATTAAATATTGATTTGATATAATTATAATAAATATATGTTTCTAAATTAGTATAATTATGTATTATTCATTAAATATTAATTATAATATAATTATAATAAAGATATTTTTTATAAAATAATTTAGAATATAGAATAGGATAGTTCATTCTGGAGGGAAAACGAAGTCACGAGAGATCGACACCTCAACTTCATTAGTTGGGGGAAAACCCATTTTTAGTATATTAAGTAGATTTAAACGAGAGAAATAGTGTAATCATTTTGGAAGGAAAATGGGTTCACGAGAAAGTGACACCTCACTTTCATTAATTGGGGGAAAACCTAGTTTTAGTATATTAAATAGAAGTAGATTGGTATAAATTATAATAAATTATATAACATTTAAAAAGAAAATAAAATGAATAAGAAGAAAATAAAAATAAATAGAATAGATAGAAGACTATAATAAAAATAAATTGAATGTGAGAGTTTTTTTTTTTGGGTACATTTCATATCACATCCGTTTCAATAATAATAATAATAAATAAAAATACGTCAAATTGATATTTAAGAAAAAATAATGAGATAAAATTATAATACAGTTCTAAAGTAAAAGCTTAAATTAGAACATAATATCATTACACAACACATATTAAAAGTAATTTCACACTACAATATATCACAAACAGGTAAATGACTTAAATTTAAATACAAAACATTTTTTATTTATGCATATATGATAATACCATGGTTTATAAATACTTCATAGATAACATATCTTATAGAGTTCCGAATGATGAGCACGAAAGTTGGAGAGTGTGGTAGTTTGTGTCCATGATAGTTGTCTTCTTGCAACGACGCCTCATAGGAAGAAAAAGAATTGTTGTAAAAGCTATCAAATGAAAAAGTAATTGGTAAACGAATGATATTTTTTTCTAGCATACATGGTCTTTTATAGAGAAAAAATACAAATAGAAGGAATTAAATTTTATATTTTTTATATTAGGAATAGAATTTGATATTTATTCTAATAAAATTATTATTATTATCAATATAAATGGATTAACAACTTGTCACTAATAAAATAATTGGATAATGAATAAGAATTAAAAGGATATGAATATAATTAAAATGAATATAATTAAAATATTTAAAAATATTTTCGATTGATAATTAGTTTAATGATACATTAAATATTGATTTTATATAATTATAATAAAGATATTTTTCTAAATTAGGATAATTATGCATTATTTATTAAAATAATTAAAAATATTTTTAATTAATAATTGATAAGTAGTTTAATAATATATTAAATATTAATTTTATATAATTAAAATAAAGATATTTTATAATTATGTATTATTCATTAAATACATTTATTTTGGAAGGAAAATAAATTCACAAAAAAATAACACTTCATTTTTATTAGTTAGAAAAAAACTCAATTTTAGTATATTAAGTAAATAAATTAAGTAGATTAGATTCACAGACCCCGCGAGATCCGAGCCTCAATTCTCCTTTGAACCGCCCAAATTAAAATCCACAAAAACTTTCAATAAAACAAAAAATTAATTTCCTTTTTTCCAATTCTCATTTTCTTTAACTCGCATATAAATAATTTCCCTGTCTAATTTTCTCACACAACCAGAAAAAAATAAAAAGAAACACACTTTACTCTCTCTCTCCCCCCTCTCTCCGTTTCTCTGTATCGGAACGGAAGTAAGAAAAGTAAAAGAGAGGAAAAAAAAACATTGAGCGAAAAACCCCAACCTTTCTCTGTGTGTGTTCATTTCCGCATTTAGGGTTCCGATTTGGAATTGAGAGAGAAAGAGTGGTTTCTAGGGTTTCGATGGAGTGAGTGAGACAGCGTTTGTGAGATCTGAGAAGAAGAGAACCCCCCTTGAAGGACCGTTAACAATGGCTTCTGCTGAGAGGCAGCTCGAAGAACAGCTTCGGGAAGCTGGGAACAAGCTTCTAGATCCCCCTTCATCCGTCGACGAACTTCTACCTCTTCTCGATGTAAGCGCTTTCTTTTTCTTTTCTTTTTTTTCCCTTCAGTTATTTTCATCAATCGTTGTTAACCCTAAACCGTTAACAATGGTTTCCTTTTGCTTGTGATTCCATACCTGTACGGTATCGTGCTGTGTTGCTTGCTGAACCTCATTTTCAAAGGATTCGTGAATCAGTTTTTGAGTTGCAGATGTGTTACGTTTGCCGATTCTCTGTATCGGAGCCTATTTATGTCCGCACCAACAGTAATCTTTTTAAATAAAATTTTAATTTGTGACAGGTTAATTTCTGGTGTACCGAATTAAAAAGTACGGTGAAAAAAAAAAACATTTACTGGCTTACCGGTGTGAGATCTTTTTGCTTTAAGTCTTTAACACGTGCCCAAATCCCTGAGCGTTGAGCAGGTTTAAGTGCATTTATTTTATCTTACTTTAGACAGAAATAGTGTGGTCCTTTAATTCTATTCCCCCGACAGATTGATTAATGAAATAATTAAATTTTAAAATTCAACCTTAAAACCCTAAATCCACTTTAATGGTGCTCAATTGTCAATTCAACTCAACTCTACGAAGCTTTGTTAGCCGCCCCCGCCTCAAAATTTTCGTTCTCCCCTCTTCACACTTCAAAGCACCCTCACCCCGTTCTCCTCTCCCTCACGTCACAGGTTTCTCTTCTGCCCCCTTACAATTTTTCTCTTCTTTCATTTTCTTTCTTGAATCTGCATTGACTTCTTTAATTTTCCATAACGGTCCATGTTTGATTATTTAGTCCCAGTTAATTGAACGTGTTAGCTATAATAAGCTAATTTTATTTTTTAAATACTGATTCTTATTGAGTTCTCTGTTTTAGGTATCAGTTTTATTCATGCTCTTGTTAGCATTTTGAGTCGCATCTATTTTTTGTTGTTGCATGTGTATTGATTTCTGCAATTTTTGTTCACAATAATTAACGTTTAATCGTTTAATTTTCATCTACTGCATGTGTTACTTACTTATCCTGTTCTGGACAATATTCTTATAAAGTAGTAAGCTAGTTTATTTATTTTCAAATTTGGTTCTTCTTTTGTTTCATATATCCCCTTGTTTTTGTGATAATTTAGTATGCAAGTTGGACACCAATTGGGATAGTTATCTCTCTTGAATCCTTTTTAGTTTCTATTATTAGTGTAGTGATAGATTTTTTAACATGTTACAGGCTAGGCTTAGTCTAAAGTTGCCGTAGCTTGTTTAATGCAATACTTTGGTCCGTTTTCATCCTGTAATGAGAAATAGCATTGCCATTGCGGTTCCTCTGAGATTGAGACCAAACATTAGCAACACTCTACCACATCACAAGTTCTGGCCAACCTGCTTTCACAGCCATGAAGGTACGCACACCACAGCTTTAACGCTTTCAATAGCCTAGGGCACTTCATTCGTCGCATGTTCTTGTTCCTCCCCTCTCTCTTTCTCTGTAAGTTCTCTCTATCTGTTTCTATCTAAAACACTTTCTATTCATGTAATAATTCTTTGTTTGTGTTGTTCATAATGCCATTGCTTACGGCCCTTCTTCTTCCATGCTAGGACATACCATTAGTTGCGTGCCCTACTCTGCTCCTCAAACAAAGCCCATGGCGCTTCATTTCGAGGTTCAATTCCCCATCTATCTATTTATCTATCAACCTATCTATTTATCTATTTATATTTATATCTATATAAAAGCTGATACCAACTCTCTCCACAATGAGTTTAAGTCATCTTTTCTTTGCTAATGATGTCACATCAGCAATTCTAATGACTTGGCAAAAGATGAAAATCAACCAATCACTGTTTAGTAAAATGTTTTAAAAAAAAAAATAAAACAAAAAACTCTTATATATTATTATTCAATTGAAACATCAAGTACTAATTAAATGCAATAAACATACATTAAAAGTGTCATAATAATAATAATTATAAAAAATTTTAGTTACAAATATTCAAATTCTACAACTTATACATATTAAGACTCTTACTACTCTTCATTTCTTAATCTCTCATATTAATTGTAAAAAATTCCTTAAATTTAATATAACATTTTTATATGTTTTTCATTCTCATTCATTTATTTTTTTAATTATTTACAAACAAAAAAACTACAAGAAAAGACAAAGTGTAGCCATTAATGCAAATCGAAAAATGAAAATGCAGTTTTGTATAATTCTAATATAAATAACCTATGCCTTTTTTAAAAATAAATAAATTCAAAATCTATTTATAATATGTTCTCTAAAATATTTTTAATATAACATTGACTAAAATATACTATATATTATAAATAATCTAATGCGCGGGTTTCACTCTAGTTCTATTTTAGTTCTTTTACGCCTTTACATTGCTGAAGTTTTGTTGTCTTATTTATGTGAAAATCAACAACATTCATTTATTGCTATTGTTGTTGTTTTACCTTTGGATGACTGGGGTTGAAAGAATGATATGGGTATGCATACAAGAGAATAAGTGATAACTCTAGATGATGGCTGAGAAGCACTGTGTGCACTTGTTAAACCATTCTTTGGTTATTTTTTTCCTGAAGTTTTATTATTATGTTTGCATTCTCAGATTCTTGGCCGGTTCAACCGTGCTCGTGCAGCTCAATTGACCCTCCCTCACTTTGTGTGTCAAACACCACTATTTATGCCAGTGGGTACTCAAGGTTAGAGTTTCCAATTTATCCTTTCTGATATGCATTATGCAGCAAATGAAGTTTTCTGTTTTTCCTAGTGTTTTTCATTCTCATGCTCAAGCCATTTCATGCTATAAGATAACAAAGTTCACCTTCAAAGTTGTTGCCAAATTGTTTCATTTCTTTATAATACAATATTGCATTTGTATTGAGTTTGTTGTTTTTGGGGGAAAGTATGGACATCGGTTACTCATGTCCATAGAACATTCAATGTTGATATTTGCATTGATTGAGTTGATTTTCTCTTTCCTAGGCTTTTGACAGATTTCTAAGTGGTTATCTTGCACTTTTGCATTCCTAATTGGAGGGGTTAAATGAACAGGGACAATCAAAGGCTTGACAAATAACGAACTTGAGAGAATTGGTTGCCAAATAATTCTGGGAAACACATATCACTTGGCCCTTCGACCTACTTCCGAGCTTCTCGAAGAAGCTGGTGGTCTTCACAATTTTATGAACTGGCCACGGGCTATGCTTACAGACTCTGGTGGCTTTCAAATGGTTGTTGTTTGACTTAATGTATACTTTTTCCTTTTACTGTTGTAATTTCGAGCATTCTAGTAATTATATTATTATCATCGGGTTCCATCAAGTAATACTGTTGCATACTAATTTTATCTGATAATTTTTCATGCCACAGCATTGTTTGTGGCTTGTGTTTTTTCTTATTATTGTGTCTCTGTCTTCAACCTTTGTACAAGTTTAGCTGTATCAGAATCAAAAGTTATAGT